>NC_051312.1:27858062-28207179 GCF_015220235.1 Choloepus didactylus | reverse complement strand
GCTGGTGACATTCAGAAATCAGTTATGCAACAGACTCAGTGTACTCAAATCTGGCTTAAAAGTGGTTCCTTAGTGTAAACTGCCCCAACTTAGCTTTAAAAAATAAGGGAAGACAGTGAAAAGCAACAATTCAGCATACTGAAAACACACTCATTGCTATTCCATCTATTTTTCAGGTTAAAAACAAACAAACAAAAACTTTCCATAAGGCTTAAGAAACTGAATTATAAAGTACAAGGGTTGATCTACCCCTCCTTGCCTAAAATTAATAAGTAAATGGAAAATATTGGATCTAAATCCAAAGAACTTTCCTATTAACAATAAAAAAAAGAAATAAGCAAAAAACCCACAAATAATATGTAGCCTAAAATGCAATCAACCAATCAAACAACCAACAGACAAACAGCCAGCAATCAAAAAACACTATGACACAATGGATCAAGCTACTGATCTTTCAATGATTATGATGAGAAGGCTTCTGAGAAACTTTTTTTTAGAAAAATCAGAATAAAATTTGATGCAGTGATCTGTTAGGAAGCAGAAAAATATCATAAGGTAGAAAGGACTAGAAAATAGGATTTAATGGAAAGGAGGATAATTAAAATACAGAAAAAGTTTTAGAGTATGTGAATGTGATGCAAAAGATAGAAATATTCTGGAGGCACTTTACAAAGAAGGATAAAGAAAAGGAAGTACAAGGAGGGAGAAAAAATTAAAGCATTAATTCAGCATAGAGAAACTGGACAAATTACTCTGTTGGCAAGTTATTAATAAGCAATAACATTGCCAGATTTATCTTCTCTTCTGAAAAACAATCACAGGGCAATATGGCAAAATATAAAGGTTTGAGGGAAATATAAAAATGACAAATTTTCTTGTCAAACAATTTGTATTTCATTGGTTAGGGAAGAGAAAAATAAAGCCTCTGCATTTAAATGGGCTCACAACCCTTGCATCTTTCATGGGGAAGAAGATCCCTATGAGGCAAGAGGTGAGTCCAAGTAGACTCAAGTTGGAGGCCATTGGATTTAGTAGGAATCAATGCTTGATACTAACACTGGATGAAAAGACTGATATGTTTTAAAGGATACGAAACTGCAAGTTACAACTGTACCATTTAATTACTGGTTTTGATTTGACCAGATTAAAGTTTCAGAATTTTAGAATTTTCATTTATAACTAAAAGTTTTAATATCATAATATTAATTTCACATGGAATTGAAATCATAAAATAAGAATGCCTATGAAAGACACTTGCATAGTGGTTTAGATACATGAAATTATTTCCTTTTATAAGGAGTTTTACAGCAAAACAACTGAACTGCTTGTGTGATAATTGATGGGCATGGCACTGTACTCATGGTGCCTTGACCTTCTCTATCTTCTTGAACAAGAATTCAATATTAGACACCATTTTCACTTGTTTTCCCTCCAAAACAACTAAATTCTTGATTGAGGTACAAAACATAGGCATCCCAACTGCATAGCAGCAAGTTTGATTTAAGATTTAAGCAGTTTTCAGTCCCTGGCCACATCCTGCTACCCACAAATAATCCACAAATGAACTGGCCACTTCAGTCTCTATTGAAAACCCACAGAATCATTCACACAAATCATGCTCACTTTGCTTCAGTATCTTTGATCCTACTGTTCTCTTGTTCTAGGTTATCTAACCTCTTCCTTGTTTCTTAGTTATATACTAATTTACCTTGGGCCACTCACATTTCCCCACAGCTATGAAACCTTTCCTAATGAAACAAAACTATTCCTAATTATTCTTTAACTCCCTTTTTAATTGATTTCCTGAACTTAAAAACATGACATTATTTATTAAATAATCATATTTCTGACTGATTCTAATATATTATTTGGAAAAACACTTTTCTTTTAGTGTTTGTTTTAAATCTCCCAATAAAATGAAATTTCCTTGGGCAAAATTATATCTATCAAGAATTATTATGACTTAGAAAAAGGTTTATATGCAATATTAAATATGATATGCAAGATAGAAATTTACAAACAAGTATGATCTCAATGATGTGACAATATGAAATGATGAGAAAACACTTAAAAATGTTGATTCTATCTCTCTGGTTTGGTATTATATGATTATTGTTTGCTTCTTTATTTTGTTGCACTTAAAAATTAATGGTAATTAAAAAACAATTTTGATAAGTGTATATTCAATATGTATTGAATATGCCTTATTTATATGCAGGTATATATATGTATATGACATATTATACATTAAATTAGTTGGTTAACTTCAGTTGGAGGAATTGTTAGTGTTTTTAAATGTAATTTATATTTTTTGAATAATTTTAGGTATTGAGAAAAGTTTCAGATTTAGAAGAGACAGTTCTAGTATGCCTCTCACCCAGTTTTCCCACATGGTACATTTGTCAATACTTGGAAACCAATATTAGTACATCACTATTAACTAAAACCCAGATTTTATTTGGAACTCACTAGATTTTTCATTAATGTCCTGTTTCTCCTCCAGGATTCAATCCAGGATGCCACATTTATCCAGTCCCCTACTAGTATCTTCTGGCCTGTGATAGTGTCTCAACCTTTCGTTGTTCGTAATGACATTGATGATTTTGATGAATACTGGTCAAATATCCTGCAGAATATACAATCATTTAAGTTGTGGCTTTTGGGAAATAATAGCACAGAAATGAAGACCCCTTCTTGTCATATCAAATCCAGGAGTACAAGATGTCCACTGGACATCAATGATGACATAAACCATTATCACTTGGTTAAGTGATGCTGTGTTTCTCCACTGCACATTTCTCTTTTCCAAATATATTCTTTGCAAGTAGGTCACCAAATCTAGCTCACCCTCAGGATTCAGGGGATGTTATTTCCACTACTTATGGGTGGAATATATAAATTATTTTCAATTTTTCTGTACAAGTATTTTAGTTTTATCTTTACCTTACCATTTATTCACTCATTCACTTATTCAGTTATTTATATCAGTACAGCTTCATGTATATTTATTTTATACTTTAGGTTTTAATCTAACTTATTATTTTCTCATTCACATTATTTCATCCTTGATCATTGGAAGCATTTTCAGGTTGAATCCTGCACCCTTTGACATTTCTCCACTCTTTCATTTTTGAGCATTTATTTATTTTATAATATTACAAGATACTCAAGGCTCATCTTAATTTTAACTTTACCAATTCTAGAATAAGCCATTTCTTCAAGGAGACCTGTTTCTTTTTTATCAGAGTATGGCATTTAGTAACCAAAATCTGGGCACTGGGTGTGTTTTTTGCTACTGGGGTGTCATTTCTAGGCCTCTCAGCAGACAAAGCTATGTAATGTATGTATATATCCACAAATATCTATAATTGTTTCCATATATGTCCACCTGTGTGTGTGTTGGGGGGGGGATATTGAGCTAAACATGAGTTCATACTAAAATTTCTGTGTCTAATCCAGTAGCATGGATTTCATTTTAGTCTTCCTTTTTGTTTATCTGTAACTTCCTCTCCTACAGTGAGAAATCTGCCTCCCACCATCTACACCTATCATTTTTGTTATCTTTAATTAATGAAAGTGACTTTGAAGATGAAGCAACTACACAGCTTTGGGAACTAAGCCATCTATTAATATGAGAGAACTGGATGAATCATATCAGAAAGTAATTGAACTCTTCTTTGTACAAATGAAGATTCTAAAAATTGTTTTTCTGCTGCACACATTTTGAAGCTTTGCAAACAGATGTACATGATCACCTCATATTCATTACAAGTTCAGAATGAAGTAGGTATGCAGCTGCTCTGTTTGCTGTAATACATTTATATAGTTACTAGGATCATTTGTAATTAGAAACATTGGAAAGAACCTATTTTAAGGCAATAGCATCTTGTTAATATTTGAATAACTAAGTCTAATAATAGGTTATTTTTTGTATGCTTATGATGATAAGCATTTGGGATTGTAATAGGTTCTCTACAAAGTTTAAGAGACTCACTACACAAGTACTTGAGATTGTGCATACAGATTTAAAACACTACCAATAAAATAAAATGCTTAAACTCTATTTCTAATATTAATTCAAACTGAGTGTTACTTTTATTAATGATCTTTTGATCTTTCTCAAATAGTCTCTATTTTGATGGCTTATTGAGTTGAGAAGATTGTGGAGTACAGAAGAAGTTTATATTTGTTTGTATTTTAAAACATTAAACTTTTTACTGGCCTTTTTTGTGTAAGTAGGAAGGATTATAGCTTGTGGTTTTTGTTTTTGTTTTTGTTTTTGTTTTTTTTTTATCACCCAGATTTTGTTTTTTGCTTTAATTTTTTAATTTATTAAATATATTTTCAGCACTGAAATTCATTTTTTACTTACTAATTTGTATCCTAAGCATTCCACAGTTCTTGTGTAAAAATAATAAAATTTAAATTGAATGATATTACAGAATAAAGGAAACCTTAAGTACCAGAAACAAAACAAAACAATACTAAAGCATTGGATCTTTATATCTTAGGGAAAAGTGAAATATGTTAACAATGACAAAAGCACTGGAAGGGAGGAATTGAGAGTATCCTGTTATGAGGTCTTTTTACACATGGAAAATAGACCATCATTTGAAGGTGGAAACATAACCTTTAATTGTGTATAATGTAACAACTAGGACAACCATTAGAAAAATTTCAAAAAGAGATATAAATAACAATACAAGGCCAAACTTGGGATCTCACAAGATGACTGGGTTGCCCTGCCATATTATCAAAGAAACCCAACATTTGCTGCCAGCAGAACTAGTTCCTGATACTAAAACAGATTCAGATGAGAGCAATGCCCATTATTTTCATGTGGTCATTGCTCTGCCCAAGATTCCCCCTTTGAGGGAGGGACTTTTAAACTTGAACTGTTACTTCCAGAAGAATAATGCCCAATGGCAGCTTCTAAAGTATATTTCATGAACAAAATTTATCACCCTAATGTAGACAAGTTTGAAAGAATGTTTTAGGTATTTTGAAAGATAAGTGGTCCCTAGCACTGCAGATCTGCACAGTGCTGCTATCAATCCAGGCTTTGTTAAGTGCTCCCAATCCAGATGATCCATTAGCAAAAGATGTAACAGAGCATTGGAAAACCAATGAGGCCAAAGCCATAGAAACAGCTGAGCATAGACTAGGCTATACCCCATGAATAATGTTAAAACTGATCTGAGTTAAAACTGATCTGATAATCAATTGTGCATCACTTCTGTTCTGCCAAGACTTCTTCCCTTTTTCTTTGCATATAATGGACACAGTCTTAGAAACATAATCAAAATAAAAGTCCAGATGTCTTCAGTCCTTTGGTGATTAAATGCACATTAGCAAATCTATGTCTTGTCCTGATTGACTATTGTAAAGCATGAGCAGAGGCTAAAAGTATCATCTGGATTATTATGAAACATTTAAAAGCAGTGGTCCCTTTGCTGATTTTATTCATTTTTCCCATCATGGTTTAAGTCTAAAGCACTTTGAATGAGGATAGTCAGGGTTAGAGGTCAAGAGATTTGGTGTTTTTCTTTATTTTGTTTTTGAGGAGGGAAATAGTTATTTTAATTTCATGAGATCCCCCCCCACACACACACACACCTTTTTATGGTGATATAATTAAATGCTTTGGTTAAAAACAGCTAACCAGTTGTCCTTTAGAATATACCCTTTAGCCAATTTTAACTTTATTTAGATGTAGATGGGCATGCTTGATTGTTTGAACCAAAATGGAACATTAAACTAACATCACAACCCTCACTAATAACAGTGTGACTTTACTGTCAAGTGTAGAATGCTCCCTTCAGAGAGTAGCTTGTGACCATTTTATATGGCTTTCTGGAAACTTCTGTAAAACTTATGTTTTAGTAAAATATTTTTTGTTATTTTTAAAGAATAATAATCCCACAGAGTAGATAAATTAGAATTATAACAAATTCTCTATTAAAACCAGAGAAAGTATAAGATAAAAGAAGTAATGAAGAATAAATACAATTAAAAGAAAACAACTAATAAGATGCTAGATTTTTACTGAAATATGTCAGCAATAATTTCAAATGTGAGTTACCAAAAACATTGGATAAAAGATAGAGATCCTCAGATAAGAAGCATGGTTAAAAGTAAAGGGATGAAGAAATATATGCCATGCAAACATTATCTACTAGCTACTTTTATGGCAAAATAGACTTCAGTAAAGAAGATTATCAGAGATAAAGAGGAATAGTTCATAATGACAAGGGGATAAATTCCCTGAGAAAACTTAGTAATCTTAATGTGTATGCTCCTAAAAGCAGTTTCAAAATACATGAGCCAGAAGTTGATAGATCTGATGGAGAAATAAACAAATCCTTAATTATAATTGGAAACTTCAATACCCCACCATAAATAACTGATAGAACAAATAGACAAAAAAATCAGTGAGGCTGAAGATGACTTGTAGAGCACTAATAACTCACATGACATAATTGATATACATAAGAATATGTCATCAAATATATCATTTTTAAGTGTGCATGGGACATTCTCTAAGGTGGAGCACATTCTTCACCTTAAAACAAACATGATCACATTTGAAATATTAGAAATCACACCAGGGACATTCTTAGATTGCAATACAATAAACAATATTAATAACAAAGAGATATCTAGAAAAACCCAATATTTAGAAATTAAGCAATATATTTCTAAATAACCTATATGCCAAAGAGAAATATTCTAGGAAACTTTTTTTTAAGTTAGAGGTAAATGAAAATATATGATAAATATTAGTGAGAGACAGTTAAAGCAGTGCTGAAAGTAAAATTTATAGTACTAACTGTATATTAGAAAAATAAAGATATAAAATCAATAACCTGTATTTTACACTAGGAAAGTAGAGAAACATATCAAAACTAAGACAAGCTGAAGAACAGTGGAGGAAAATCAATGAAACCAAAAGCTGGTTCTTTGTAAAAATCAATAAAAATGACAAATCTCTGGCCAAGCTAAGACAGAGAGAGAGAGAGAGAGAAGATCCAGATTCTCTGTATAGGGAATGAAAGAGGAGCTATCACTCCTGATCATGCAAGTAGTAGAAGGATAATAAGGGAATTTTATGAACAACTCTATGCCATAAATTTGACAACTTAATTGAAATGGATGAATTCCTTGAAATACACATAGAACCAAAACTCACTAAAGCATAGATAAACTGCAAAAACTATATCTATTAAAGAAATTGAATTTGAGTTTAAAAAATTCCAGGAAATAAAACTCCAGGCACAGTGAATTTGGTAGAAGTCACTGCTGAATTCTACCAAACGTTTAAGAAAACAATTACAATAATTCTATACATTTTATTTAAGAAAAGAGAAAAAGAAACATTACCCAACTAATTTTTGAGGTCAGCATTACCCTAATAGCAAAACCTGATATACACATTTCAAGAAAACTACAGATCAATACCTCTCATGAACATAGACATAAAATTCCTTAACAAAATGGAATCAAATTGAATCCAGCATTATATAAAATATATAATGCATCAAACCAAATGAAATTCATCCTTGTAATGCAGGCTGGTTTGATATTTGAAAAACAATTGTTGTAAGTCACCACATTAATAAACTGAATGGGAAAACTATATTACTATCAACATATGCAGAGAATGCTTTCAACAAAATTCAAAAAGCAATTATGCTAAAATCTCTCAGCAAACTAGGAAAAAAAGTGAACTTCTTTAATCTGATGAAGTGTCTATGAAAATCAATAGCTGGTACAATACAAATGGTGAGAGGCTAATTTCTCTCTGAAACGTAGAATGAGGCAAGGATGTCATTTTCTACCATTCATTATTCAGCATTGTATTTGAAGTCCTAGATAGCACAATAGATAAGAAAACAACAAAAATATACAAGCTGGAAAGGAGGAGATAAACTCTCCTCCAAAAATGTGATAATCTAAGTTAAAATTCCTTAGACTCTACAAAGAAACTCTTGGAACTCATAAACAAGTTTAGCAAGTTTACAGAATACATGATCCACATACAAAATTATTGAATTCTGCTATACCAGCAAAGGAAAATTGGAAGCTAAAAAAAAACAAGACAATAGAATACCATTTTCAATAACAACTATTTAGGTATAAATCTTCAAAATATGTGCAAGATATGTATGCAGAAAACTACAAAACACTGGTAAAGTAACTCAAAGAGGCTCTATGGAAGTGAAGATATATATTGTGCTGGGGAAATCACAGATATGTAGTGTGCACATTTCTCCCTGCCTCTGCCCACCACCATCCCCTGCTTTTTTATTGTGAGAGAATGTTTCAGTCTGTTTCTATTCCACAACATGGGAGACAGGGTAGGTCTAATGAAAAGGCCTGATCATATCTTAAACAAGGATACCAGGAACAAGCAACACCAGATGCTTATCAGGGCAGGAAAATTAGAGGCAGGGCCCCTTCCCCTGGGATGGATAAATACCTACTTGGACAACACTAACTTGTCTCTCTTCTCCAATGGGAATTGGGGCCAGTGTAGTTGCCATCTATTGACACTGGCCTGAGCAGTTTTGGCTACCCTGAGAGACCAGTCATGGTGCTATCTCTTCCCCTACTCTTGTGGATCCTTTTAGCTGTGAAGTAATAATGGAGTCATTTGCTGAGTTTCTGTTGTGCCCTGAGCTTATGTTTCCAGAATGTACCATGTATCAACTCACTCCACATATTGTCTTTGTTAGTCAGATGACTTAATATTGTTAATGTGTCATTTCTACCCATTTCATCTATAATTCAAAGCAACACAATCAAAATCCCAGCAAACACTTTTGTTGATATCAACAAGCTGATTCTGAAATTCATATGAAAAGGCAAAGGGACTAGAAGAGCCAAACTATATCAGAAAATGAAAATCAAAGTTGAAGGACTCATTAACCAAAATCAAGACCTGCTATATAATTACAGTAATCAAGATAATGTATCTGTCAAAGTGTAGATAAATAGATCAATGAAATAGAAAAGAAAGCTCAGAAAGTGAAAATAAAAATAGAAAAGCTCAGAAGTGTAAAACTATAAACTGATTTTTAATAAAGAGACAAAGGTGCGGTCGGGGTTACTGCTTCTAGGGGGAGTGGCGGCCGGTAGCCGAGCCCTCAGCTCTCGGGGCTGCTTAAAGGTTACCGGCGGCGGGGGCTCTTTCCCGGAGGCGAGGGCGAGGCGGAGGACGTGGCCAGAGTCCTCGGCGAGAGGCGTGCAAGGAGGGCGGCGATAAGGACAAAAACACTCTTCATCCAGTAGGGGTATGCGCCAAAGAGATTTATTCAGGGGTGATTACAGGTTATATAGGCTGGTAAGAGGGGCAGGGCTGGAAAGGAGGTGAAGTAGCCTAAAATGGCAATACTGAAGGAAGAGGGGCTAGGATTGGTTCTGAGAGGACGCAGGAGCCGTTGCAGCGGGCGGGGGTTGTTCTGGCCACGGTGCATGCGCGCTGGCGGTGGCAGGAGCGGCCTTGGCACCAGGGAGTGTGTGGGTAAGATAAGGAAGTGGGGGAAGGGCAGTTGGGAGAAAGGCGGTTTCCTCCGGCAAGCCTCCCCTGCCAGTGGCATTTTGGGTGAGGAAAAGGGAGCTGCCTTGACCTCGCTCCTCAGGCTCGGGGGGGCTGCAGAGGGCACTCACGCCCGTACCTACTACCCTCCCCAGGGGGTGATCAGGTCCCCTGGCCCAGGCCTGGTAAGTCGAGGCACAAGCTCAGTCCCCGCAATTCCCCTTTCTTTTCTAATTAGAGGAAGAGGCTTTACTGGAGAGGCCCGCTAAGGGTGAGGGAAGGGGGAGGTAAGGGAAGGGAAAAAGGGGTTGACGGTGGCTCAGCGAGGCTGGAGCTCAGTGTTGGTGTGGTGCCCGGGCGCTTGACAATGGCATCGCTGCAGCGGGCTGGGCGAAGGTGAGGGGTTTAAAGTTCAGGGGTTTAAAGTTCAGGGGTTCAGAGAAGCTGGAACTCGAGGCGAGAGCGATGTTCAGGTGATTGAGAAGGGCCTCGCGGTCGGCGGGTTGACCGGTGGCGTTGAGGTCGCGGAGGGTTGGCTGTCATCTCGGAGTGGGGGGCGTCAGAGGTGGCGAGTCGTTGATACTGGATTTGCACGAACGAGGAAAAAATGGCATCTGTTTGTTTTCTTACAAGCTGGACAATTTTGCGGATGATGCAGGGTCCTAAGATGAGAGCTAGAATAATTATTAATAGGGGGCCAAGAAAAGGAAGGATGTATGGGAGGATGGGAGTGAAAAAACTGGACCAATAACTGGTGGCTTCACGATCTCTTTTACGCTTTTCCAGTCCCTCTCGGACCCTTTTCAGGCTGTCCTCGACGAGACCTGTGGAATTGGCATAAACACAGCACTCTTCTCCTAGGGCGGCGCAGAGGCCTCCTTCTTTGAGGAGGAGAAGGTCAAGACCTCGGCGGTTTTGGAGCATGACTTCAGAGAGGGAATTGACAGAATTTTTTAGATGGTAAATAGCGTTTTGTAGGTGGCGAATGTCCTCGTCAACAGCCGCCCTGAGGTGAGTTAGGGCGGAGCCTTGACTGGCTAACGCAGCGATTCCGGTGCCAGCGCCGGCAAGACCTAGGAGGGAGGCAATTGTAAGGACGGTGATGGGCTCTCGCTTTTGCAGAAGGGCAGGAGCTGCAGTTCTTTCCAGACGGAGGAAGAAGTCTTCTTCGCTGTGGTATAAGACCCTAGGGATAAGGACAATTAGGAGGCAAGTTTCTTTATATTCGCTGATGATATTCGTGCTGAGACAGGGGGTAAGTCCTGTAGAGGAGCAGAGCCATTGGGAGGAGTTATGAGGAATGAGAAATTTTGCCGAGCTGCTGGGAGATGAGTAGCTGGCACAGGCAGTGAGGTCGGGAGAGTTACTGGAGCGAGGACGGACGCACTTTCCCGTATAGGAGACTGAATGAAAGGTTAGGGGGACGGCAGAGGTATTCCAACTGCATTCCGAGGGGCTGTCTTCTGTGCTTTCTGAAAAGGAGAGGTTGGAGGCAACGGGCTCGTACAGTGAGGAAGAGGTGGAGAGGCAGAGCCAGCAGGAGGAGGTAAAATTGGGGTTGGAGGAGTTCACTGAGGCAAAGGCGGCTTGGATGAGGCTGAGGAGGGGAGAAGAATAACGAGAAGGGGGCAGAGGAAGCTGGGGTGGTGGGGTTGGCGATGCGTTGTTTGTAGCTGAGGTACGGCTGGGGGGCTGTGGAAAAAGGGGGTTAATGACTTTATTGGGACCAATGTTAAAGGGCTTTTTTATAACAGTATTTTTCTTTGGTTGGTTTATAGCCTCCTTTTTTATTAGAATAAGTGATTCTCGGTCGGCTCCTTTCTCATAGATTCTGAAGCCTTAAGTTTGACTGAGTAAACAGGAGGGATTAGTGGGGAGCTGCACTGTAAGATTAAGATGTGTGCAGGATTTTTCACTTTCTTGGCCGAGCCAGTTAACTGTAGGGAGTTTGCACCCTGTAGGGGCCCACTTTAGGGTAAGGTAATGATTAGGAACAGGAGGCTTCCAATTAGTGGCTAATGTTTCACACCCCCAGTATGCACAGTAGTACTCGTTGGGGGAATTACAGTACGATTTTCCAGGATTTGAGGATGGGCACATGTAATATTGGGCCTGGGGATTACTTACCTTTTGAGCGCAGGTTTCTTCGACTCTGGAGACAAAGGTGGCGAAAGGCTTACTCGGTTCCTGGAAGAGCTTGGTGAATTTATTAGGCCGACAGGTAGAGCAATTGGCAAACGCGCGTAAGGCGATGCCTCTGAGGACAGTCCAGAAGGCAGCAGGGACATTAATATAAGCAGACGCATTTAGAAACGCTCCAGTGCCCAAATAGGCTTCGGGGGGGGTGATAGACTCCAATGGCTGCATCTTGCTCACTTTGCTTAGCTGCTTCTGCCTGGAAGTGAGCACGCCAGTCAACAAACTGACCGGGGTTAAAAATTGAACGGGCAAGCGAGGCCCAGTCTTGGGGGATGCAATAGTTCATGGCGAGATCCTGTAGTATTTGGGAAGCATATGGGCTACCTAACCCGTCCTCCTTGACGGCCTTGCGAAGCTGCTTGATAGTATCTAAGTCAATGGGATACCAGTCATGCGGCCTCTGTGGGGTGGGGGCAAGGTTAAGAGGAAAACAGCGAAAAGCACGAGAGAAAGGAGGACACGCTTGCAGAGGACTTGGCGCGGGAGTGGGGGTAGGGGGAGCGTTGCCCCAAGGGTTGCCTTGAGGTGCTGAAGGCAGCCAGGGGTTGTTAGTCGGCAGGGTGGAAGGAGCGGCGGCAGCTGCCGGTAGCGGCTCCGAAGGGGAGCTCGCCGGAGGGAGAGGCGGGAGTGGGAGGCCCCAAGCGTCGCAAGATGGCGGCGTGGTAGGCGTGGCTAAGACACAAGATGGTGGATCAGCTCCGCCCTGTGAAAGGGTGGGGCCCAAGGCATAAGATGGTGGACTAGCTCCGCCCTGTGGAAGGGCGGGGCCCAAGGCATAAGATGGTGGACTAGCTCCGCCCTGTGAAAGGGCGGGGTAAAGCGTACGCGGTTTCCGGCCCAGCTTAGGGCTGATGTCATCGCCGGAGCATTTCCTCCCCTCGATGGAAGAAGAAGGAGGAAGTTCGCCATCTTGGCGTGGCGCAGTGTTATTTTGCTTTTTGGGAGTCACCTCGAGCGCGTTGTTAATCTGCTCGACTAAGGACTCCGTGTCCGAGTCATGATTTGAATTAGTATCGCTATCTGAGTCTGTTGGCTGGGTTGATAGGGCCTCTTTGGATTTAACGGGGCCTCTATCAGGGGGGAGGGAGCCTTGAAGGCAGGAGCGGATGGTTATCAAGGTGGGGAGCAAGCCGGGAGGGAAACGCTTGCTCTCATGTTCCATGGCGTTAGTGACTCGATCAATAAGGCGATCATAAGTAACAGGGTCCCAAAGATGGCAAGTGGTGAGCCATGGGTTAAAGGGCAGCAGGAGATCCCAGTATATCTGCAGCTGCCGGACAGACACTTTACAGCGATGCGTGTCTAGGAGACCCGCTAGAGCACGAACTTGAGGTGCCTGACATGTAGATATAAGATTACCCATAGCTGAGGGGAGAGGAGGGGGAGTTGTTCCCGAGCCGGGCCGGCCGGCTGGCGGGGAGGAGAAGGAGGAGTAGTTTACTGAGCAGAGAGAATGAGATAAACTGTGGCTGCAAGGCCGAAGGAGATGGCGAGAGCAGAAAGCAGTGCCCTTTGGCAACGAGAGCAGTCAGGGGGGGCAGTTGCAAAGAGGCACACGGCACCAAATGAGGAAAGAAAGATACAAAGAACTACAGCAAAGTAATGGAGGGGAAGAGGGAGAGTGTTAGGAGGAACGGGGGTCATAGAAGTGCGCATACAAGAGGACGAAGAGAGCGTGGGGGAAGGGAGGAGTTCCTACTGGATGAAGAGAGCGTGGGGGAAGGGAGGAGCGGCTTCGGAGCAAGGAACCTCCCACGGCTCCAGAAGCGGCGAGGGAGAGGCGGCCCTTACCTTGCAGGCGAGGAAACGGGAAGCTGGAGAGGCGTCCGGGCGAGCGGGCGACCTGCCAAACTGTCGTGTGGAGACGTTCCTCACACGGGGCACCAGTTGCGGTCGGGGTTACTGCTTCTAGGGGGAGTGGCGGCCGGTAGCCGAGCCCTCAGCTCTCGGGGCTGCTTAAAGGTTACCGGCGGCGGGGGCTCTTTCCCGGAGGCGAGGGCGAGGCGGAGGACGTGGCCAGAGTCCTCGGCGAGAGGCGTGCAAGGTGTGGAGGGCGGCGATAAGGACAAAAACACTCTTCATCCAGTAGGAGTATGCGCCAAAGAGATTTATTCAGGGGTGATTACAGGTTATATAGGCTGGTAAGAGGGGCAGGGCTGGAAAGGAGGTGAAGTAGCCTAAAATGGCAATACTGAAGGAAGAGGGGCTAGGATTGGTTCTGAGAGGACGCAGGAGCCGTTGCAGCGGGCGGGGGTTGTTCTGGCCACGGTGCATGCGCGCTGGCGGTGGCAGGAGCGGCCTTGGCACCAGGGAGTGTGTGGGTAAGATAAGGAAGTGGGGGAAGGGCAGTTGGGAGAAAGGCGGTTTCCTCCGGCAAGCCTCCCCTGCCAGTGGCATTTTGGGTGAGGAAAAGGGAGCTGCCTTGACCTCGCTCCTCAGGCTCGGGGGGGCTGCAGAGGGCACTCACGCCCGTACCTACTACCCTCCCCAGGGGGTGATCAGGTCCCCTGGCCCAGGCCTGGTAAGTCGAGGCACAAGCTCAGTCCCCGCACAAAGGTAATTTATGGAGCAAAGATACTCTTTTAATGCCTTACATTTTAAACAAAAATTGACTCAAAAGTATTTTTTATGGTGCATTGGTTTGTATATTTATGTCCCCCAGAAAAAACCATATCCTTTAATGCATTCTTGTGGGGGCAGACATATTAGTGCAAATTGGGTTGGAACCTATTGGTTCAGTGTCCATAGAAATGTGACCCACCCAACTGTAGGTGATAACTCTGGATAATTTCCATGAAGTAATGGCCCCACCCATTCAGCATGGGCCTTGTTCAGTTTAAAGGAGCACTATAGAAGCTCAGACAGAAGCAGCTCATAGCTAGCTGGAGCTGAGATAGACATTTTGAAGACAGCCATTGGAAGCTGATGCAGACATTTTGGAGAATGCCATTTTGAAACACAAACTGGGAGCAAGCACACTCCAGCCACATGTGCCTTCACAGCTACCAGAGGCTTTCCAGATGTCAATGGCCTTTCTCCAGTGAAGGTATCCTTTGTTGATGGGCACTTTATGGCCTTAAGACTGTATCTGTATAACCAAATAAACCCCCTGTTCTAGTTTGCTGATGCTGCCAGAATGCAAAACACCAGAAATGGATTGGCTTTTATAAAGGGGTTTTATTTGGTTACACAGTTACAGTCTTAAGGCCATAAAGTGTCCAAGGTAATGCATCAACAATTGGGTAACTTCACTGGAGGATGGCCAATTGTGTCCAGAAAATCTCTGTTGGCTGGGAAGGCATTTGGCCAGCATCTGCTCCAGAGTTCTGCTTTCAAAATGGCTTTCTCCCAGGACGTTCCTCTCTAGGCTTCAGCTCCTCAAAAATGTCACTCTTAGTTGCTCTTGGGGTATTTGTCCTCTCTTAGCTTCTCCAGTGCAAAAGTCTGCTTTCAATGGCCATCTCCAAAATGTCTCTGTAAGCTGAAGCACCTCTCTCTGTTCCAGTGCATTCCTTGGGGCTTGAGAGAGCAGGAGTCTAACCCTTCCTAAGGGCCTTGGTGGCAGCCCTTTCCTCTCCAAATGCCGGGATGAGTGTTCCAACACATCCATACATTGGGGAGACCACCTTCTCAGCCCCACCATCCTCAAACATTGGGACAGCACCCGGATTCTCTTCCATCTCTGGGGCACATGCTCAACCCCTTCAGAAGAATAGGGTGGCAGTCAGGCTCTCCCCAGTCCCCTGGAAATTTGCTCCACCCTCTTTGAGGCGTGAGGTGGAAAAACCTTTCCTGAACATTGAGGTGGAAGGCCCATCCCCAACCTCTGGGGCAAACACCCTTTCCATGCATGTGGGCCACTCTGCTCTCCCAGCCTGTGATCACTTGACTTCAGACCTCAACCTCTATGGCTCTGCTTTGAAGAAAATTTTCCTTCTATTTGTTCCTTGTCTGTCTCCTCCAGTCCCAACTGGCAGTGTGTCTGTCTGTAAACAGCTCACAAAAATTCTGTTGGCTTTGCATGAAGCACACAGGGGTCAAAGCTGTCAGGAATAGGACTTTCCACAAATCCTTCCTGCTTAACTCCTTCTCCAATCTTGGCTTGTACTGAAATGGTGACTGGGTGCTGTCCTGTGCTGCAGTGAGGATATCTAAGCCCATTCTATTTTGCAAAACTACTTTTCTAAGCTGTGTGGTTTCTTCATTTATCAAGAATGTAGCTATTTTGGAATCATTAAGTTATTGGGCCATGCAATTGGCTAAAGCTGACACATGTTTTTCAGTAACTCATCCAACTCCACCTGGTGCAAGAATGGCTAAAGGATAACACCACCAGGGAGGGTGTTTTATTCCATATCTACCTTTAACCATTTCCCAATTACTAGGATTATGAGGTAAAGAGTCATATAAGGTAGCAGGAACATAAGGCTCTCCCTATGTACAATGTCCTGGCTAGTTACAGGGTAAATAGAGCTAACTACATTGCCCACAGGGTCATAGCCATCCCATATGAGACAGGATATGCCCCATATTGGTTGGAGATATTCTACCAGAGGAAAATACTATTATTTTGTAGTTTGACAGTAAAAATATAAAATTCAGAGGGTAGCCACCCCACATCATGAATTCCATCAAGTCATCCAAACAGACAGAGGACAACATGATCTCTGCAGCTTTTGTCATCAGCCACCCTAAACCATCATGTACAGCATACCCCAATACAGGTCAGGGCTTCTTCACCTTTTCCCATACAAGGGAGGAGATGTAAGTTCCCATCTCATTATAAGATGGTAGTTGGATTTCTGTCTCAAATAGGAAGATTATTTTCCAGACTTTATGATGCACTGAATTCTTCCAAGCTAGCAGGTTATTCCACACAGTCCAATTTGCAGAAGTCACAGTCCAAGGAAGGCTGGTAGCACCCAATGACGGAAAATCTGTTTGAATGCAACATTGGGTTCAATTATGGACATGAGTTACTGCTGAGGTCCACTGTAGGAAGCTGTTTGTTAGGGTGCTATGGGTGAAAAGAAAGATGTTTATTGGGAACAATTAAAGGTAATACCTGCTGCTCTAACAGTATACATTCTAGAGTTCCATTGGTTGACTACAAGTTACCAGACAGAGGAACATTATGGAGAGGTTTTAAGTACCAGATATTCTCTGCATGAAAATCTTGAGAGTCCTCTACTGTTACATTAGTTGTTAATCTGGGCATAAGAAGGGTCCACATAGTCGTGCATAAAGTTCTCATGGAAATAGGAGGCTCCAGATTGCTGATAAAGATTTTAACAGGCCTTTTCTCTTTAAATTGAGGTCTTAACAACATTTTGTGTGCCTCATATTCCCCAGGGATCTAGGATTCCTAACCAATGTGGCTGCACAAGCCAGCACCAAGGCCAATTGTCCTTGTTTTCCACATTTTGTATTGTCTGAGGCACAGGAAACAACAAATTATTACAATTTCCTATCTTTGGCTGCAGGGCAGTGGGCCCTTTGACTTGTATTCTCAGGATCTGAATTGGTCCAACTGTCAGCATTCCAATGGGGGCAGGTGCAACATCCTGCAGCATTGCATTCAAGTGAGTGAAGGCCAGATAGAGTGTTTTAGTCCACTGCTGCAAGGACCTCTTATCATCCCTTAGCTGTTCCTTTAACAAATCATTCATTTTTCAATAAGTCCTGCACCTCTGGGAGTGTAGGGCTGATGGAACATAGACATGATATTCTGATCCATGGCCCAAGATGGGTTATTTGCCAGTGATAGAGGTCCCCTGATCACTGTCTATCTGTGTAAGTACACAATACAGAGGACTCGTTTTTCCAAACAGCAGACGGTGGCCCATTGGTCCACCTTCCCCATCAGGAAAGCTAACAAAAGTCCTGTAGTGACGCCTAACTTGCAGTAAAAGCAATCTTTTCCCTCTCTGAGAGCAGGAGACTGATGTAGTCCACCTTCCACTAGGTCACCAGGATTTGTGATGGGCTAATGTGTCCCATCTGGTGTGGTAACCTATGTGGTCATGAAGGAAGTATGAAGGGAACTCCCTAGTGATGCCCACAAGCTGCTGGTGAATGCTTGGCAGCTGGAACTGCTGTTTCCCTGGTTTCAATTGTGCTGCTTTGAACTCCTGCAAGTGCATCTGTTTCCACATTGCTTGGAAATGTGTTGGGAGTGTAGGTAGGGACATGATAGTTAACTTTCATCCTTTGCAGACACCCCAGATGTCTTTCCACAATTCTTCCCAGAAGGGATGACATAATTATCCATTTTTCCTGCTTCCAGGTTGCTCTACAGGTCATAAGGCCTTTATAAATAGCCCAGCTGTCAATACAGACAGTTAATGCTTCTCCTGTTTCATCCACTATTACCATCCATACAGATCTTAATTCAGCCCATTGACTTCTTTACATGGTGCCAGTGCCCCACCATATAGTGTCAGTACTGAGTTGCACTGCCACAACAGTCCATGTGGGAGGCTTCCCACTAGCAGATCCATCAGTGTAACAAAGAGACTCAGTAATGGTACCTGTGCCTTCTATAGTGGGCTTTTCAACAGCTATTTCAGGTGCAGTGATTTTAGCTGCTGAATCTTCTAAATAGAACACTGGTCTGAGAATCTCATATATTTCTACACTCAGAGTAGAGGGCAATTATTGAAAATGCTGTGCTGTAGCAGGTAGGCTTTCCATTTTGTCACTGTGCTTAATTGAGCACTGCCAGAGTGTGGCTTAGAAGCCATGTCACTTATCCACTTCTAAATATGGATGACCGTTTTCAAGGTGACTGGGCATCTTTGCATTAGTCCCTCCACTTGTCATAAGGCATTATATGCAGCACGCAATTGTTTTTCCAGAGGGCTGAATCTCAGTTCTGCCTCTTTCTATAATTGTCACCCAAAACCAAGGGACATTCATTTAGAATGTTGCCTCTGCCACAGACCCCACCCAAAGCCAATATCAGTGCTGGCTACATCCAATTAACAGGGCAGGTCTGGATCTATGCCCCTAGTGCTTGTGCCTGTGCTATTGCTCTTTATGCCTTTTCAAAAGCAGCCTGTTGGAAGGTGTCCCATTCCCAGGGATGGCTTGTCCTAATCAAAATATACAAGGTTTTAACATTTGGTCTAAGTGAGGAACAGAGGTCTCCAATACCCCAACAACCCCAGGAAAGCCATTAGTTGTTTTGGTGTTTGCAGCATGGGAAAACATTGCACCACATCAACTACAGCAGAAAGTATAGTTTTTGTCTTATTCAACCATAAAACACCTAAGAATTTGACAGAGTAGCCAGGGCCTTGCAGTTTGTTGTGATTGACTGTCCATCTCCGAATCTCAAAGAGAGATAGCAATGAGCCTGAGGCTTCTTCTGAAAGAGGGTTACTTGTTAATATGACTTCATCAATATGGTGAAATAGAGTTATACTTGCAGGATTTTTCCACTTAGCCAAACCTATTGCCATGAGACTGTGGCAGATGGGCAGGATATGTACATAGTCTTGGGAAAGCATAGTAAAAACCTTTTTGTGCCTCCACAGGGGAAGGTGAATACAGACTGGCTTGAATTTTCTACGTAGTTAATATAGAAAGCATTATCAAGATTCAATAAAAATGATATTGACACAATTGAGTACTAATCTCTTTTAATAAACCAATGATATTCAGGACTGTGGTATGCAATGGTGGTGTTAATTTGTTTAACTCCCAATAATCTACTGTCATATGCCACATTCCATTAGGCTTTTGTACTGGCAATACAGGACTAATGAAAGGGCTAATTTTTGATAGTGGCAGAGATTTCTTAGTGTCCTCTTGGAAGTTCATTTTGTTTTGTAGCTATTACCCTCTAAGGGGGGAGAGGTGAAGGTACTTTTAAAGGGGACCATTTTGACTACCTCTTTAAGACCACTTGATCACTCTACACTGGTGGAATTATCCTACAGTGGTCTGTAACATGACATACTGTATATTAATTCCTTAAATGCATTCCAGTATAGGGGAAATATATACCATATACACTTGAGGGTACAATCTCAAAATTTGAAAAGTTAGACTGTGTCACTTTGCCTGTATTGTTTTCTCCCCATACATAGCCATCTATAGCTAGTATTTACCTGTGGAATTGGTCTGCATTTCCATAGATCAAGACACATTCTGCTCCCATATCTACCAGTGCTAACAATTGCTGCTGGTTAGCAGGGGATCAGTAAATGGTTAATTCTACATGTGGCCTCTGATCCAGGGTGTCCTTGGCTATTACAGACACACTGGGATCTCAACCTCCTCCCTATGGAAGAGGGAAACCAGGGCTCAGGCTCTGAATGGTGGTTTCTTTCCTGATTTCCTTTCCCCCTTGGAGGCGTGGGAGCTCACTTTAGTAAATCTTTTGTCCTTAGGCAGTTTTCTCCATAGCTTTAGTGGGTCTGAATTAGTTTGCCTATCTATAGGGCCTATCTCTATGCCTGCAGCATTGAGATCTGCCCATATCTCATTGTGGGATATGCTATTAGAGCTGTCATTCCCCTGTGAGACTTTCCCATTTCCTTACTCCTGCCCCCTTTTCCACAGCCTCTCTGACTCTCTAAAGTCTGCTATAGCCTGAGTGGCAAGGGAGATGGGCTGTCCTAATAGCAGACTTAGGATAGACACAAGAGGCCCATAGTAATGGTTAGCGGCAATGTGGCAATACTGTGTCTTTCATTCCTTCAGTGTCAGAACCTACAAAAGCCACAGCATAAATGGTGTATTTCATTCCCAGCACCCTAATGCCTTATAGCTCCTCTACAGTTTGTCAAATAGATGTACTGTGCAGTGCATCCCCTTCATTAGGCCATGCAGCCTTACAACCATCAACCAGCCATGTCAATAAGGAGGTGCTGGGGACAATGTGATTGGGAAAGCCATGTAGATCACACTCCCCTTTGTCCAGTGTATGGATGGCTGAGTAGAAAAATGGAAGCAAAAAAAAAAAAAAAAGCACCCAGTGTTCTTTTTTACTTTAATTATTCTTTTTCACTTTAATTTGTCTTCTTATTAGTTTTGTGTGTGTGGTAATGACAATGTTCAAAAATTAATTTTGGTGATGATGCACAACTATATGGTGGTACTGTGAACAATTGACTGTAGGCTCTGTATTACTGCATGGTATGTGAATATATCTCAATAAAATTTAATTATTTAAAAAAATAAGGTGTTTTTTGCATTAGCTGAGGTAGCATACAGGAATTGTCATGACAAAGGGTGGGTTGTAATAGATGCCAATTTATTCATCACCACTCCAGAAAGCATTACCCCATCTGTTCTGCTGCATCATAACCTAAGGATTTCCTAGGTTTTGTCTATACCACTGTCCTTAATTCTTCAATGCAGCAGCAGTATAGTCTCTCATAATAATGTTTATTTTCTGTTTAGGAGGTTGGAATTGATGAACCCCAGGGGGCTTATCTTGTGATACCTTCCATTTTCTGTTGTATAATGGGGTACACCTGTTGGGGTTCTTTGTACTCCTCTACCTCCCATTCTTCCTCCCCTTCCACTTCCAAGGGGGAGGCTGGCATCTCACACTTTGGGGTACCATCACTGAGCAGCTAAAATTCTCCGGACTTGAGCCTGAGATAACTTACAGCCTTTGAATTAAACACTTTTGCAAGCCAGATTCTTTAAATGATCATGCACTCAGAGAAGGCAAGCAGTCAGAAAATGCTTAATTTCTGCCTGAGCAAGGAACATATCTCTTTCTAGTTTTACTTTCTCCTCTAAATGATGGGCAGTAGATTATGCCACTTGTTTTGCCTTGGTAGCCATCCACAAGGGTCCTAACAGGGGCAATACTATGGCTGCCACTATTTTGCAGTCTCTTTTCTTCTTACTCAAATTTGGTGTCCTGCTATCTGTTGCAAAACACTTAGCAACCCTGCTGGGGTTTTCAGGGTGTCCCCATTCTCATGGGATAGTCCCCATTCATCCAATATGATAGTCACCTGTCCCCACATGGATGATATAGGCAAATTTGGTCTTCCCCCCACCAATTCTCCCTTCTTGGGACTGAAGCCAGTGATGGCCAGTGACTCTTTGGTCTCCTAGCTGACTCACCAATTGTTCCAATCCAATTCTTGAAGGGCTCAGGTTGGTGCAGTCCTAAACCCAAAGAATATGCTGGGCACAGAGTCACAAATTTATTAGGACTTATGAACAGGAAAGGGGTCTTCCCAGTGGCAGAGAGCTGGAAAATGGAAGTCAGTGTTCCACAAGGGTGGGGAGTGCAAAGGGCAGCTTATAAGGTTTAGGACAAAGACATTTCAAAGGGTATGAGAACAGAATTTCAATAAAGTCTTGTGACACAGGGGTCTGGAGGTTTGTTATCAAGAGTGATCAAGGAAATGGAGTTTTAATGCTTTGTTTATGATTCCATCTGTATATACTTTCTTCCCTGAGGAGGTCTTAGACCTTCAGCTTCTATCATGCATGCTGCTACATGCTGTGGGGCCTCATCCCCAATTAGGGAGGGAAATCCCAGGCCCTGTGTCCCCACAAAGCTCTTTGTAAGAAGTCCTTTAAGGAAACAATTTTGGAATTAGAGACTCTTTTGGCTGACTTAATATGTCAATTAAAAAATGCATTCCATTGTTTTGGGGGGATCTTCCATAAGATTGGGAATTTTCTTGGTTATACCTTTTAGTTCAATTTTAGTCTAAGGATAACAGGAGATAGAGGCAGTTTCTGAAACTCCTTTATTAGGTTTGATTTTAAAAGGGGATAAGAGGGGTGGGTCTGAGTGTTGGAGAGGACATAGAGAGATAAGGACACTCATTCATTTCTCGTGGCAATGTAAAATGGTGCAGCCAGTGTGGAAGACAGTTTGGCAGTTCCTCAGAAATTTAAGTAAAGAATTTCCATATGACCTGGCAATCCCACTATTAGGTATACACCTCAAATAATTGAAAACAGGGACTTTAACAGATATTTCCACACTAATGTTTATAGCAGCATTATTTGCAATTGCCAAAAGTTGTAAGCAAGCCAGTGTCTATCAAGAAATGTAGGGAAAAATAAACTGGTATATACATATAATGGAGTATGATTCACCTGTAAAAAGGAATGATAGATGCTGATACATGCAACAGCATGGATGTACCTTGAAAATGTCATGTTGAATGACATAAGCCAGACACAAACTGACAAACATTATATGAACTCACTGATTTGAAATGAATAGAATAAGCAATCTCATAGAGTCAGAATCTAAACTACAGGTTAGCAGGGGACAGGGAGGGGATGCAGAATGGGAAGTTAAGGCTTAGAATGTTCAGGGTTCCTATTTGGAATGATAGAAATGTTTTGGTAATGAATGGTGACGCTGGTAGCACAATGTTGTGAATGCAATTAACAGCACTGAAATATATATCTGAATATGATTAAAAGAGGGAAATTGTAGATTACATATGCAGTAATAGAATAATTTAAAAAAATCCATGGAACTACATTAACACAAACAATGAATCCTAAGTTAAACCATGGATTTTATATATAGTAGAATTATAAAATTATGCTAGCATCAATTGTAACAATTATTCCACACCAATGCAAGGTGTTGGTGGTGAAGTGTTTCTTGGGAATTCTGTATTTCATGCATGATTGTTCATAAACCCATAGCTTCTCTAATAAAGGAAAAAAAGAGAGGTGGGTCTGAAGGAGCTTCAAGACCCTCATGATGAAAAGGCAACTCTTCAAGGCTAAGATAAATAGGATGAGGACAAGAAAGCCAAGAAAGAGCTGATGCAGCCTCAGAAAAATTTAAAGGTTTCAGAGAGATTTTCAAGTTTAGTTATGTGTTTAGATAAACCTTTGTTTTGTCAATTAGGTATGTGTTTCTTAAATAGAGACAATTTTGGAATTTATTATACATTTGGAATTTTCCAAGTACCATTTTAAAAAGGTATTTCATTCCATTTCTTTGATCTTATAGCCCCTATTCTTTAATTGTGCATGCAAATACACTAATTTGGGCATATGAAAAGAGTCTCACTTTGGCTACTGTAATCCAAGATTATCTTTGGTATGTCAGGTTCAGGGAGATATGAATTTACATGATTCAGGAGCATAATATTTATGCATGGAACCAGTTGGAGTGACTGATGAGAATACACTATTAGAGTTTTTTGAAGAATTAGAGATTGCTGTTTCTGGTTGAGAGAAATCTTAAAGCCTAAAAGCCTGATAAGATTTATCTTAGGGTTGGGTTAATGAGGTGTTTTACAGTATGTCTTACACTGGATAGTTTTTTTTTACCAGCACACAGCCTGTGCTTCTAGTTATCAGACCCATGATCAAGTGTCCCTAATTGTGTAGAAATTGTCTTCAGGATGGCAGGTGACTTTTGCCAATCCTGCCCATCCATGATCTCCTTATCTTTACATTGGAATCTTTGTTTAGTCCTTGGAAGCCAAGGTTTCAAAGAAGGTGACAGGTACTCTAATAGTATTTAAATGCCTGACCAGAGCCCACCAAGTAGATTTTGTGATTGTTCTCAGTCAGGATAAGGGTCAGTAAATATTGGGGAGGTGTTCCTACATATAACATTAGAGAAACAGAAAAAGAAAACATTCCAAATATTTGAGTATTCACCACACAGGATAAGTTCCTGTAAACCAAAAGGGCAGCTAAAGGAACTGCTTCCACCAATCCAGACCAAAAAAAAAAAAAAGAGTATAAAATAAAACCAGAAGAACAAAGTTCAAAATGCCCTTAACCAGAAGACACCCAAACAATGCCCACAGACTTAACCAAAGGAAGGGAGGTTCAGAACTGAGAGGACTCACCAATAGAAATGACATGGGACCATCAAGGAGATGACAGAGTGCAAGAAGCTTTACCAAGTATGTTGTTAGAATCCAACAGTGGCTCAGGAGATGAGGAAGTGATCACTTCAGATCCTGAAAGAGCCCTTACAACTAGGTCTCTCAGTTCCCAAACTTCATGATAGGAACAGAAAGTTCATCTTTGTAAAAGCCCCCTGTAATTAAGTGCCTTAGTCCTCAGCAGAGGTAAGAACGCTATACTGTTACCTTTAACCTCCCCCAGCTGCACTAACCTTTCTGACAAAGAAAGGGTTGGTCAACTTGAACAGTAAATAGATTTCCAGGCCTTGATGTTAGGTTACTTGAGCAAATGTCTACCCCTATGCCTCTTAGTTACAGTTTAGCAAATTCAAGTAGGAAACTAGATTGCATCCCCTAAAATTTTTGATTATACCCTAACTTTTCTCATTTTCTGAAGAATCCATACATGCCATCTCCCCAAATAATGAATATATACTTGGTTCTTGCAGTCCTTCAGGGAGTCAGGTCATAAGCCATGTGATCCCCTGTCTGCTGGCTATTATATCACTTTCCTTTGCAATCAAACCAGTACAATGAGTCCTTTTTGCTGCACCTGGCAAGGACCCATATATGCACAGGGTTACCTTCAATCCCACTTTTCAGCACCAGAAATGTTGACTAAGAAATTACAGACTGACCTGCAAGGCAATAAAAGCATTTATTTGGGAATACAGATTCAGGTAGCAACACAAATCATGACCCAACTTCAGGCTTCCAAGCAAGGGTTTTGTTTTGTTTTGTTTTGTTTTATTGTTTGCTTATTTTAATTTAAATTCAGTTTTATTAAAATATAGTCACATACCATACAATAATCCATGGTGTAAAATCAACTGTTCACAGTACCATCATATAGTAATGCATTCATCACTCCAATCTATTTTTGAACATTTTCCTTACATCAGAAAGAATCAGAATAAGAATAAAAAATAAAAGTAAAAAGGAACACCCAAATCATCCCCCATCCTACCCTATTTTCATTCAGTTTTTGTCCCCATTTTTCTACTCATCCATCCATAAATAAAGGGAGTGTGATCCACAAGGTTTTCACAATCACACTGTCACCCCCAAGCAAGAGTTTTTAATGAAAAAGATTACAGAAGTTTTTTGTAAAGACTCATGGTTGGTGGATATTTAGAGCTTTCCAAATGTCCTTTCTGAGGATGGAATGATAAATAGCTTTACTAATGTTTAAACTTTAATTTTACTCCGGAAACTACAAAGAAACAAACAGTAATTTAGGCAGGCTGACATGCCAAAAATCCTTTACAGTGCTAGTAAAGATCCCTCTGTTGTGGTAAATGAGTCAAACTGACGCAGACAAGTCTACTAAATTTCACCAGATAACCCAGCAACCTGGGGGTGCTAGTTAATGGATTATGACCCAAAGACACCCTGCTCATGTCCCCCTCACAGTTCATGTCCCCCTCACAGTTCACATAGCTCACACTGCCCTCACAACCCACATCTTCCTCAACTCTCTCCATGCCCCCATACCCTCCCTTTATAAACTGCCTCCTCAAACCCAGTCCTTTGAGTAGTAATTTTCTTTAAGTTCTGCTGCACAACTCTGCTACTTTAGCTCAATAAACTTCCGTACTTTGGTTTTCAGAGTCTGTTTTTTCAGCATAACACATTCAAGTTAGAGAGTTTCCTGATTTCTTTATCCTGCAGTTGGTTCATGGTGTTCAGATGTCCTCAGTAACATTGTTGCTTTTGGTTTTGCATACTTTGGCAGTTTGTGCTATCTGGATGAGGGGAGCATAAAAGTAACTTCCTGAATGGCCTCCAGACTTTATTTTAAATCTCATAGCCATAGTAACTCCATTTTGTTTTATTACTTTCCTCAAGTGCAATTGATAAGAATGTTTACTCTGCTAGAGCTGGATGAAGTGTTTTGTAAATGTCAGTCAAGTCACTTGACAGTTTAGTTGAAGTCTACTGTATTCCTGCTAATTTTCTCCATATATGTTCTATTAATTATCAATAGATTGGAGCTGAAATTTCCAAATACAATTGTGAATTTGTCGATTTATCATTTATATTTGATAGTATTTTGATACATACTTGTCAGGGTCATAAATACTTGTATGTCACCTTGATTAACTGACCCTGTTATCATTATGAAATAAAATTATTTTGCCTAAGTAATATTGCAGGCTCTGTAATTTTCATTGTCTGACATTTAAATAATTCTCCAGCTTTCTTTTTACTAGTGTTAGATTGTATATCATTTCATGTTCTTTTATTTCTAACATATTTGTGTCTTTATATTCAAAATAGACTTTCTGTAGGCAGTTTATACTTGGATATATGTTATATGTTGTGACAATCTGTCTTTTAATTGGAGTGTTTATATCATTTCCATAGAATATGATTATTGCTATTATTGGGTTTATATTTATCTTCTTTCTCTTTATCTATGTATACTATGTCTTCTTATGTTTTCTTCCTTTGTCTGCCGTGTCTGGGAACAATTGAATATTTTTATGATTCTGTAAGGGCAAACATATATTAAAAATATAATAATAATAAAGGTCTTAAGTCTCCCAATGGAACATAAGATCAGAGACTTCCTCTTCCCTTACCTCTCTCTGCATTAGTTTAGAAAACATATAATTGTAATTTCTCTTTTTCTTTGTCCATCTAAAATGGACATAAATTTAAAGGCATGTAAAAAGTTGAAAAGCCTCTGGCAAATTTCACCACAAAATAAGGTCTCAGCAATGAAGGAATTCTCTCCTTTGAAATGTAATAAAAGAAGAATTAATCTTATCTTTTGTCACAGATTCTTGGGAAGAAATTCACATAACTTCCATAGGAGTCCTGACTCCAAATTGCAAACTTGCATTCAAAATATCTTGAGAATGCATATGCAGTGGGTTGTATCTGCTTAGTCACATAAAAAGTGTGAGCTTCCTTATGTCATTGCAGTATCTTTGTAGATCACCTGTGATGCATCACATTCTGATTTAATGCTTATTCAATAATAAAATTGTTTCTCTTTCTCTTCTAGGTTTGTGGAGAGGTACTCTGGGTTAGGGGATTTTATTTTTAATTATATTTTCCCAGTGATTCCATCTTATCTTCCTCATTGGCTTAGGCACTATAACCCTTTGTTTTGCTACTTAGGGGTTGCTTTATAGTTTATAGCCTTAACTTATCGCAGCTACCTTCAAGTGATTTTAAACCACTTCAGGTATAGTATACTCTTACAATAGTGTGTGTGTGTGTGTGTGTGTGTGTGTGTATGAATTTTAGGGCAGATAATTATGAATTTATACACTTTTTGATTCTATAACACTGGGGAAATGCCTGATAGTAATCAGAATAGAGGGCAGCCTTTGTTTGTTTATTTCTTGACTTCCTTTAACTCTCTAATACCTTTTCAACAAAGAAACATTAGTTCCATTGTACCTACCAATAGGAGAAGTAAATTTGTTTTAATTGTCATATGTTTTGCTCATTCTGTTTAACTTTGCCTCTCACAATCTAACCCTCCATTTCAACAAAGACAGTTCATTGCTGTTGGGTATGGCTAATGGTCCAGGAGACAGTGCAGAAGCAGGTCATGGACTTATTACTTGACCCTCTCTACCTGTTTGATTTTTTTTCATTTTAGGAAAAAATGATTTTTTTCATATTAGTTAAATAGCTCTAACTGACAGAATTTCCTGAGCTTCTCTGTGTCTGAATAATAGTACTCCTCTCTAGAGACATAGTGCCCAGAGCCTGACTAATGCAAAATGGGAAAGCAAATTTACAGTCTAAGAATTCCCAGGAGGACTGAGGGATATAACCTTGAACAACTGGTTAGGATTGTTTCGTGAGGTTCTTTTAAGAAATGCTTCTGGATAAACAAGTTATTATAACTTTCAGAGTCACAAAAAAAAATTCTTATGCTCTCCTCTGAGTTTATATTTGGCAGTTCCAGAGCATATTTTTTTAAAGCATAAGCTTAAAAGAGATGACTCCTAAGGCATATATGTACATATTGCATTAGCAGATAATTCAAAATTTTCTTGTTTTCTTTTGAATATAAGCAGTTGGTGAGTTGTACCAGCATTTAAAATCCTAGACCACTCTTCTGTGGAATGAATACACACTCCTCTGTGAATCCAGGAAATGTCAGGTATAACTACATTTTCACTCTCCTTTGAAAACATTGGAATTTTTGTCCTGGAAGTGTATGGAAAGCAATGCTGAAGATATTTTCAGAGAATTGACCTAGATTTACCTGAACCCCTGGTTTATAGCCTTACATTTTATGTAAATGAGTGGCCAATCTGTCACCAAATCATTTCCTTGAGCAACTTAAAACTAACTTGATGACCATCCTGAATTGATATGCAGGTAATCACCCTTATATCCTTTATTCATCATTTATTCTATTAATGTAAGGTAATAAATTAAGAAATATGACATACCACATTTTAGAAAGAATAAAAACCATTATTTTACAATGTTCAGTTTTGATTGTATATTATCAGCAGGGCTTGAGCTTTTGGATTATGCATTTAATGAAATGAAATCTTCAGATTGTCAGTACCATTGTAGCCTCCACTCTTTGAAGAAATTCTCACCTTTCAAAAAACCATTCTCTTGAAATTGTCTACATACTCAGAATCAGGCAAGGTACATTTATAATGGGTACATGCTGATACCACCAGTACAAATGTGCATATTTTGTTTCAGTATTTGTTGATCTATATAGGAAAATACAATTATACAGAATCAGGCAAGGTACATTTATAATGGGTACATGCTGATACCACCAGTACAAATGTGCATATTTTGTTTCAGTATTTGTTGATCTATATAGGAAAATACAATTATACAGAGCTGAGAGTTCATCTTAAGGAGCAAACAAAATTGCTAGACAATACTATAAAAGTGTAATTGACATTTTTATATAATGGTAACACAACATTTGAATTTAATGAACAGCATTTAATTATATATATGAATGTGGTTAAAGGGGAAATTTTAGGTTATATACATGTTATTGGAATAAAAATCTAAAAATAAAACAGGATTGTACCACACAAACAGTGAACTCTAATGTAAACTATGGACTGCAGTTAATAGTACAATAATAGTAATATTTTCTCATCAATTGTAACAAAGTTACCACACTATGCAAGGTGTTGGTAATAGGGGTTGTATAAGAACTCTGCATTTTCTAAATGATTTCTCTGTAAAATTACAACTTCTTTAATAAAAAATTAAAATTAAATCACAATGCAAAGTATAATTCAGAAAACCAAAAAAAGAGAAACAAACAAAACCACAAGGATACTGATATAATATAACCAAGGATTATGAAGTAGCCAACCAACAGGAGGTTTCTTGTCATAATCTCATGTTTCCCTGAATAATGTATCTATATGCACTTTCATAGATGTTGAAAATCAAATTTAGAGAGTGCTAATGTCTTGCCTGATAAAGAACAGCTAGTGTGAATGGAGAAATTCAAAGTAATCTTATTTAATCCTGCTAAAATGTGACACAAATGAATAACAGAAAGTAAATTATACAAAACAATTGTGGAAATAAGGTGTGGAGTTTGTCTAAATGAATTTAGGATGACTATCATCTCCTACTAACCTGGAACAGATTTTTAGACATGAAGACAACTTCTACATAAAATTTAAATAGCATAGGTGAGAAAGAACAAAACATTAGCCTCTCTTCAGTCACAGTATTTCACCAGATGTCAACCATCTGAGTATCGGAAACATCTAGATTGTCAATGTTCTTTCATCAGAAGTATTCTAATGTATAGACAGAGCTTGAATGATAGTAGTTTATCATCCACATTATTTAATTATCCTCATCATTTCTAATTCTTTCTATATTGCATTTGTAACCACTTATATTCTTCATAATTTCTTCCTTTCCCTATTTATGAGTTCAATGCTTTGAAAGTTTCAAAGAAGCTTGTGATTTAAAGTCATACCCACTTATGACCTAAAATCAACTCAAGTATTGCCAGTAATATAGCTACACAGTTTGGAAATATTAGATTTATTCATATATATATATATACACACACTGTTGCTTTGAAAAGATCTGCATTGTTAAAACTTTGACTGTGGGATCCAGATTAGGCAGACACACCAGAACTAGGAGTAAGGTGGAAAATCCACCTGATTCTACCTAAGTCCTAACCACTGGGAGAGAAAAGCATTCAGAAGAGCAGCTACTCTGAAGAAAATTCCACCATTGCCTTTGTGGAAGTCCTGTCCTAATCATAAAGAAAATAATGTATGTTTCATGTTGTATAATTCATGCAAAAGATAACAGTGATATAGTTCCTGATCACAATATTTGTCTTAACTGTTAAATTATGTGACATCATCTTTTCTTTTGCCTTGATTATTTTTTATTCAGTTTTATTGTGATATATTCACATACTTTACAGTCATCCACAGTGTGCAATCAGTTGTTCACAGTACCATCATATAGTTGTGCAATCATCACCAAAATCAATTTTTCAACATTTTCATACTTACGTATCTCTTCTTCTTCAATTCAGCATCTGTATGGTCCTTCTCTCATCCATACCCACCTCCAGAGTTCTGAACATGTCAAGGTCATCCCCTTTTCTTTGTTGACTATCCGGGGGGAAATTTTCAGCAGCTATTTATTTTGCCACATTGGTTGACATCATCTTTTTTTTTAATTTTTGGTGTCTATAATTTATTCTAACAGAACTCATAAATTGTACTGAATTCAACCTACTTGTGCATTTCAATTAGTATTTTCTTTCCTTATTTGCATCACTAATTGTACCCATAAAAGCTCTTTCTCACTAAAATGCTAATAAGAGAGATAAATAATTTTTTCTAATTATTTTTTTCAGTTATCAGTCATTGGAAAAAATTCTAATACTTTCTATATGTATTTCAACAATTGTTTGTCTTGTAACACAGCCAGCAAGTTTTTATTTCCAAGTCCAATTTGCAGTCCTCCTTCTTAATTCAAGGATCATAAAACCAATGCAAATCATACAACTCACAAATTAGGCTTTTTTACTTTTTCAATGTAAACACAATTCTTAATTAAATGCATGCAGAAAATTCAGGGAGGTGATCCATATCATGCTGGGGCAAGGGAACATGACACAAAAAGAAAACTGCCATGAATAAAGAATGCAGCTGAAAATTAACCATAAAATGAATTCCTGCATTGTTAAGTTAATGTTCCTTGATATGTAAGTATTATTAATGACAGTGATAGAATACTTTTCTGTTTTGGAAGTAGCAATAATAGTCATTATATTTTCAAAACTGAATAATATGTATCTTTAGTAGCTTCAGTAAGAAAGAGAGTATTTGAAATAATAAAAACTATTAGAGAACTCAGCTAAGTTTCCAAGAGCAAATATATTCAATAATAATAATTCATGAATGAATTTGTGTGATTTGTTGAGCATTTTTATATGATTAAGATTATATTTTAAGTATTTTCATCCAAAAGCATGTTTTCTTTTTTTTTCCCCAGGGTCTCAACTATTTTTACATTACATAGAATAAATGTTATATATGGAAATTCAGAGGAACATTTCAGAATTTATTCTTTTGGGGCTGTCTTATGACAAGAAGATGCAAATACTTTGATTTGTGCTCTTTTTATTTTGTTATGTTGCCCTCTTGGTGGGAAACCTTCTGATCCTTATCTCCATTAGATGCAGCCCTCTTTTTCAACTACCCATGTACTATTTCCTCATCCATTTATCCTCCATGGACATCTGCTATACCTCCAGTGTTACACCCAAACTGATAAGTGACTTGTTAGTGGGGACAAAAACCATCTCCTACAGTGATTGTATGTTACAGGTCTTTTCCATGCACTTCTTTGGAATGATTGAAGTCTGCATCCTTACAGTCATGGCCTTTGATCGTTACATTGCCATCTGCAAACCTCTCCACTACATGACTATCATGAATAAGACAAGATGCCATCTTCTAGTCTCAGCTGCTTGGGCTGGTGGGGCTGTCCACTCTTTCTCACAGTTTTCTATGATAATATGGCTGCCCTTTTGTGGCCCCAATGAAATTGATAACTACTATTGTGATATTTTCCCTTTACTGAAAGTTGCCTGTACTGATACCTATTTCACTGGTGTCCTTGTGGTTGCCAATTCAGGAACAGTTGCTTTAATAACCTTTGTCCTCTTATTTGGGTCTTATGTCATTATATTATTCACCTTAAGAAATCATTCAGCTGAGGGAAGACACAAAGCTCTATCTACCTGTGGGTCTCACATCACCGTAGTAGTTTTATTTTTTGGGCCTTCCATCTTTGCCTACCTCAGACCACCTACTACTTACCCTGAAGATAAAATATTTGCTCTTTTTTACACCATCATTTCCCCTATGTTCAATCCCTTGATCTATACCCTGAGAAATACAGAGATGAAAAAGGCCATGAAAAAGGTTTGGTGTCAAAAGTTACTAGCAGAATAAAAAAATGTAATTAGTTTATCCTGCTTACTATGCTGAACAGCTTTATGCAGGAGTAAATGTGGGCTTATAATTAGAGAGCTCTATTAGCTGTTAGATCACTGTAGTCATCTCCTTCATTTTATAAATGTCAGAAAGGCTGAGGTGGAGAATTATGACTCCAGTAACTAGTGGAACTGAGCTTGCATGGGGCATATCTGTATTAAAAATGTTCTTGCCTAAAGAAAGGGTTGTCTCATATTGAGCAGTCACTTCCAAGGCTGAAGGTAAATGTTAATCATAATTTGCATGCATCTATTTTACATGGCAGCCAGACAACTTATTGACCTTCTATAGAAATGGAGGACATAAAACACAGTTTTAGGAATATATCTATAAAATTTAGGTTTATTTGCTGAAAGGATATTCAATTAAATTTTATATGAATGTGCTCTGAAATAAACATGTAATGAAGACACCTGAATAGTAGAATATGGTATAAAGTATGAAGAAAAAAAGGAATGGCCATACTTGTCCTCTGAGAACTCCAGAGCCCCACACTCTATCCCCTTTCCCAATGCAAAGTGTTATAGGAAGGAAGAAATAAGTATATGAAGGACCTGTTGGAGTTGATATTTCTGCTATAGTGTTAATCACATTACATGTATACACAATGTGGAAAGGCAGGATGAAAAAATTAATAAATTATATACCCTTCTAGTGCAACTCCATTAGGTAAATGGCTTTAAGACTGCACTTGTTGAAAAGACTGCTACTTTCAACTTATCCTGATATATTGATATGATAAATTAATTCAATCAACTTTAAGTTGGCAAAGAATATGACCAAGAGAAATGATGTTAAAAAAAAAGAATTTTTCATTTAGCATGTTTATTTTTGTATATATTCTTTCTTTTAGAGAGAAAAGAAACAAATTTATATATGTGGTATTAAAATATTTTAAAAAATCACGCCACATGTGTTTATATTGTGAAGGATAAATTTCTGGGAGACTTTTCCTAGGAGAACCAGAAGAAAATGTAAACATAAATGAATGAATGAATGAATAAATAAATAAATAAATAGAATGCATCTAAATAGGCTCTCTATGAAAAAAGAATAGAAAACCATAAGAAGATAGGTAACTGTGTAATGTTAACATGGGAGGTATTGGAAAAAATAAATATCTGAAAAATAATTGTAACAGCAGCAGTAAATGAAGGAGAATGAAAAGGAGAGAAAATGATGTGGGATCAAAACAGATTTATATTAAAAGAGGGATTACATAAATTACTATATGAGTACATTACTAATAAATAAATGGGTATTGTACTGGGTTAGACCACTTCTCTAATGTATCAAGTATTAGTAGACAATGCAGCAATTCTACAGGTTTGAAGAGGAAGATATTTTGAATGTAAACATTATTCCTAGTTGAATTTCAAATATGCAGGAAAGAAAAACACACTTCATAATTTGTTTTGCTTCATAATATGTACTAACCATTGATTAAAAAAAAATTAGTGGGGATTCAGAATATAAATTATTGATGTATTTTGTTTGCATGATCAAAGGCCATGCTGGGCCAAAAGTATGAGCATCAAAAGCAAGAATCAATAAACCTTGATTTGAATTCCATTCTACAATTTGTTTACTGCATGACTCTGGACAAATCAAAACAGTTCTGAGTCTTTTATTTTTTCAATTGTTTACATAAACTAAGAAGAAAAGTTATGACTATCACTTAAATATGAGATAAAAATTGAGATTGCATGTGAACAAAAATTGACTTGTGTTTAAGATAGATGGGATCATTATTAATTAGTTCATTAAAAAATTATACCAGAAACAATACAATGATTTCCATATTTCAGCTCTGTGCTGATGGGAATTTCTTTTTGAACATCTTCTTGAAGAAAGATTCCACACTTAAGATACCTTGTTATTTAGGTTACCATGAATCATAAGAGATCCTCCCAAACTTCTAAAATTGAGGTTTGGCTATATAACACAACACTTCTACTATGAAAAGCACACTAAATTATCATCAGAATATTTTATCCATAGACAACCTACCCAATAAATGTTTCATGAATACACCCAACTAAGCTTTTTAACTGAAACATCACGGCAGCCTTTACACAGAGCATGTTCTTCTCCTTTCAGCATCTTTGCTTTGTGGTTCTCCTGTTCTACATTAAGTAACCCACTCCAAATTTTTGACTCATAACTTACTTATATTTACATTGACTCCTCAAATTTTACTGCACCTATTTAGAGACTTCCTTAATGAAACCATCTCAGCTGAAGAGATCCTCTTTTAACTGATGGTAGGAACAAGAAAGTGGGATTCTTTATTATTTAATTTGATTTTTCACTGATGCCAATTTAATATTAACGTAACATTTTCATTAAGTTTTTATATCAAATCACCAAAAAAAATGAACTTTGGGGTGGCAATATAATTTCCATTAATAATAATGGAAATTAATAATTTAATGCACAAAGTAAAGTATAAAACTGGGAAAATGGAGGTATAAAATATAGCATGAAGTTACAAAACACATACATTGTTCAAATATGTAAAGTCAGATTAAAATATTATAAAATATGATTTTATCACTGACCAGGGAGTACAATTGTATTTTTATCTTCTGTTTTTCTGTCTTTTTCATGATTTAGTGACACTGTGTTTAAAAACTAGTTTGAAAAAATGCATATATATCCAATTTTGTTTTATTAATGTGTGTAAAAATTATATGCAGCAAAAAATTTATAGCTCCTTAGAAGGATAGCATATTTTAATATGCATTTTATAAATTGATAGTTTTTAGGAGCCAGAACCAAAAGACACATGGGGAAAGTTTCACCGTGGGGAGTGGGGAATCTATAGGAGCAAGTGTTGTTCCTGCATGAAGAATTAAGGCTAGAAAGATCCAGTCAGGGGCCACAAACCAGAGCTCAGGAATATCTGCAAGGGCATAGAAGGAAAGCTGAGAGGGAATCCAAGGAAGAAATTCTTCTTTCAGAGGAGGAGCAAATGTGAAAACACAATCTAGACTGGAGGAAGAATTTAGAAGGAAAGTAAATTTGAAAATAAAGATAAATGTCTAAAAACATTTTCTATAAGTTTAGTGTATAGATTGGAAAAAAATAAAATACCTAGAATTGCTTTCAATTTCAGTCTTTAGATGCAAATCAAATCTCACATTCTGGGTAGCTTCAGTGCTTTGTATTATAGTTTCAGAATTCTCTATCATTATTTTTCACCCCTTTAAATTAAGAAATATAATATATACAGAAAAGTGAAAACTCTGTAACCTCCACATTAATCAGGAAGTAGAATACCACCTTTATCTCCAAAGCCCACTCTTGCTTTTACTGATCTTAATCTTTCCCCTTCCCTGGAATTAGCTATTTTCCTTTCTAATTGGGTTGCTGTGAGTATTAAATGAAAGTACTTGTTACATGGGCCACAGTAAGTGCACAAGGCAAATTTGTTTTTATTCTGCTCACAGAGCACATGAGAAGTCAGCTTTAACTGTGGATACAGACATGAAAGAATAAAAGAAGGAAAGACCATGAAAATGATAAGGAATTGGGGAAAATTAAAATATGTTTAAAATATGTTCTGCTGTGCCTTTTTTATTTTCCCTGAATTATTCTAATGGGAGTTTACAGACCCCATACAGAGTAAGTTTTATGTTTATACTTTTTTGAAAAATCAGCCCAAATCATACTTGAAAATAAACATTAAAAAAAACATTCCAATGCTCTTAAAGAAACTGATAGAAGCACATTTAAAGAGATGAAGACCATCATCAAAAATAAGTGTCAAGGATGCTTTTTTTTCTCCTAAAAAAGAATATCGAATGGAAAAGGTCTTCAAAGCCAAGGCCCTTCAAATTTATTTTCATCATAAAACTTTTTGCATAGCCAGAGAATTCAGTCACTGTGTCCTAGGAGGGTGTGTAATGACAAAGATGCCTAATCACATGCATTTGGGTTAATTGTGGTACACATACTCATTGAAATCTGGATTCTATCCTAGTTTTGCATTGGGTTTGATAAATTGATCTAAATGAAATTCACCTAGGAATTGGCCATGTGGAAGGGTAATTCCAGACAATATGCAAGGAATAGTCAAATCCCTAGAATAAAAGGAAGGTAGTTTTAGAATTTTTAATTCACTCAGTGTTTCAGTTAATCATGTGAACTTGGACACCTTAGGAATAATTTTAGTGATCATGATTTGACTGTTTCAAAATACAAATTATCCTACTTGCCTTCAAACCTTTGCTCTGAGTATATTGCCTTCCATTACTGTGTGTACACTGGTTAAGTCACTGGTAACAATTGTACCTTTAATTTTACAAGATTTTCTTCTATGAACATTAGGAAGATTTAGTGCATATTATTATTTAGTGCATATTATTAGCAATTAGTGCATATTATTAACAGCACTAATGTTGAGTGAAATATGAATTCAGAAAATGAAATAATAATATGAGCAGTAGGAGAACGACCAGCACTTCAAGGAGGACAGAAGGACAATATTGAGAAGGAAAGCATGGGAATGGACTCATAGCAATTGAAGTGGAAGCCAGAGAAACTGTATGGTGAATTGCATCACCTCCCTTGCCATATCCTGCCTCAATGTGTGATATATGATGCATTTATTTTTCACTCCATTGTATAGGTAACAGGCTTCAAAATAGCTAAGTTTTAATACAGACATACTTCCTGATATTCATAGACTTATTTGTTTTGAGATTAAGATAGCAATAAATTCCAGGAGTTGCTCATTTGCTGTTTCCTGAGACGTTCTAAAAGAACATGAACAGTTGTCAGTGACAGGGAAATGATATTTAGCAAGGTGGCAGATTTAAAATAAGAAGAAACCCTAGGGTTTTAGGTAGAAAGTCAATCAAGAATTGATCAAGAATAAAAAATACAGGTTTTCATAAAATGAGAAGACTAAATTGCAAGTCAGGCCTAAGCATTAACTGAATCAAAGGTCCCATGCAAGTCATTAAAAATCAAGTGGAAGTATCTCAAAACTGGACTCTGCCTTTACCTTATCTCTGTTGATAGTTTTACATTATCTAGTTCTTCTGCAATATGACTGTTTTCTAGATTACAGTGAAATTTGGCCCTAAGTAAAAGTCTCCCATATAACATTTCATGAGGACTCAATTGGAGCTTTCTACTAGGGGCTACTCTTTTCTAAACAGTGTGATTGATAATGCTCTGTCCCATGCCAAATTAGTTTCTTGGCAGATTTTTGCTAGAATCTTTCTGAGAGTATGGTTCATTTTTCTGTTTTCCCTGGGGATTGTGACCACTGTGAAGTGTGCAGCTTCCAGTGTACTCCTGTAGCCTTAGATACTTCCTGGGTTACCAAGGCAATGAAAGCTCCAACCATGTCACATTTTCTAGAGTATGGCATTCCAAACTGGGGGATGATTTCCTTTAGCAGGGCCCTAGTTACAGCTGAGGCTTTTTTCTGTTCTGCAAGGAAAGGCTTCTACTCATCCCAAGAATGTATCAACAAACTCTATCAGGTATTTATAATTTCCTTTGGCTTTGGGCAGGACAATATAATCTATTTGCCTGTTCTCTCCTGGTTCTGTTCCTCTTGTTACCTCTTGTTTGAACTCCTTTAACAGGAGGGGGTCCTGCTTTGGGGTAGTTTTTAGCACAGTTTAAGCACTTCTGAAATAGTTTCTGAATTATTTTCCGCATGTTGAGGTCAACTATAACTCCCGTAGCCACTGGTACATGGTGTCCCTTCCATAATGCTTTCCTTGATGTAAATGTGTGATGATCTTTTCCATTAAACACTCAGGTACCAGTAAAAACCCTTGTTAATTATAAATCCACACTTACTTTTTGGTTCCATAGGGCTCTTCATCAGGGTTGTCAGGGATTATCCAAATCCCCATTCATAGCCAATTCTAAATCCATTGATAAATATTGGGATTTAAATGAGTTTATGTCCATGTTAGGTACCAGGGCCAGGATATTATTATTTGGATCTTGTATTTTTGCTACTTGTTTAGCAGCCTGGTCAGCTAGATAAATAGCTCATTTATCTGCCTCTGTTGTCTCCTAAACCACCCAAAGAATGTACCTAAATATATTTAATAGGTGACATTCATTGAATGATGGCTAAGTGATGTTCTAATAATGCTCCATTTTATTGCTAGGGTCAGTTATCATTATTATCCCCCATTTATAGATGAGAAGACTGAGAGTCAGGGGTTGAGAACTTCCCAAGAGTTACAAAGGTAGCAAGTGTGGGTCTGGGATATAAACACAGATAAGCTGATTTCAGAGAACACACTCACTACATTCTACTGATTCCACAAGAATATACTACAGACTTAAAGAAATAAATGGGTTTTAGATCATAATAAAATACCACAAAACCCTATAGCGTTTAGGTGTTTTTTTACAAATCTCTTACCTGTATCATTTTACTGTACTTTCCTCAACATCCACTCCTCATTTATAATGCAAATCTAATGAACTTTACCCTCTGCCTACCTTTAAGTCTACTTTTGCTCCACTATATTAAGTTTAAACAATTCTAGGCCTCTCTATTCAGAATATTAAAAAAAAAATTGGAAAATTTTGAATTTAAGTTTTCTATTACTTTTGTAAGAGAGAAACGACTTCAATCTGTTCATTTTAAATATTTTTTTTTGCTTTTTTATATTTTCTGAAATAGTGAATAGTTCAGAGATATCATACAGATGTTGTTAAGCATATTCTTTTGTATTTGAGACCCCCTTCCTTCAGTTCCTTATTTGTAGCATTAAATTTTCAGTTTCTTCAAGTTTAGTTTAATGTCCTAACTCTATCATATGTTACATTGTTAAAACACTTTCTTTTTCTTAATTTAGCATGTAGTCTCTTTTCTTAAAGCTGACATTTTCCTGGTGAACTTTTACATATGCACATATGGTCCACAAATAAACAATCTATTTAATACAATCACTATGTTATGTGTTTAGCCTTGAAACAGTTCAATTCAGATGTAATCTTTGTGAAATCAACCAGTGGCCCCTGTGGTTTGATGGAGCATGCACTGAGTTGGGAGTTAGGAGGCAAACTTTCAGCTATTAACTAAATGAGGGAGACACTAAAATTTTGTGAGATAATTTCTTCTATATAAGGGGAAAGATTGTAAACCTATAAAATATTTACAAATATTATTTTTAAATGTCTATAATTAATAAGAAAATTGGCAAGGCAGCTAAATCTAAGATATGTATACAAAATAAGCAGATTGTAAATATTATAGGCAGAAAAAAACTATAAAAGGAGAGAAGAGGTTCCAACCGTAATAGAAAAAAAAAACTGTAAATCAATTATAAATAAATTTTAGTAAACGGAGCTTTGGGCAAAAGGTAAGAAAACCATATGACCTTGTTGAAAGTCTTAAAATAAGTACCAACAAATAAAGCAACATATGACTGTTTTAGATGAGGAGATGTTTTAGTTTGTTGAAGCTGCAGGAATGCAGTAAACAAGAAATGGGTTGACTATTGCAATAGGGATTTATTAACTTAGAATTTACAGTTCTTAGGCCATGAAAATGTCCAACTCAAGGCATCAACAGGATGATACCTGGACTCTGAAGACAGGCTGCTGGCATCCAGGACACCCCTGTCATATGGGAAGGCACAAGGCCAGGATCTACTGGTCCTCTGCTTCTGGGTTTTGTTGCTTTTCAGTTTCTGGTTGCAGTGGCTTCCTCTCTGAGCTTCCTGGGTTCTTGCTTAGTTTCTCTATGAGGCTCTCTTAAATTCATCTCTTCACTTCTGTATGTTTTATCCTCTCATAAAGGACTCCAGTAAGTGGATTAAGACACATGTTGAATGAGGTGGGTCACATCTCAACTGAAACAACCTAATCAATAGATCTATACCCACAGGTATGGATTAAAAAACTTGAACTTGTCTGGGGTACATAACAGCTTCAGACTACCACAGGAGATAATACCATAAAAAACAAAATTTCATGAATTAATATATAAATACAATACACTTACAATTAAAATTTCAGGTTTTCTTCTCTTTTTTTTAAATAAAATTAACCTGAAATTTATGTTAAAGAAAAAATGTCCAAGAAGAGGTGAAAAGTGTATTTTTATTAGTTGGGATGGAGACAGTTGTATTTGTTAAAAAGCAATTTAGGAATTTCGCAGATAAGTAATTTTTAAGTAAAATAAGTTCAGAAAAATATAATCTTGGGAAAGTACAGGCATGCCCAGTCTCCTTGTAGAAATTTACTACACCATGTTTTTCATTAAGGATTTGTCTTTGTGATGAAAAAAATGGCTGCTCTACTTGTAGCCTCATGTCTATGTTTCAGAAAGGAAGAAATAAAAAGAAAAAGTAAAGAAATAAAGAAAATGCTCATACAGAATAAGACTATTCCAGAATTTTCCAGCAGACTCCCATTAGGTTTCACTGGTATTAAGGAACTGCAGGGGCATGTTATGGGTTGGATTTTGTCCCCCAAAAGACATGTCCAATTCATAATCCTTAGTCCCATGAATGTGACCCTATTTGGAAATAGAATTTTTGAAGATGTGATTAGTTGAGTCTACACTGGATTAGAGTGGGTCCTAATCCAATATGACTGGTGTCCTTGGAAGAAGAGGAGAACTGGACACATTCAGAGAGACACAGGGAAGAAGGCCCAGTGAAAAGTGAGGCTGAGATTGGAATTATGCTGCCACATGCCAAGGAACACCAAGGATGGCTGGTAACTCCAGAAGCTTCTGGGAGGAGGTGAGGAAGGATTCTCATCTACAGGTTTCAGAGGGAGCCTGGACCTGCTGACACCTTGGTTTCAGATTTTCAGCCTCCAGAAATGTGAGACAGTAAATTTCCATTGTTTTATGCCACCCATCTCTTGGCTGGTATTGTATCACTAACAAGGCATTATTTCAACATGAACAGATTCTGAAGATAATGGGAGACAGGGTTCAGGCCTGGAACAACAAGAGAGGTGTCTGGACACCAGGCAGACTCCTCATGTTCTCTGACTGGACAATAAACATATACATAAGAATGACCTCTCTACCCACAATTCTTAGTATCTATCAGTAAATCACTGTGTCTCTCACTGACCACGGATTTTGTAATACATTCTGTATTTTTTAATCAAAAATTTTATATAGGCAGATATCTTGCAAGAAATATTTGTTTTACTCTACACACCTTAGGGAAGGAATGATTTTAGACATATCAGTTCCGTTCTGAAATAATAAAATGGCCCAAAAAATGACAAAACATTGTTTCATGGAAATTGATAAGCTAATTCTGGCATTTAAATGAATGTGTGTCTGTGTTTGAAAAGCTGTGGTAATAAAAAACATATATCTATGTATGAGAAGAGTAGAGATGGGGGACTAGATATACTGAATATCAGAACATATCATAAAGTTCTGGTTTGTAAACATTTTGACACAAGCCCAGAAGTAAAGAATTCTAAAGAACAGAAGATATTGCCCAGAAATTGAGCCATGTATCTAAGAAATTTAGTATAATTTTTATTATTTAATAAGTGATGAGGGCAAAATTTTAAATTGGTGGTAAGAATGGATTAATTGATAAATTCTGGAAGGGAAAATCACTATATATGTAAATACCTCATCCCCCACTCCCCATTTTACAAATCTCTATATGTGATACTCTCTGATTCTGTCTTTCTCTTTCTTTTCTGTTTTATAAGTTTTGAATTTCATCCTATTTTTGTACAACTATGCAAAATAACATGTTTTTTATATTATCTGCTCTGTTTCATCTTTACAATATTCTTCATCTCATAGAAACAAATGATAAAGTATTAAGCAAAGCAGGACATGGAATAAAGTAGAAGATATTAAGTATGGTTTGAGGTGGGAACCAGGGCTCCAGAATGAATTGCTGGAGTCCATCTGTTGAGTTGTATTTTTGAAAAATGCTGTGTTGTTCTGCATCAGGACAAGCAACCAAAATTTAACAAAAATAAAGCAATCCTTTTTATTTAATTTCATACATGATTGAAATGAAGGTGCTTCCAGGCCTTGAATTCCTGATAAATCACTTCAACTCTATCTTTCTGTGGGGTGAAAATAGACATTACAATAGGTAGCATAAAATACTTACAGACTTTTTCAAGTAACAAAGTCCTTGATACAGACCCTCAATGAAGGGTTTGATTGGTTAAGTCCAAGTGTTCTCTCAAGCTTCAACCCCAGTGTTACATCCATCAGAGTATACAGAGTTGTAAGCCTTTCTTTAAAAAAAAAAAATGACAAGAGACAAATTCCTTTAATATCTAGAAATTGTGTTATTAGTTTCAAAGCCATGAAACATCAAGGTGAGGTACTGAGAAAAACAAAATAAAATTTTGGATTAATCTACATATCTTTGCATGTTTAGACATATAATATGTGATTCTTTAATAAGCTCTCCTTTTGCTATCCCAGCCCAAGAGCAATACATACTACTCTCATGGATCAATGCTGTGCCATATCCCAAAACTCAGCTCTTGCATTTGGTATGCGTGCAGATGTTTTGCCCTCTATCCTGTAAAAAAGACATTGTACTCTATACCAGTATGTGCAATGTTCTACTCCTGAACATCAAGGGAAATGAAAGAAACTTCAAATAGAATACCTGGAGCATTACAAAAAAAAAAAAAAAAAAGAAAACCTAGTTGATCAAGGAAATGAAAGCTTTTTCAAGCACTTTAGCAATTCAAACTTCATGCAACCATGTCCAAGAAAATCATACTGATGGGAAATTTCCAGTCCCTGGGGGGAACAAAGAGACAATTCTACAAGTTGATGACCTCTCAGGGAAACTCTTTAAATTCAAGTGGGAAATTAAGGAGGGAACTTACGTTCCTTTATTTTTTTCCCTGAGACCACATTGAAGACAGCACTTGGGAAGGAATATGGAACATTCTCCACCTTGAATACCAGAGATGTTTTCCTCACTATCTTAGGTATAGAAATAAGACTTGGGAACAACCTTTACATCTTGTCCCGCCACTAAATAAGAATAGGAGATTTCCTTCACCAGAGTTTTCATGGAACTGATGCATGGTAAGATTTATACTTCACATGTTTTGAATTTTCAGAGCAGATTTCAAATTGTGATATTGTGCTTAAAGTGTGGGTGTTGTGGTCAGGTTCCCAAATCTAAATGCATGGGTCTATCATTTAATAACTGTGTACACTTGGACTAGTCATGTAAACTTTCTGACTCTCAAATGCCTTGTATTTAAAGGGAACAATAGTATTACCAAACATAAATGGTTGTGGAAACAGAAATTAAATAATGCATGCAAACTCCCTAGAATAGCACCGGGTATATAACAAGTGTCAATAACAGAAGCTGTTAAAATAGAATGCAAACCATTTTTCTGAATTAGGAGCACCTATTACTTCGATTCTAATTAAATTAGACCATTCTTCAGCTTATCGTTTTCCAGCTAAATCCAAATAACTTAGGAATGACATAGGTGCATATTTTGTCCTAGCTATCCAATAGCATTTTATCTTGTTCTTTTTAAATATATTTCATTTATTATTAATCCCCTAACACTCTCCACATCCTGATATTTTAGATTGAGAAATAGAATTTTCTGAGTCTATAAGAGGGTAAGAAAGAGTGCCTTAAGTCCGAGCTGAGTCTTGTGACCTGAAATCTATTCATTTTATTTTCCCTAAGTGTGTTTGGCACTTTTATTAGCATTAAGTTTCTGTCTCAGAATTGTTCAAAAATATTTAAATGGCTGAAGCTCTGAAGTGTTTTAGTGCTATTTGCGGAGGCCCTTGTCTCTCCTTTGAAATGTGCTAAATCACTTAGAAAAACAGAATGAGAAAGGTGCAGGCATCAGTGAAGAAGGACACAGGTGGAAACATAAAGCTTATCATTATCTTTTCATTCCAGAAATAGGAAGAGTATTCAAGTTGAGGCATTTAGGCAAATCAGCAGAGCACCACTGAAGAGGACAGATTTCCCATGTCTTCAGGGAAGAGAATATGCTTAGCTAGACAGGGAATAAATCTTTTATTGCTGAAGTAAATCATCATCATATCATCATCATCATTATCATTATACCATCATCATCATCATCATCATCACCATCCTAGATAAAAAATACAATGAACTTAAGGAATTTAGGAAGACAAATTAAGAACAGGATTTTCATCTTTTTTTTTATGTTTGGTAATCAGATATACATACACACACATATATATGCAGATGTGATTGGTACACACATATAGGTATCTATAAAAGAGTCTAAAATATATTATTATATCTTTGTTGCTTGAAATACAATTATAAAAACACTATTTAAAAATGACAGCCTTATTATGAATTCCTTATATATGTTTGAATGTTATACATACTTCAAAGATGAAACAGAAGTTTCTACTGTTTATAAAAAGATTGGCATTAGAATTAGTTTTATTGCTAAAACAAATGGGGATGAAACAGTGGACAATAGGGACAGTTGACAGCTAGGATGCAAGTTCCCCAGGGTCACAGTCCCAAGAAATGTCCCAGAACCCACAGTTCATGGCTGTGATGGGGCACTTAGCAAACTCTAGTGCAGCTTCAGCCTATTAAACTGTACAGCTATCATGAAAGAAAAGGCCATGGGACCTTCTTGGAGAAATATGGACAGAATAAGCTGCTTTTATAGAAGAATATGAATTTAAAAATGATATCAGAGTGAGTATAGAAGCTGGAGAAAGCTATGTCCCATAGTATGGCAATTTATGAAAAACTTAAAAGAGATTTAGTGTTTAATATAATATTCCAACTTATGTTATGTTAGTATGTTAGTTCTACCTATACAAATGAATTCTGCTGGAGAAATGATAAAATGATTCCCAAATCCTACCTTTTTCCTTGGAACTGTGTAGTTGATGGTAAATACAGTGTAATGGATTTTAACCTTGATTTTTTATTTAAAGTGTCCTAATAACAGGATATTAGTTGAAAAGGAAAACAATTACCATTTTCATATGGTAGCTTCTCAATTTTAAAATTATATTAAAATACCTATGCAAATTGGCATAATTATTACATTTTATTCTGTTTTTCTCATTTCACATAATGCAATATTGCTTACCTTTTATATTTTTATCACCTTCTATATCTTTATTTTATTAATTAGTATTTTATTCACTGTATCAAATCTTATTAATTTGAAACAGTGTGATTCACACACACATTTTCCTGTTACTGAGCATTTCTAATATTGTTGAATTTTCACTATTATAAATGATACTGTATCATCTTCCATTCTGAAGTTTCCCTTGCCTTATTTCCATTTCAGAATAAATTTTTAGGGTTGGCAATTCTGAAAATATTTACTAAAACACTTCCTAAAAGGATTAGATAAATGAAACCATTTCATTGCAATTTTATCTGTATTCTACTTAAACACTAACTTTATTTTAAAAACAGTTTATGTTTATCTTGCTTCAAGTTTTTAGCTAATTTTGCATGTGTAGACACGGCATAAAAATAATGCTGCTAGCAATATTTCACTTTTTATTCATACATTGCAAAGCACTTTACTAATAACTATCCTATTTGACTCTTGTGGTAAGGTATCTTGAAAAAGTGTTACTATCCCTATTTATATGAGAAAGGGCAACAAAGGTTTGCTCAATGACACCTGGATATTAAGTGATAAAGCTTGGATTGCTAGCCTTTTTTTGTTTTTTTTTCTGAACTTTTTTTTATTGTAGTGGCGTATATACATCTTAAAATTCCCCATTTAACCATTTTAAATTGTACAATTCAGTGCTTTAAACTGCATTCACAATATTGTGCTATGATCACTAAAATCCATTACCCAAAGTTTTTCATCACCTCAAACAGAAATTCTGCAACCATTAAACAATATCTCTCACTTTCCCTCGCTGCTCTGCCTATGATAACCTGTAATCCACTATCTGTCTCTCTGAATTTGCTTATTTTAGGTATTTCAGATAAATAAGATCATATAGTATTTGCCTTTTTAAAATATCCATTTTAAGTTTAATAACATATTGCAATGTTAAATTCCATTTACCTTCCCTTGCATTAGAATGTTCTCATAATCTCCTTTCTCCACAGTTTTCAATGCCTGCTTGTAAATTTGCTTTGCTTTATTTCAGAGAGCATATGCACAAGAGATATCTCTTTCTATTGGTGGTCCTCCACCCAAGCATGTTGATACCACTTTGGCATTAAGGCTTGAACTGTGGACTCCAGTCTCAGTATCTTGAGCTCTCTCCTGAAATGTTGAGTATCTTCATGGCTATTCTTCAGTTGCCACCCCAGGTCCCATGGTGACAATCTTGGCTTTGCCCATGACAACTCTAGATCCAAGCTGCTATTCTAGGTCCCTCTCAGGGGTGTCCATCCTCACAAATGTCTACAGTAAATTCTTAGGCTTAAATTACTTTCCTCATTTTTCTTTCTTAGCATTGTTCTACTGCTTCCTTTGTTTCCTTCAGTTCCCATTTTGTAAAAATTGTCTGCAGCAAGAGTAAATCACAAGCTGAATATCCTGTGCATTATCAATGCAGTTGCCTAATTAGATATAGAGAAGTCTTCATATTTTAGAGTTGCCTGTTAGGGTATCAGGCTTGGATAGATGTATGATTTATACACAGAAGTGGCTTGCCAGTGGTACAAGTTGACCTGCCCAGGACACAGCCCTTGGGGTCGATACCATGAAATGTTCAGCATCCAGCATTGAGAAGACTGCCCAGGACAACCATGCAAATGATGCTTGATGGGTGAGGCCAAAGAATAAGAAGGCAGCCTGTCTCTGGGCAGTCAGCAGGCCTCCCTGGGATGCCTACTTTTCCCCCAGCCCCAGTCCCTCTTCTTGCTTTTTTTTAATTTTAATTAGAAAAGTTGTAGGTTTAAAGAGAAAAATCATTAATAAAATACAGAATTCCTATATACTCCCCTAAGACACTGAATTTTCCTCTTAGCACTGTATTAGTGTGGCAACTTTGTTACAATTGATGAAACTATTATTGTAATTATACTATTAACTAAAGTCCACAGCTCATATTAGAGTTCACTGTTCATTTTGGACAATCTTATGTTGTTGTTGTTTTTAAATTTTTTGTTCTAGTAACGTACATACAATAAAAATTTCACTTTTTAACTGCATTCAAATATTTAATTCAGTGGTGTTAGTTACATTCACAATGTTGTACTACCATCACCACAATCTATTACCAAAACTTTTCTAACACCCCAAGCAGAAATTCTGTACAAATTAAGTATTAATTACCCACTCCCTAGCCACACTCCAGAACTTGGTAACATGTATTTTAGATTCTGATTCTATGAATTTGATTATTCTAAGTATTTTATCTCAGTGACTGATCATACAGTGTCTATCCTTTTGTGCCTAGCTTAGTCAGTCAACATGATATCTTCAAGGTTCATCCATGTTGTTACATAAATCAGAACTTAATTCCCTTTTTGTAGCAGGAAGGTATTCCATTCTGTGTTTATCAATTAATTGTTTGATGCAAACTTAATTTTCTTCCATCTTTGAGCAGTTGTGAATAATGAACATTCCTGTGCAAATATCTATATAAGTCCCTGCTTTCAATTATTTTACATGTATACCCTGAACTGGGATTTCCAGGTCAACTGATAATTCTACTTTCTGTGGAAATATCAAACTGTTTTCAACAGCGGCTGCACCATTGTACATTCACATCAATAATGAAAGAGAGCTTCTAGTTCACCACATCCTCTCCAACACTTGTTAATTTTCATTGTTTTTTTTTTAATAGTAGCTCTTCTAGTGGGTATGAAATGGTATTTCTTTGTGCTTTCGATTTGCAATTCCCTAACGGCTAATGATGTTGAGCACATTTTTGTGTGCTTTTTGGACTTTTGTATATCATTTTGGAGAAAAGTCTATTCAAATCTTTTGCCCATTTTTTAATTTGGTCCTATTTTTGTTGCTGAGTTGTAGGATTTCTTTATATACAGTATTTTGGATATTAAACTTTTACAAGATATGTGGCTCACAAATATTTTCTCCTATTTTGTATGTTGTCTTTTTACTTTCATTAAGTCCTCTGATGCACAAACTTTTTAAAACTTTTTCATGAATTTCCTTTTTTGTCTTCCTTTTTTGCTTGTCTTTTGGTGTAAAGTCTAAGAAATCATTTCCTAACATACGTCCTGAGGATGCTTCCCTATGTTTTCTCCAAGGAGGTTCCTAGTTTGGGTCTTAAATTTAGGTATTTGATACATTTTTAGTGAATTTTTGTATGCTTCAATTTAGGGACACACCTTCATTCTTTTGCATATGGTGTCCAGTTTTGAATATCCGTGCTGACATTGGGCATTCTTGTCTTGTTCCTGATATTAGAAAGAAAGCTCTCAGTGTTTCACTGTTGAGTATGATGTTAGCTGTGGGTTTTTTTCATATCTTGCCCTTTATTTGAAGGAGTTTTCTTCTATTCCTTGGTTTCTTAGTGTTTTTATAAAGAAAAGACACTGGCTTTTATCAAATGCCTTTTCTATCTCAATTGAGATGATCATGTGTTTATTTTTTCCTTTGTTTTATTAATGTTGAATATCACACTTATTGATTTTATATTGAACCACCCTTTCATAATTAGGATAAATCTCACTTGACCAAGGTGTATATTTCTTATAATGTGTTGTTGGATTTCACTTGTTAGTATGGTGTCAATTTTTACATCCATATTCATAAGGTATATTGGCCAGTAATTTTCTTTTCTTGTGCTATTTTTATTTCATTTTGGTATTAAGGTTATGTTGGCACCATAGAATATGTTAAGAAGTGTTCCCTCCTCTACAATTTTTTGGAAGATTTTGAACTAGATGGTGTTCATTCTTGGAATGTTTGGTAAAATTCAACAGTGAAGCCCTATGGTCCTGTGTTTGTTGTTTTTGTTGCTGTGTCATTGAAGAGTTTTGATTACAGACTCAATCTCATTCATTGTTATTGGTCTGTTGGGATCTTCTGTTTATTCTTGATTGGTATAGGTAGGTGTATATTTCAGGGATTTTTGTACATTTCATCTAAGTTATTTAATCTGTTGGTATATAGATTCCATAGTATCCTCTTACATATTTTTTGTAACATCAGTAATATTGCCCCCCTTTCATTTCTGATATTAGTTAGATGTGTCCGCTCTGTTTTTCTTTGTCAGTATTGCTAAAGTTTGCTGGATTTTGTTTATCTTTTCAAAGAACTAAATTTTGGTATCATTGATTCTCTGTTATGTTTTTATGTTCATTCATCTCCATAGAAGTCTTTGTTATTTCCTTCTTTCTGCTTGCCTAGAGTTCAGGTTGCTCTTCCTTTTCTAGGTTATCCCATTTGAGGTTAAGTCTTGGATGTCAGATTTTTCTTCTTTTTTAATATAAGATTTTAGAAATATAAACTTTCTCCTGAGCACTACCTTTGTTTCATCCCAAAACTTTGGTATGTTGTTTTTGGTTGTCTTTGAACTTGGGTATTTCTTAATTTCACTTGTAGTATCTTGTATATTTTCTCCATCCTTTCTCTTACAACCCACTTGTTCTTTGAACTTAAAGTGACTCTGTTGTAAACATCATATATTTGGATCATAAATTTTATTCATCTGCATATATCTGCCTTTTGAGTAGAAAGTTTAATCCATTTACATTAAAAGTGTGTACTGATAATGCAGGAATTCCCTCTGCCATTTTGCTTTTAGTTTTTGTAAGTTTTGTACATTTTTGTTCCTCAATTCTTCTGTTAATACCCACTTTCATATTTATTTGATTCATTGTACTATAATTTGGAGGACTTTATTTTCACTTTATATATTTTTCAGATATTTTCTATGTGATTACCATCCTAAATCTATAATAATAAAGTTTTATTTGAATAATAGAGACAAACACTCTCTATACCCCTCTGTCCCCCCATGTTTTGGTTGTACTTGTTACAAGTTATATCTATATGTTGTGTGTCAAAAGCCATGGTGATCATTAATTTTTATGCATTTGCATTTTAGAAGCTGTAAGAATTTAAAAGTGAAGTTATACACCAAAAATTTCAATACAATATTACTGGAATTTATAATTACATATATGATAACCTCTACCAGAGTTATTTATTTATTCATGCTGCTTCAATCCACTGTTTAGTGCCCCCTACCTTTCAGTCTGAAGACCTCCTTTTAACATTGTTTGTGGGGTAGGTCTAATGGTAACGAGCTCCCTCGGCTTCTGTTTATCTGGGAACCTTAATGTCTGCCCCACATGTGAAAGAAAGTCTTACCACTTATAAAATTCTTGGCTTGAAATTATTTTCTTTCAGCACTTGAAATATTTCAAACACTGATTTTTGCCTCCATGGTTTCTGATGGAAATTAGCACTTAATTTTGTTGGGTCTCCTTTGATTATAACATGTTACTTTTCTCTGGTACCTTTTAGAATTCTCTCTTTGCCCTCAGTATTTGACAGTTTGACAAATATGCATCTCAACTTGGTTCTCTTCAAGTTTATCCTGTTTGGGTTTTGTTGGGACTATTGGATATGTGGATTCATTTCTTTCATTAAGTTTGATAAAATTACTGCCATTATTCTTTGAAAACTCTTCCTGTCCCTTTATTTTTTTTTCTTCTGTTACTACTGTGATTCTCATGCTACATATTGGTGTGCATAATGATGTCCCACAGATCTTTTAGGCTCAAAATATTGTCTACAGGTTCCATTCAGCCCCTTGCATGTATCATAGCTTCTCTCCTTCTTATGGTAGCTCAATATTTGACTGTATGCACACACAATAGTTTACCATTCTGTTCCTCAGTCAATGTACCCTTAGGCCACTTCCACACATTGCAAATCGTGTATACTCTCTCCATAAACACCAGTGTGCAACTGTCCATTCATGTCCCTGCTCTTCAGATCCTCCAAGTAAATTCCCCCTAATGAGGTTGCAGGACCTTATGGCCCCCACATACTTAGCTCCATGTGGAACCACCTCACTGTCCTCCAGAAAGGCTATACCATTCTGCCTCCTAACCAACAGTAAATGTGTACATCCCTCTCTACATGTTTTCTCCAGCACTTTTATCCAGGTTTATATTTTTCCATACAATTTAATAGAGCTGTATTCACATACCATATAATTATCCACCATTTACAATCAGTTGTTCATGGTATCATCACACATTTGTGCATTTATCACCACAGTCAGCACTTGAACATACTGATTACTCTGAAAAAAAGTTTTTTTAACAAATAATAAAAAAGACAGTAAAATAAAAATAAAATATCATATAATAAAATATAATAGTAAGGTCAGACAGCAATGCCACTACCGAGAATCCCATATCCCTCCCTTATATCCCCCTCTATACTCATTTAGCTTTGGTATATTGCCTTTGTAACATTTAATGGAAGCATATTACAATGTTGCCGTTGACCATAAACTCCAGTTCACTTTGATTATATTATTTCTGAAGAGAGAGCCACAGTCATTTTCAGTTTGCAGCCCTCTGAACCAGACAAGAGTGGAGATAACAGAGAGAGAAAATTCAAATGCAAATGATAAATCCCTAGGGGGTGTATTTTCCCTCAGAATAAGGAGGTGAGGCCTGGCTTTCCTTTCAGAATCAGACCCCAGAACCTGGGGGGAAACAGCCAAAACAGAAACTGTAGTCAAAACACAACTCCTTGCAAAAGTCAGGAGTGACAGGCTGGCAGGTGTCAACTACTGGGCAGGTTACGAAAATCTCAGTGACTGGAAACCTCACAGGTAAGTCTGTCATTCCTCTAAGATACACCCTGAATATAACCCTATTCTGATACTTAAACCTGTTATGTTCTGGGGAAATCTGACTGCAGTAACCAAGAAAACCAGATGCCTAGACAAGAGAAAACTACAATCTATATGAGGAAAAATGAAGATATGGCCCAGTCAAAGGGACAAACTTACACTTCAATCAAGATACAGTTGAGATATTGTTTCACCTTAATGAACAATCCATTAAAGATTTTCAAGAGATATCCTAAATCAAATCAAAAGCCAAATCAATAAGTTCCGGGAAGATATAACAAAAGAGATGAAGGCTATAAAGGAAACACTGGGTGAAGGTAGAAATCAAAAGTTTGAAGAAACAACTGGCAGAAGCTATGGAAATGAAAGGCACAGCACAAGAGATGAAAAAAACAGTGGAGACATACAACATGATATCTCAAGAGGCAGAAGACAACAGTCAGGACCTGGGGAACAAGACACCTGAAATCCTACACACAAAAGAACAAATAGGGAAAAGAATGGAAAAATATGAGCAACATTTCAGGGAAATGAATGACAACATGAAATGCATCAATATACATATCGTGGGTGTCCCAGAAGGAGAGGAGAAGGGAAAAGGGGCAGAAGCAATAATAGAGGAAATAATCAATGAAAATTTACCATCTCTTATGAAAGTCATAAAATTACAGGTCCAAGAGGCCCAGCGTACCCCAAACAGAATAGATCTGAATAGGCCTATGCCAAGACACTTAACAATCAGGTTATCAAACATCAAAGACAGAGAGAGAATCATGAAAAGAGCAAGAGAGAAGTGATCCATCACATACAAAGGAAGCTTGTTAAGACTAGGTGTGGATTTCTCAATAGAAACTATGGAGACAAGAAGGAAGTGGTGTGAAATATTTAAGATACTGAAATAGAAAAACTGTCAACCAAGAATCTTATATCTGGCAAAACAGTCCTTCATATATGAGGGAGAGTTTAAAATGTTCTCTGACAAATAGACAATGAGAGAATTTGTGAACAAGAGACCTGTGCTACAGGAAATACTAAAGGGAGAACTACAGGCAAATAGGAAAAGACAAAAGTCAAAGGTTTGGAACACAAATTTGGGTGATGATAGCACAACAATGTAAGTACACTGAACAAAGAAGACTGTGAGTATGGTTGAAAGAGGAAGATTAGGATCATGTGGGACACGAGAAGGAAAGAATAAAGATAAAGACTGGGACTGTATAAGTCAGTGAAACATAGAGTGTTCAACAACTGTGATAAAATGTACAAATATGTTTTTACATGAGTGAGAACAAATGAATGTCAACTTTGCAAGGTGTTAAAAGTAGGGTGTTATTCTTTTTATTAACAGAAACTTTGTGTTATATTTCCTTAATTTTAACAAAGGCAATATAACAAAGATAAATGCTGGTAAGAGGATGCCATAAAGCAGGGATATTGGACTTTTGGTATTGGTGATGTTGTTTGACTCTTTTCTTCTACTTTAGTTTAAGTCTATCTTTCCTTCCATTGCTTTTTATCTATGTTTTTTTCTTTCTTTTTCTTTTTCTTTTTTTCTCTCTGGCTTCTTTGACTCATCCTCCTTCTTTGTGGAAGAAATGGAGATGTTCTTATACAGATAGTGGTGATGGTGGTAAATACATATATATGTAACTCTATAGGGAACCATCAATTGTTTACTTAGGACAGAAAGTATGGTGGGTGAACAAATCCATCTTATTAAAAAAACAGGTTGATGAAGAAATCTTGAGGGCTCTACACTGAATGAAATAAGTCATACACATAAGGACAAATATTGCATGGTCTCACTGATATGAACTAGTTATAATATGTAAACACATAGACATGAAATATAATTTAACAGGATATAGAATGAGGCTAAAGAATGGGGAGCAGTGCTTACTATGAGCAGAATGTTCAACTAGGTTGAACACAAGTGTTTGGAAGTGGACAGAGGTGATGATAGTACGTTATTGTGAGAATAACTAATAGTGCTGAATGGTGTGTGAATGTGGTGGAATAGGGAAGCTTAGAGTCATATATGTCACAAGAAGGAAAGTTGGAAGTTAAAAGATGGGAATGTATAAAACAGTGAATCTTGTGGTGGACAATGTCCATGATTAACTGTACAAATATTAGAAATCTGTTTCATGAACTAGAACAAATGTATGACACAATAACTGGAAGCTAATAATAGAGGGGTATATAGGAAAAAATACCTATTGCAAACTATGTACTACAGTTAACAGTATCTTAAAATTCAACAGTAACAAATACACTATATTAATATGAAGAGTCAATAATGGACTGGGTGGTTAGGGGTAGAAGAGGAACTGAGTTTTCTTTTCTGTCTTTATTTCTTTTCTGGAGTGATGAAAATACTCTAAAAATTGGAAAAAAATTAATTGTGGTGATGGATGTATAGCTGTATGATGGTACTGGGGACAATTGATTGTACACTTTGGGTCTTTGGATAATTGTATGGTATGTGAACAATCTTAACTTAAAAAATGAAAAAAATTACCACCAGAGATATGGCAAAGATCACCAGTGCCAGTTTTCTTTTTGTTCTGAATATATCATGAGGCCTTCTCCCACAGGAAAGTTAAGCTATTTCAGCAGGCTCCTATTATTTCCCTGATATGTCTTTGAGAAGCTACAGGAAATCTCTTAAGGATGCTGGCATTCAGTGTGAATGAATTTCCACCCAAGAAGAAGAGCTGTGAAGAATAAGAGGGCTGTGAAGAGCAGCAGACTGTTGAGGAAAACAGACCACTGCAGGGAAAACTGATTTCCTGCCTAGGACAAAAATAGACTGTTTCTAACAATAATGGGGAAATAAAAGTGAAACATCTGTGCAGAATCTTCAGAATAATTTCATCCAACTATGTTTGTGCATAAAAAAGGAAATACCTAAAAACCTTGCCACTACAAAACTGTCCTTACTCCAGATTCTTAGACAATTTCTGCCCTGTAATAGTTTGCTATTCAGAAGGCCTTCAACTGGAAAGCTTCTTTCAAAATATCAGTTTAAACAAACTGTTCACATAGCAGAATATCCACATGAAGAATCACCCACAGCTATGTGAATTCCTTAAATCTAGCCCAAAACTATTGTTTATTATTTAGGTATAAAAAAAATGCATCTTTAGTAACTGTTGTTCTAATTAAATTTTCTAAGTATACCTTTAAAAACAAATATTTTACTGTCACCATAATCAAAGAAAATGTGTATCATCATGTCCCCCCAAAAGCCATATTCTTTAGTGTAATATTGTGGGGTCAGATTCATTAAACTTTCTGATTAGGGTGTGACCACTTGACTGAATATTTCCATGGAGATTTGAAACTGCCCATTCAGGATAGGTTTTGATTAGTTTACTGGAGTCCTTTAAAGGGAGCTCACACACAGAGCAGGTTAGAGAGACTTTTGGAGAGACACTTGCTGACGCTTTGAGATGCGAGCCCAGTTTGCTCCGCAGATGCTAAGAGAGGACAAAATGCCCCAAAAGCAGCTGAGAGAGACTTTTGGAGAGATGCTTGGAGTTGCGGACCAAAGGACAGTTGAAGATATTAAGCTAAGGATCCACAGGAGGAGCTGAAACACAACCCAAGACAAGCAGACACCAGCCATGTGCCTCCCAAGTTAACAGATTTTCTGGATGCCATCTGCCTTTCTTCAGTGAAGATATTCCTTTCTTGATAACTTAGTTTGGAAACTTTTATGGCCATAGAACCATAAACCAAATAAACCCCCTTTTATAAAAGCAAATCCATTTCTGATATTTTGCACAAAGGAAGCATTAGCAAACCAGAACAGAGAAGAAGACAAAAGTATCTTAGAACTTAGGAGAAGAAGCTTCCTGAAACTTATTTAAATAAGACAGTTATTTTAGGACACTGATCACAGTGAATATAAAAGGGGAAAAACAAAACAACAACAACAACCAAAAAAAAAAAACAGAGCTCCCAAAGGGCAGATACAGGGCATTCTCAAAACTTCACCTGTAGGTACCACAAATTAGATCCAATTGTGTGTACTTCTTGTGTAGTTAATGGTCTTATCCTGAAGTATGTTATCCCTCCAATTTCAATTATAAAGAGGTTGAGGACATCCTTCCATACAGCCACAGCATATATGTGTAAGTTGTTAGTACATATGTGATAACTCACTTGATGGTGTTATTGATTCATTGATGGATTTGTAAATAGTCATAAAAAGGGAGAGTATCTCAAACTCATGAAAAAATAATTTCAGATCATTTGTGATCAATAGTGAAAAACAGAGGACACAATAAAAGGTGTTAAGTTCCCTAAATGAAATAATAATCTAAAATGCAAAGTGAATTTTTTTAAAAGATTTGAATATTTTAAAATGGGAAAAAAAATACTCAAAACTTTATTCACTCTGAAAACTTTTTCACTCAATAATTTCTTCTTTAAGCACAATACAAGCAAGATACAGAAGTCAGGAATAATGGATGTAAACTAGTGTGCTTATCACTAAATATTTTTCTAAAGAGGAATCTTCATATTCAATATTTTTGAATTCTAAAGGAATATTGTTTCTTCAATTACTCAGATGCAGTAGTTATACATATATATATTATATATACATATTATGTATATATATCACATAACTATGCATACATTCTGTTAGATTCTAATAGAATCTTTAGTTTTTATATGAAGCAAAAGTTTTAAGATTTTAAAGTGACATGCTTAAACTCACACAGCAAAGTCAGCAGTTTCAAACTTCAGCACACAGTAAATCATATATCTGTGGATTTTGGTTATACCCCCCGAAATTATGGTTTCAACCATGAAGTCCCCATGGTTAAATCACCGGCATCAACATTAAAAAGAAAAAAAGTTTCCCATGTGATTATAGTGCATAAAATCCTTTTAGAATCACAGAGTACAACAATTAGAACTATAAAGTAGTAACTGAGAATCCAAGTCCTTTGCTTTTGCCAGATCATTATTTTATCAATTTTCTTTGCAAATAAACCAATTCTCAGCTGCTTCCATTCTACATCTGTTGTAGCCATGGACTTGAAGAGCAGTGTCACCAAGTTCTTTCTGATTGGGTTAAAAATGGATGTTCTGTAGGAAGAAATACTATTTGTAGTCTTCTTGTTTCTCTACCTGGCAATTCAGTTGGTGAAAATACTTAGTGTGATGACTATGATATACAGTTGGATGCTTGGGAGCCCCATGTTCTTTTTCCTTTTCTACTTATCCTTTGCTGATGTTTGCTTCTTTATAAACTTGACTCCTATGTTGATTACAGGTTCTGTATCTAAGAAGAAACTCATCTATATATTTAAGCATATGTCCAGATCTTTGCCCTTAACTTCTTTGCATGCTGGAGATATATGTGCTCATTCTCCTGTCCTTTGATCATTATACGGTCATTGTAAATTCCTGAGATGCACAACCATCATGAACAGATGTGTCTGTGTACCTTTCTTAGCTGTGATTTTAATGATCACTATTTCTATGATATGCAACCTTCACTGAAACTTGCTTGCATGGGCATATTTGTCATAAATCTACTAATAGTTTTGCAAAATGAAGCCATAGGCATGGTGCGTTTCATAATTCTGATCATCTCCTATATTTTAACCTTCCAGTTTTTGAGTAAACAATACATAAGGAAGAAAAAAAGCATATATTCACATACACACACCCTCCAACTATATTTCCAGTGAACAATATGGTGACCATGTTTTACGCTCTTGGGGCTCCCTTTCTCAACCATCTGGTTTGCACTTTGAAGAATTCAGAATTTTAAAGTGCCAAGAGAATACTATGGTGCAAACAACTGTGATTTGAAGCAGCATAGTGGAAGCCTCACTTGCTAATTCTGTAGCTGTTTAAATAAAATTGATTTCTAGAGAAAATATTCTCATTCTGGTGTAGAAAAGATAATCCTCTCTCAGCTGGATGGCCAAGGAAATAGGCAGAATAAGCATAATGTCCAGGCCCATTTTATTTTGATCCACATCACATAGAGTGAAAGAATGTCAAGTGCAGCAAGATTTGTGGCAGCCAATGCCCACAAGTCTTCATTGCAGATTGTAACCTGATCTTTTTGCAACTATAGTTTTACCTCCCTTTTTTGTACATTACTCTGGTTTGGGTTGCTCTTCTCCATGTTTTCAATTCAAGTCTAATAAATTGTGGTGATTTCTGACTGATGCATCTTGTTGACAAATCAGCTCTGACCATTCTGAATCTGTATTACAACTTCTGGCTCAACATTCAACCCAAAGTCACTCTAAGAAACTTATGAACCTAAAGGACCATAAATATCAGAAAACTGAGCTCTGTTTCCTTTTTGTAACATACTAAAATGTGACCTTTCATTCTCATCTTGAACTTGTACAGGGTTATAACTCATAGTTTTTTTGTGTGTTTTTTTTTCAAACAAGAACGATTCTGGTTATAATAAAATTCACTTTATTGAACTGTAACCTCTATGTACTTTAACATTTTTGTCATCATGCTAATTATTATTCATTCATAATATTTAGTTTTAAAGACATTAAAAATTCAAGTCAGTAGACACAGCACAAAACATTTGGTTGGTGAATTTGTTACAATTTTGTAAATTGCAAAAGTTATGTAAGTCAACACCTCATGGATATGATTATAGATATAAAAAGGCAAAAATTGACAAATAAAAAAGAGCTTTTCAGGACCATATAAGATTCAAGTATAATCCATCCAAAGAGATAAGAAATTAGCAGAAATGAGCACAAAGCTGAGTATATCAAGGAAGTAAAATTCCCCTTATGTATCAGGCACAATCTTAGGACAGTGAAGTGTTTCACCGATTAGTAGGTAAGACTCCTGCCCAGTCTTCCCAGCAAGTTCACTTATGTGTTTAGAATGGTTGTTTAAGGCTATGGCTACTTGAGGCTAGAATGAATAACACACCTTGTTCAAATTCTACCTTTATGAAGAAAACATTATCTGATAATTGGGCTTCCAATAGTTTCTTTCCTCACTGGAAAGAAAGCTACTGGCCAAAGACCATGATAATCATTTTGCATTCTTTTAATTTATATTTTTCTTGGCCACACATTAAATTTAAATTCTGGTTTGGGTATGTTAACTAATGAGTTCTGGCAGGAAGAGCCAGACCACAAGAGAATGGGTCATCTCTGGGACCAAAATAATAAAGATAGTTCTATAGATCTGAGGCCTGGACTCGAAACTACAGCAGATTAACTCATGCAATGCCACTTTGGGAGGCTTCACATGAGAATGGCTACTTAGGAGTAACATCACTGACTGACATTCAAACTCTGATGATAAAAGTTTGGGATATTTATTTTAAGCCCATGTTCTTTAGTGGAAAACTGGTCAAACTCCAAGTCCTATTGAAGATGTAGCATGAATTTCATTTTGTGACATAAACTCTCAAGAAGCCATTTGCCTTGCCACAAGTTTATTATTACTATTCTGTGCTACAGTTTAGCAATGTTAGATAGATAGAAGGGAGGATTAGGGATGATGGAAAGGAAAAATAATCATGAAGATGGACAAATAGAAGGCAGAAAATGTTTCTCTTTATTTTTCAGAATCTCCTCTGGGTGTAAGTATTTATGAAGGACACTAATAACTAGGAAGCTTTTTCTTCCACCTTTTAATTAAGATTAACTTATATTCCTTGACACACAGGTGTTTAGGACACCAAATGTCAGAAAAGTAGTTTCATTCCCTATTTTTTTACATTAAAATCATCAAATTCAAATCAAGGATCCCTGTGACTTTAAGTCCCATCTCTATGCTGATGATACTCTATTTTATATCACCACCCTAGTCTTCTCATCTGAATACCAGACCTCAGTAGTCAACCAATTACTTGACATCTCCGCTATATATGTAATAGGCATTTTCACAATTAATGACTAGTTACTTTTCCTCCAAACATGCAGCCTTCCGAAGGCAAATCCATCTTCCCAATTGTCCAGGCTAAAAACATTGAAGCAAAGGAAAAAATGGTGATATCACAACTCACACCTAAAATATTAGAAACAAATTATTGACCTTCAACATTTATTCATTTTCCTCTACCATTCTGGTCTAGGCTGCTATTGTATTTTCCTAGATGGCAGCAACAGAATATCTTAATTCTTGCTACATCCACTCTTATCCTGCTGAATCTGTTTTCAATACAGCATCTAGAGGCTCCATATAAAACTTGAGTAAATTCAGGCCACTAATCTGCATAAGCCCTGTCATGGCTCCATTTCATTCATAGTAAAAGCCAAAGTCCTTCCAGTGATTTGACATTCTGTTGCCTTTTTGCCTCTTTGTTACTCACTCCTACATTTTCCTGTCTTTGGCCACACTGAACTTTTTGCCCTTCCTTGAACACACCCTGTAGTCTTATACTTTATGACATTTGCTCCAGCTGTTTTTCCTGCTTGAACCACTCTCCCAGTAAAGTGCTTGCCTAAAAGCTTCATCTCCTTAAGATACTGCTCTAAGTCTCTGCTCACTGACTCCTCCCTAATCACCATCATTATGACATCCTCCTCAGCATTCCTCATTTCCATATCTTTTTCACATTTTTCCTTTTTTAATAACATTTTTTTCATCTTCTAACATACTATTTAGTTTATCTATTTATTAAATTTCTTGTTTCTTTCCTGCCCCCACTAGAATGTAAACTCCAAGAAGGCAACGATCTTTGTCTATTTCATTCAGGAACATATCACAAGCCAATTGTAGAGTGATAGGAACATGGAAGAAACCCATTAAATATTTGTGGTGGATGTTGTCATTGAGTGCTTGGAATTTGAAGAGCATAACCACAGATCCTAATACTAGGACCTATGGATTTTTAAGAAAATGGCTTAATTTTGTTTTCTCATTTGGAAGATAATTTCAAAATATCTATAGCATATTCTGGATCTACTGATGGCCAGCTTGTATCAAGGTATAGCCAACATAATTTCAGTGCCTAGGCCATGACAGCTGTTCTGGGGGCACCAAATACTGCTATATTGTAGTGGGAGACTAAAACATCAGCAGAGATGAATTTAGTAAGTGAAGAAAGCATTTGCAAGTAATGGATGTGACCTAGTTGTGAAGTGCATGATGAAGGTTTCCTAGTAGTTTGGATAAGAGAATATTTGTCCAAACATTGATGTGCCAAACTCAAAATTACTCTTGCTACACCTCTGTGTAATATCATATGTGGCAATTTTACTATAATTAAAAGTTTTAATAGCCATGTTAAATTACTTTCATTAAGTTAAAATTTTATGGTGGTGTTCTGGCTATGTTTATAAATTTTTTAATTATTTCATTTGTAGAAGAGTAGTGATTATAAGATACATATCTCTTTTTATGTTTATACCTAATATGATATAAATCATTTACATTAAAACTGGAATTAATGAGATTTTTTTTCTTTAAAAAAGTTGTATTTTTTCTGAAAAATAATAAAATCTGTTCTATTCTTTAGAAAATAAACATTTGAATAGTTCAAAAATTGATTTAATTATACTGTGTATGCACTAGAAAAATCAAAACAAAACACAAAACTCAGGTCTGAGGGTGATGCTCTGGAAAGTGGAGAGGACTCTTTGGTCAAGTTGATTATGATCATCTAAAGCCACCTAATCAATGAAATGTATTAAGATTGCCTCTTTTACTATTGTTTCCTCAGCAAGAAAGCTTATGAGGATAGTTTTTCCATGGCAAGACATACACTGACTAATGACTAGGGTGAGCATGAATAGGTGTTATAATGCTCAAAATAATTACTGCTCCTCAGTATTCACCCCTGAGTTATTCCCTCCCCAGTGTACATTTTGTACTAACAAACAGAATATGGTAAATGTGATGGACTGTCACTTCCATGATTATGTAACATTAGATTATAATTTCAGTCTTGCTCACAGACTCGCTTCCTAGCTGGCTTTGATGAAGAAGGCTGCCAGGTAGTGAGCTGCCCTTTTAGAGATGCTCACAAGGCAAGGAACTGATGACAGCCTCCAGCCAACAGACAATGATAGACTGAGGCCATCAATCTATCAGCCTACAAAGAACCGAATTCTGCCAATAACCACATGGGCTTGGGAGCAGATCTTTTGCCTGTTGAGCTTTGAGATTTGACCACAGCTCTGGCTGACACCTTTATTGTGGCTTTGTGAAAGATCCCCAAAGCACCAAGTGCACTGCTAATTGAGTCATGCCCAGGCTCCTGAACCAATGAAACTGTGAGATGAGAATTATTTTAAACTGCTACATTTGTGGTAATATTTCAAACAATAACAGAAAACTACTTAAATATTTAGACCTGTTTTCTAATTGCATTTTTCAAGGGAATTAGAAAACTCATGCTCTAGTTTATATTTCAGGGCTTTTCTTTTATTTGGTCAAAATGAGCTAGGCCATGCAAGGCTGTTCCATCTCTGAACATTATTGATTCCAATGTGTCCTGAAAATTGAGGATCATACCATGGCCCATAGTTGCTCCATGAGGGAGGAGGCAGTTTCTGATCCTTTTTCCTTATGTATCTACTTTGAGGAGCTTCAAACTCCAACATTACATGATTTACCATCAGACGTATATCCTTAATGAAAAGAAATACTCAAAGTGTTGGGGAAGGAATCTCATCCTTGTTTGTGACTTACTGCATTAGAAATGAGATAATCTTCCAGGATTATAGTATAATTACATAAAGATTAGAATGGTATTATTTATGTTTTGAGTTTTACCTAGAGCTATTTCCCTACTTACCTAGAGTAAGAACAGGCTTCTATAAAAAAGAATCCCAAGGATACAGTGTTTCAACATGTAGGAAATTTATTCTTTTTGATATAATAATCCCATATAAATAGTCCAGGTTGACAGGGCAGTGCATCTCTTCCTCATTCAGGGACTCAGGTTCCTTCCTAGCTGTTGCTTGGTCCTTCCCTAAGGTCTTCATGTTCACTGTGTGATCCATGTGCTAGCATCATTGGCATCACCTGGGAGCTTGTTAGAAATGATGGATTCTGGGCCCTATTCCTAGATTAATGAATCATTATTTGGATTTTAACCCTAGGTGATTTATTTGTACAATGCTGTTTGTAAATTTTTTCCATAGGGCACTGTTATCTATAGTTCTGTCTGCATATTCTTGGTTTCAGGTGGCAAGAAGAGGAAATGATTTTGTAGGAGGACTCATTCAGCATTTTCAATTTCAGCCTGAAAGTTACTTATATCCCTTCTGCCTACAGCCAATAGACAAGAACTTAGTCACAGAGCTGTACGTAGCTGCAAAGGGGCTGGGGAATTTATAATATAAATATTACCTGTGGATATTTTGGGGCCAATGTCTGTGCCAGCGACTGCTAGATTTCCACATAAGGAGTGTTTTTAATAATTTTTCAGTTAAGGATATGGGTTTCCATTGACCATCAAAACTCACAACATTGGAATTTGAAGACCATGAACTCAGGTAAACCTCTGTTACTGTCCAAGGGAAAAATTAATTTTAGTGGATATTTAACAGTCTCTGATATAAGCACCAGGCATCAATAACATTCACATAAGCATTTTTCACTCCAAATTTGTTTCAATTTGACAAATATTTATTGACTCTTCATTATTTGCTACTTTAGGTTTCCATACAAAATAAAAGTAAAATGCCTATCTTCAGAGCTCACATTCTAGTAGGTTATGCATTTCAAAAAGTACAGTAATAAATCCAGGACTTTTGTAAATTCACAGGATTTGAAGAGTTTGCATGAATTTTCCTCAAACTAGGGATTTCTAGTTTGTTTGTTTTTAAAAGAGGACATTTGAAGTTTATATTTTAAATACTCTGCATCTCTGTACCCCTTTTTCATTTTACCTCTCATTTCCTTTAATTAGATCTTCTGGATCTAGTGTCAATAATAAACAGAATCCTTTACATCTCACCTTTTCTGTGAACTTTCCTTTAACTTCTTGCTTTCCTAGTTCTACTCTCTGGCTGGTGCATCCCCTTAATTGGGAGCTATTTCCTCTTCTATAGCTCTCACACCAATAGATCTAGGGATGTCTTTTTGTTATCTCTATTGAAAATAGTGGCTGAATCCAGTGATAAAATTCTGAGGTGGTGCTGGTCTGAGCCAAGACATCCATCTTGTTCAAGTGCTGTTTTCCTGTCTTCATGTCCTAAATCTTCTCTTTGCTTGCTTAAAGCAAGACAAAATAGTATTGCATGAATATTGACATTCTTGGCTGTGTAGTATCTGTCCATGGAAGTATATCTTAAAACTTTTTGATTTAATAAGACAAAAGTTTTCCTGGAGGTCATCTCTATATTGACCTGAAGTTATGTGTGCTTCTCACATTCTTAGAATCTTTTGCTAACTTGATCTCCTTATTGCTTTTTTCCTCATAGCCAAGGACACTCTGTTTTTTTCTTTCTTTAATTAGAAAGTTAATATATTGAAATTAAATTATAATTAAGTCATATTCTCTTTTATAGTTATCATTGATAATTAGAACTGTCATTCAGAGTTTTTAGTTACAGCAACAAAACTAGTGTGATCATAGTGAGCTAATATTTTTTCAGGTGGACCAAAATAATATTTAAGTTTTTAAATAGATTATTTAGTTTTATTAGAATAAATGAAAAATTTGAGTTGTTAATTTTGAAATATTTTCATCAGGAAATCTCTTTATAGCCCATTTTTTTAACATTTTTAAGAATGCTATTAAAAAATAAATTTCATATACCTTAAAGGATTTATCAAGTGCCTGTGTGTACACCTGAGTGAGCACATACGCCAATTAAATATTACAGAATAATGAGATATAACTTTATCAGTTAAATTTTAAATTATTTGAGGTAATAAAAAGAAATATGATTCCATTCTTTAGCAATGAGATATTACATAAAGAATAATAATAAAATGAAGAAAGGAAGAAAAAATTGTACAATTTTATTTTGCTTTGTCATCCTAATTATGCTTGTCCTTGAAGTGACTTTCTGTTGCTTCAATTGTGGCTGCCATGTCTGTGTTCAGAGTTTGGAGAAGAGGTTAGTATTATAATTATTGACATTGTAAGAATGTCAGCCTGGCAAATGTTTGACATTAAAAAGAAAACCAAAATGTAAAAAAAATAAAAAAACAAATAAATAAAAACATGATAGAAAAGTATTCTCACTAAGTTACATCTATAATGTTCACTAATATTTGAAAGTGGGTATTCATATATTAATAATGAATCTGAATACCATAACTAGTTAGTGAGAGTTATGTAATTTATGGCTCTGAGGGGCAGAGATGTCAGAAATGGCTCTGGGTAGGCTCTCAGCTCTTTGGCCTTGCAAATGTTTAAATCTAAGTTGATACATGATTTTGACTGAATACCAAGGCTGAAGCTGAACTTCAGAAAACTGCTATTTAGAGATAGTCTACAAGGTACTCAAATTTGAGAAACAATAGTCTACACACACAAAAGATACCCTCAGGTGCCATTTATATATACAATGAAAACTTCAAAGGGAAAAACAAGACATTGCGTGTGAAGATGGAGCTGTGCCATGCTCTGAATGACAGGAAGGGGAGAAGTATGGTCTCAGGAAGATGCTATATGGGGAGGCAGAGAATTGCATGAACTCATGGGTAGGGAGAAAAGAAGGAGTCCTGTATCATATTCTTGACCAGGAAGCACACTGGAGACAAACACCACTTGAGGTGGCTGATGTAATGTCTTCAGAGAATATTTTACTATATTAGGGAAATGAGAGTCTCTTACTACAAGTCATTTTCAAACTATTGAATGCTAGAAGTTATCACTGGGAAATTGAGAAACAACAATGCCTGTTAGTGTGAAGATGGTTTTTGGCACAAGGCATTATGAATAATTAAAGCACTGCATCAGTTTTGGAGATGGAGACCATGTGGGATGGAGACATTGCCCACAGTTTGCTGTTTATCTCAAGGAATTCACTGTTTCCTTCCCTGCTTCATGAGCCAGATGCAGGGGCTAGAGTTCTAGGGAATCTATAATGAAGGTTTACAGAGAAGTAGGGCGACCTATTCATTACCTCCTCATTAACTAAATATAGATCAGGACTACAAGAAATTTCACCCTGGAGAAACACTTGAATTATACATATAAACATCTATACATCAATTAACAAACCATACTGGTTTATAAAGTATGAAATAGAATGAAAATCAATGTACCTTTCATTATGAAGTCTTTCTGAGTACTGTACTTTAAGGAATTTCTCATAGGTTGAAGCACCTGAATTCAGAGTCTGACATGAGAAAGTATCATGTCCTGGAGGTTCATCTATTTTTTCAGCTGTGTAACAAATCAGTAAGAGAGTAAAGATGATGCTTCTCATTTTCATTTCCCAAACATTTTCTTCTACTTGGCCAGGCCTTTTGGAGTATAATTTGGAGTATAATATGTACTAGGAAACAACAAACTGTATGATATCATACAATACTCTAAGGTTATTCATTATTTTGCCTCTCCTAACCTCTGCAAGTCCTTCTGAAGACATTTGCTTCAAAAAGTTCTGAAATGAAGAAGGGTATGAATGTAATATATAAGGGTAGATGTAAATGTTTTAAATAAACATAATTCTTATTAATAAAAGCATAATCATGTGCCTCATGATCTAACTGCTAGATCATATGATTTTAATAGTATTTAGTAAATAAGGGGAGGTCTTTTTGCCATCAAAGAAACTATCTTTCTCTCCTATACATGTTAAAAGTTTATTTTGTAGTTCTAGAAATTGCATTCCAAATCACAGATCAGGTGACATTTAAAAATATTTGTTAAAAAATATAAATATATGTTATTTTGTGGATTACCAATTTGTGCATATTCCTGATGAATACAACATGAAAAAATAGAACATTCTACTAAATCCTTCCCTCCTAGTGTGGAGATTATCAGGATTGTTCATAAATATTTCAGTACTCTCTGTTTATAGCAAATAGCTATGTTGTATTTCCTGGGCACCTTACGGAAATCTATGATAGTACTTGGTAAAGCTGAATAATGGTATTTCCTATAAGCTGTCAATTGCATTACTTAGGAAACAAGTTGAAAAGAGTGCACCGCAGCACTGTGCATAGTAGTCAGCATATTCATTGACAGGATAATTGATGAACAGATCTTGAATGATCACAAAATGGAAGAAGGTATAGCCGTGAAAATGAATCTATAGCTAATGTAGTATTTTTTCCTTAAAAGCAGTTCCTAGAAAGCTGCATTCAGTATGTTAAGTTCTTTAAAATTCAAAAACAAGTAAAACTAAAATAATAAAAATGTTATAAACATATTTTAGTTTGAAAAAAAAAACAAGATGATTATATGTTTAAAAATCAGGATATTGGTCACTTTTAGGGTTAGGCAGATAGCAGGATTGAGAAGGTTCCCAAAGATAGATTTAATTATTGGTAATATTTTCAGTTCTTGGGATGGGTGCTAAGTTTGCAAGTATTCATTACACTATGTAAATAAATATAAAAGAGCAATAATATAAAATAAAATAAAAGATGGTAAAGCAGTTTGGATATGGCTGAATTCTAGAGTTCACATTTTGTTATAAGAACTGGTTTCCTCTGTTTATCTATTGGCTCTGCTTCCTTCATGTTGGCTCCATTTTCAGTCAGACTTTTTCAACTCACCATGTTAAGATTATAGGCAGGAGTTCTGGATCTGTCTTCTCAGAAACTCTATCAGGAAAAGGAGAGTGACTTTTCTAAAAAGCACAAACAGAAGAATTGATGTGCTGGTTTGGATGTATTATGTCTCTCAAAACTCCATGTTCTTTGATGAAATCTTGGGGAGACAGACATATTAATATTGATTAGGTTGTAACCTATTGGTTCAGTGTTTCCATGGAGATGTGACTCAGTCAACTGTGGGTGAGAACTTTCATTGGGTTATTTCTATCAAGGTGCTGCCCCACCCATTCAGGGTGGGTCTTTACTGCATCACTGGAGTACTTTAAAAAGAGCCACGCAGGCCCAGAAGCAGAGCAGGTAAAGTGACATTATGGAGAGCAACTGAAAGTGACATTTTGAAGAGGAGCTGCAGCTAAGAGAGGGCAAAACACTCCAAGAGCAACATTTTTGAGAATGCCATTTTGAAATTCAACCTGGGATCAAGTGGACACCAGCCATGTGTCTTTCCAGCTAACAGAGATTTTCTAGATGCCAACAGCATTTCTCCAGTGAAGGTACCCTATCATTGATGCCTTACCTTGGACATTTTCTGGCCTTAAGACTGTAGCTTTGTAACCAAATAAGCCCCCTTTATAAAACCAATCCATTTCTGGTGTTTTGCAAAATGGCAGCATTAGCAAACTGGAACAATGGACTTCCATCTAATTTGCCAGTACATCACTGACTCAATCATTCCAACCTGGAATAAGTAATGTTTTCTAATTTTCCAAGCTGGAATTTTACTGCCACCTTAGAAGACAATACTATCCAACACATAGATACTGAAAATGGAGAAGATGTGGTTCCTCAGGGGAAAATCAGAATTCAGTTACCCTGTGGAGACCCAGAGCCAAGGATCCCTCTCTATATTAGGATCAAATTATGGCATGTAGCCACCTACATGACCAGGACAGAAGGTGAAGGTCATGAGACCTCCTCAGGGAAGAAAGTATGTATAGAGATTATTATAAACCACTCATCTTGTAAAGCATTGAAACTCCCCTCCCATGAATCACTGTTGATAACAGACCTGCAGACCTCTGTGTCATGAGACCCTGCTGAAACTTTGTTCTCATACCCTATGGAATGCCTTTGTCCTAAACACTTACAAGCTGCCTCTTTGCATCACCACCAACTTTGCAGAGTGCTGCTTCCATCTTCCAGATGGCCACCACCGGGAAAAATTTTCTCCTTTTCATAAGTCCTGTAAAACTCATGTCTGACTCCATGTCCAGAGTGCTCATTGGTCTTGGGGCTGTGCCAACCCAAGCCCTTCAAGAACTGGGTTGGAACATCATGAAGAATGAAAATGGATCCACTCATGCATAAGAAATGAGGACCCACTAAGAAAGTTTTTACAACTTGTTTTTGGAATCCTTCTGAGGCAGGCAAGATGTATCTGCAAGGCTGTTTAGACATTATTCAGCAAAACAACATATGTCTACCAAAGGCTGAATACATTCTCCATATGGATGCTACATAGCACATGACCTCATGAAAAATGTGATACTCTATTATGGAGGCAACCTGTCATTTTCAACATTCCATTTGATGTTGTCTCCCAATATTTTTGATAATTAGTGCTGTTAAGAGACATTAATGAAAAGGATTTCTAAGGAGTATTTTTTTGTATCACAAGTCCTGAACTCACTCTACCAAATTAGTGATCTTAGTGTAGTTCAGACAGAATCAAATCTACTAATTTTATCATTACATAGGCAATTAAGAAATGTAAATTATGAAATATGTAATCAGCTTTTTAAATTTGGTTACATTTGCTTTTTTCATTCATTCAGTTATTAAGCAATTGATTATGAAATGCTTACTATAAACCATTGTTTATTAAATACTTATGGTGGAGAAAAAGATAATTATGATTCCTGACCTTATTGTTTGTTGTCAGTTTAGTAAGACTTACTAAGAGTTGGATGAATGGAAGTGGAATTCTCTCCTGCATTCTAGCACTTATAAAAGATTTTCTTGTTTAAATTGCTCTAGTAACAGCTCTTCAATCAAGGTTTGCATGTGTTTGAGTTTTAGACACCAGTGCTTATGTGACCTTATGTGGAAAACTCACTCTTTCCTGAAACTCTGCTCTTTGGGGCTTCACTATTCTTTCATAATTTTACTCATGATTCTTTGAAAATGCTTCTTGAGCTCCTTCAGAGATTCTTCTCTAACTCTGTCAGTTTTTCAACTGTTGGTATGAGCCTACATTTGGTTGTTGGCACAGTCCTCAATCTCTACACCTGATTTCCTTGGATGACCTCATCCAATCTCACGATTTTGACTACCATTTTCAAGTATTGATTCCCAGATCTAATTCTGAATTCCTTATTTGAATTTTATACTTTTTAAAATTCAGTTGTCTATGAAACATTTCCATTTGTGTGTCTTCTGGACACCTGAATTTCAACCTGCCCTCATTACCTCACTATTAATTCTAAGCTGCTCAAGTTGATATGCCATTACCTAGCTGTTTGCTCTGTTTTTCATCATCATTGTTTTCTGTACTCCCTGGCTTTCAATTTAGGCTAATGTGAGGAAAATGTGTGGAAAAAGAACAAACCATGAAATAAGGCAGTCATTGGTAATGATCCCAGTATTGAATTTACTAAATGTGTAACCTGTGTAAGTTGTTAATTTCTCTGTGTTTCTTATTTCTATCCTATAAAACATCATTGTTATTACCCACCTCAGAATTGTTATGCAAAGTTAAAATATGTTACTTAGGTAAAACGATTGACCGAAAGCCTAGTATATAAAAGATATTCAGGCAAATGTTTATTAAACCTTTTATGTCAACATTAACACAAAGTCCTTAATCAGTGAACTTTACTAATATGGATTATTAACACAAACAGAAATAAATTTGAAAAATATTAAATATCTCTTCAGTTTTCAAGCAATGTTTCATAGACATATTAATTTTCAGAACCTTGATATAAATCTGCAGTTACTTTATGGGATATGTGTGGTCCACAGAATAGAACCTCAGATATTAGGGCTCCATGCTGTCTTTCCTGAATTGTACCTTGCAAATAAATTACAAAATCTAGAATAGTCTGTCTCTTAATGATGGAAAAGACAACTCAGGGCATGGGGTGCATCTAGAGTTCTCTCTTGGTGATCCACATCCCCTTTTATCAATAACACTCCTTTTTTTCTACCTGTTCTCAAACACCATCTTATCATCATTTGACATTTCTTTTTTCCCTGGTAACTCTGGTCTTCTTAAAGCTTTTTACACCCCCAAATGCTTGCCTGTATCCAGTTACTGAGTATGAAAAGGGTTAACTTGGCTAAATAGATGAGCCAAAAGTTAAGTTTAAACATATAGGATGTTTCCAGAAAACATTAGGGAAAAATATTCTCTAGAATACCAATAGCTTACATGCTAATGTTTTAAAATATTCCCTCTGGAATGTGGACAGGAAGACTTTTTTTCTATTTTTCAGAATTCTATGAGCAGACTGCTAACAAAAATATTGTACACTAACAGATTTGACACTAATTTAGAGAGTTTTCTAACGTAAATGATAAAGATGATATTTCCATCTTTATGAACTCAGGAGACACCATTAGAGAATAATCCACTATAATTTTCTAACACACTTGCGTATGGCTTGTGACTCCATATCCATATCCTCTGAGAAAGGAACAGAAAACAAAAAATGAACAGCTCAATGTTATAGAGGTTTAATTTAGTAAAATAAATAAATAGAATGAAATATAATCTTTGGAGAAAACCAGTCTTTGAACTCAACTAATATATCATGAGCACCTGGTATGTAAAAAGACATCACTGCTATATGGGGGTAGAAAGATACATTTATTTCTTAATGATTGCTACAGTTTCTTGAAATGGAAGGGAATAGAAAAGTATATAGATGCTTTTAATGTAAGGCAGCTGGGCAAGAGAAGTCCTCACTGAATGATACAATGTTCTAATGACATCTGAAGCTAGCTCCTCAAAGTACATGTAAGATGGTAACTGTATAGGTTTCTACTGTTGCTGTAAATATTACCACAAACCTAGTGGCTCAAAACACTGAAAATTTACATCCTTCTTTTCTGTGCATTGGAAGCATGATGCAGGTTTCACTAGGCTAAAATCAAGGTGTCAGGAGGGCTGTGTGTCTATACTGCAGGCTCTAGGGGAGAATCCTTTCCCTTTGCTTTTCTATCTTCCAGAGGCTGCCCATATTCCTTGGCTTATGGCCCCATTCATCAGTCATCAAAGCCAGCAATGTTGCATCTGTTTTGAGTTTTCTTCCAATGTAAGATCTCTCTTTCTCACCATCACATCTGCCTTGGTCTTCCAAGGATTAGAGTGTGGACATTTTAGGGGCTATTATTCTGCCTACCACAGTAGCGATCAGTAAATGAAATGAAGATAGAGGAAGTCCCTTGGTTTATTATTGAAGAGAGGCTCAGAGCAGTGAGAATGTTAGAACCTAAACCCAGAGAACCCAAAAACTGAGTATATTTCCTAGGAGGACTCAGAAGACACCCCCTTCACTCAATGCAATAAAGAATGCACTGGTGAGTGGGGCACATACATTTTATGAGACACTTTGTGGAAATGATAAATGAACTTTGCTCTCTGGTATCAATGGGAATGATGGAACTCTACAATGGCAGGTACCAGCAGTTAATAACTGTTAGAGGCAAGGTGGCTATAATTACCACAATGACAGCAAGGACAAACTGCAGTCATGTGCCTTTTATTGCAGAGTTCTATGAAAATGGAAATAGATTGCAGTATTTCTAGGGGCAAGATAAATAGACAACCAACTAGTATATCACATAATTTGTTTAATAATAACCCAAAGAGCGCATGAGTAAAACAGTAAAGCCGGTTACTGTAAGTGAAAACTGTAATCATCAGTTGCAGAATTAAGTGAATTTTCAGACCCAGGACACATTGATTAAATGGGACATTGTCAGTGGAATAAAAGTTTTATGAAGGACTCTTCAACTATTTTCTCTACAGCTTTTCATGTAAATTAGTCATTTGGTTCTGAAACTTCTCTAAAAGAAATTGTGTATTTTTTGAAATTTATTCTTTATTCCCTTTTGGCAGCTAATGGGTTTTTACCAAGTTTAAATAAGAAGTTTATAATAATGGCAAAAAAAGTACTCATGTAACTACGGTTCCCAATGATGTCCCATTCTCCTTTATCTCCCTCTTTCCCTTCCCCCAAATCAGTTTCTATTGGGGGGGGGGTGGTGTCAAGGTTTCAATTGGATAAAAGTAATGTTTTTCATTTAAATTTTTGGTATATGATATTATCTAAATTAGGAAGCCATGAGTCACAATGTTCTTGGTTCATCATGATGTTGGGTAGCATTAACTGTAAGTTTTGTGATTCCACTTTTGTTTTTTGTTTTTTTTTTTTTAATTTCTTGATACTTTTGTATCTTGTCTTCATTTTTTTTTTTCCTTTATTCCTTCTATTTGTCAGGTGCATAAGATTATCTTCCTTGTTTTAGCCTTCTTCTGTCTTGTGGCAAACTATTCCTACTTGGTAGCCATGTACTTGGGAAAATGCTGAATGATCTTTCTGGCTCCACTCATATGTGTAAGATACTATCCTGCTTCTTTGTTCACATCCACAAACTATTTCCCTCATCCTATTTACTGCAGTCAATCTCTCTTTAGTTGATGAAATTGTGTTTATTTCCCTCTAAGCCCTACCTATCTTGAATGGAATGTCATTGTCTATCTTTAAATCATTCTTCTCTTGTCTCAAAATAATGATGGCGCTAAGTAATACCCAAAGCTCACCCCACAGACTATTTCCTCAGTACCTTGCAGAAAACACCAAAAAAATATATATAATTTTAAAAGAGGTGCATTTTTTTTCTTTTAGAATGTAAGCTTCTCAAAAGCATGGACAGTGTTTTCTGTATGTTCTATTCTGCCTAGCACACTGTAAATGTTCAATAAATATTGATGATAGGAGACAGTGTCTTAATGATAAGGGTGAGAAACTGAAATCCCAAATACTGTTTTGTTGATATTCTCTTATGACCTCATATTAAATTGGGAAATACTGGCCCTTTTGGAAAATTGTCACAAATATTACATTCAAATAAAAGTGCAATGGGGGGGGGGAGGAGTGAGAAATGGCTCAGTGTATTCATTAAAGCGGTTTGGTTCAAACATTGGAGGAAATGTGGTTTCCAAACCATGCATTACAGTAAATTGTATTCACCCTGCTGATTTGAGTCTCAGTCACCTATTCTGCTCAGGTGACTGTTTTTATTCAGTTCCTTCAATTTTTCCAGTTAATCACTTTATAGTTATATGGACTCCAGCTACAGAGTACAGGTAAAGATTAGAGTCCAGTTAGCAGAAGCATATTCATGGGAGTTGCAATTAGAAGAAGGATCTTAAAAGTAAATTTGTCCAAATTCTTTGTGTGGGCAAAGACAATGAGTCCAAGAGAAAAGAAAAGTTTTTTCAAAGATCAGAGGATAAGAGGTCTTTTGCCTTTTAAACCTGTTTCATCTCTTTTACATTCTCCTCACTTACCACAACTCTGTCTCATTCCAAGCTTACTAGATTTGGTTTTTGTCAAAATCTGTTTTGGGGAGAACTTATATCAGAATGCTTTAGTTCGAGTACCTGCTAGTTTTTATGTATTCTCTCTTTCAGGCAACATACACAAACTGAGGGCTTAGTTTGTCCCAATCATAGTTCTAAAACATTAGAAAATGGTCTTAAATGCTTCATGATAGACTTTCATTCTTTAAAGAAAATGGTGAAAAGATAAGCATGGAAGGAGAAAATAATGATGTCTAGTATGGTTCTGAAGAAATTCATAGTTTAATAAAATTTTAGACCTAGCTATTTTAGAAAATTGTTTGATTATTAAATATTAGAATGAGCATTATAACAATTATGATAAACATTACTTTACATCTGTAAAATGTGTTATTGTTTCATTTGTTCCTTCTGACAATCCTGTGAGGTTGTTGTTACTGTCTTCATTATGCAAATGAGCTAAAAAAAGACTGAGGTAATTTAAGGTCATCCAGCTTAAAGTCTCATGACCTCCAGCTATTTGCCAATTGCCTCCCAGAAAACTGTCCTGCTCCAAAGTTTCTTCATTGCATTCTTTACTTCTGCATTTCTCAGTGTATGAATCAGGGGATTTAACATGGGGGTGATAATTGTGTAAAAGACAGCCACCATCTTATCCCCTGAAAAGGTAGTATTGGGACGCATGTACATGAAAGTACAGGGACTGAAAAAAGATGATGACCACAGCAATGTGAGAGCCACAGGTAGACAGAGCTTTGTGCCTTCCCACTGCTGACTGCTTTCTCAGGGACACCAGGATGACAGTATAGGAGATTAGCAAGATAACAAAGCTACCCAGAGTGATGGCCCCACTGTTGGCTATCACAAAAACACCAACAACATATGTGTCTGTGCAGGCAAGTTTTAGCAGAGGGTGGACATCACAAAAGTAATGATCAATCTCATTGGATCCACAAAAGGATAGCTGGATGATCAAAGACACCTGGATAATGGAGTGTATGAACCTACCTATCCAGGTCCCCAGCAACATTTTATTGCATCTGTCCCAGTCCATGATGGTCATATAGTGCAGGGGTTTCCAGATGGCCACATAACGATCATAGGCCATTACAGTAAGAATGAAGATCTCAGTACAACCAAAGAAATGTACCCCAAAGAGTTGCAGCATACACCCCACATAGGAGATAGCTTTTCTCCTGGCTAATAGGTCTGTAATCATCTTTGGAGCTTTCACCAAGGAGTAACAAATGTCCACAAAAGACAAATAGTTGTGGAAAAAATACATAGGAGACTTGAAAAGGTTGCCAGTGCAAACAGTCAGCATGATGAGGAGGTTTCCCAGAAGAATGACTGTGTAGATGAAAGAAAACACCACAAAACAAACTTTTGCAACTGCTGGATTTTGAGAAAGTCCCCGGAAAATGAATTCAGTTACATTGCTTATTTTTTCCATGGAATTAATCCAGCAGAGTAAGTTCCCAAGAGACAAATTATCTGAAAGAAAAACATGAAAAGGCCAACAGTTTTATTTCTAATGCAGAACACATGGATATTCAAAGCAGTTGATAGTGGAAAATGCATACTCCTTGCCTCTTGGAACAAACATTCAAAGAAATTGAAGTGCCTATACTCTGATCATCTTGTCTTCATACAAATGACAATTCATTCACCTCAAGTGGGCAAAGTCCAGAGAGAGAAAGTGAATCCTCTAAGTCACCCACCTAAGAGTCCTGCCTACCTTTTTCAACTTTTTTTTTAAGGTTTAGTTACCTGTTTGATATTTTCCCTAAACAATTATTTACTTTTAATTCTGTATAAGACACTCAACCTAATTTTGAAACAAACTTGTGTTGGGGATCTGGTAATATTTCTCTTTCTGCAAAAGTTCACCTCTTGTTTGACACAGAAAAGAGAATATATTCTCTTCCCTTCCCTTCTGAGCCCAGCCATGCCTCATCACTGCATTCATCACTGAGGACTCCAGTAGTTTAGACTGAGTGATTTCTGCAGGTTCTCCTTCTTATGAAACTCAGGTCTTTGTGTACATTACATTATGCTCTCCAATTTTATCTCAAGCTTTTCACTTTCAGAAGGTGAAACAGTACAGTAAAAAGAGAACCAAAATTATACAAAGCTGATTAACTGCGCTGTAATCTTGGTTGAACCATGTGACATCATGAGGCTTTTGTTTCCACATTTGTGCAAGGGAAGTGTTTATTGCACTATCATCTCTCTCATTCTAAGGGTTATTTCTACCATGATTTAAAGTCATTTGTCAGTCTGAAATAGCCAGAGAATTCTCTTTAAAATGTAGAGATAAGAGAAGATAAAGCAATTTTTTTAAAAAAGCTACTGGAGACAAAGCAAGATCTGTGTGATTTGAAAGCTGCAGAAGTGAAGTCTCAGGTAATTTCTCCTTCTTTAAATGGAGGGCTTTAGGAATCCCCAGACTTTACTTTGTCTTGGTCTTTGTCTGTTGACCAAAAAAAAAAAAAAAAAAAAAAAAAAAAAAAGCCAGCACTCCTTTATTTTATTCTTATTCTTCAAATCTTTCAAATTTCATGCTAGCTTATTTTAGTTCTCTCAGTTTGGGTGAATTTAATGTTTCTAAAAGATAATTTAAACGGGTAGAGGAAAAGTCAGCAATGGTATTTCAAGTCCTCTAGTGGGATCACTGGAGTGTTTGGGTGGAAACAGTTTGTGGAATAGTTTGATTTAAGGGGCTTTCATGGTGCTTCCTCAAATCAAGTCATAGATGTAAATGATTCCTCTAATTATAATTATATGTTAGGCTATGATTGCACAGTATCTTATAATCATTAAGAACTTTATCCACTTGAGGCAATATCTCCTCAACATCCCCATCAAATTCAGTGCCTGGAGCTGTTACTGAACTTGTGCTCTCAGCTACCCCTTTGTAGCAACACTATGCCTGCAAATTCCAGCATGGGGGAAACTGTGGCTGTGTATCCTCAGGTCTGCAAATTCGAGTGGGTGGAGTAGTCACTACAGGTGTGCCTTCTCTTATGCAATGCAAAATAACAATAATCATAATGATATAATAATAATCCAAATTTAGAGCTCAAGCACATCCTTCTGCTTTTATGAGCTAAATCCCTTTAGTGTTTCCTTCTGAATTAAAAAAAAAAAAAAAAAAATTACCATTCCCCCTAAGAATATCCTTCATTTTGAGGGACTTCAAATCATAGCAATTTCTGACAACTGTGAATTTTGTTGCTTGAATTTTATCCAGAAGAAACTGGTCATTTGTATATCAATCTGAATTGTGACACCATTGTCCATACTACAAGTTTCTGGAGAAGAGAAGACAAATAGTAAAGACCCAATTCAAATGATTCCTTCCTTTCCTTTCAGAAAGTCTCAAACATGATAATGTCTCACTTTCCTTTGAAATGGAAAAGCTTCTGACTGGCATTTTCTTCTTAACATTCATGCTATTCTATCTCAAAGCATGAATGGACACACTTTTATTAGCATCCTCTTAATTTTACTCTCCCTTTTCTTCTGAGAACAGTGTCTTGCAAATACATTACATGTGCTCAAAATATATCAACTTAATTAAATTCCCTTTTCCCACAAAGCTTCTATATAGATTAGAAGATAAGGATTTAGAAGAAAATAATCTCACCAGTATTTTCCAGGGCTTCAGTTTTGCTTTATTTGTCTATCTCTTCCTGAGATTATTTGAGAGCAGTTGACCAAAATAAAATAGGAATGGTGCTTTTGGAATTGCTTTGTGAATAATTAGTGCCCACAAATCCAAGGGCTGATAGTAGTCAGCCTTTGTTGAACCTGGTTATGTCTCTCACTTACTGAGATCTACCATTTCACAGTATCTTTGGCAATAAATGTCCCTTTCTCTACTTTTTAGGTCTATTTAAAGAGAATGTTGCAAAATAATAATGGCCTTGGGAAAACATTTCCCTGAAGACTCAGTCTATAGCCAGTAACATATCAAAGATGTAACAATGGATGTTAATCTTCTTTTTTTCTTTTCAGTCTTTAAAAAATTACAACAAAAAATTCTCTTTTTTTGTGAAATGTAAAGCCCAATGAATTATCAAAATAAGGGCTTTAACAGTAATTTAAAACATTCAACAAACATGTAATTTATGTGATTGCATTATGATATATAATTTTTAATCAATTAATGTGTGTGTGTGTGTCTGTGTGTGTGTGTATCAATCTCTGTTTTTGGGACATTTCAGTGTTGAATTTGAATTGTTCCACTCCTTTAAAAAGTTCTATTTAGCTGGAAAATAGTGGATGCAATAGTGCTACTAGAGTTCACTGATTTTCTTCTTAATTGTGTATCTGCTGACTTCTAGAGAAAGAAACATGAAGATGTTTCTTTCTAGTTCATTCCTGTGATGACTTGTAGTGTAGGTTTTCATTCTTTCTTTTACTTTTTGAGAGTAAACCATTTTAGAGTGAACCAAAATCAAGGTGTGGTCAGGGCTATGTGTCTTCTGGAGACTAGTGAAGAATTCATTTTCCTCGTGAGGATGGGTGTAGGTCAGATTCTTTAAGTGCTGATTCTAGTCTCCTAAAAAGACTTAAAGTGGATCAGAAAATCAAGTTTCAGTCCTTACTGCTGCAGCTTTTCTTGGGGTCATAATTGATGCTCATCAACTTACTCTTCCATCTAGGCTAGATCTTCCCCCATACTCAGCTATTAGCAATCTTGCTTAACTGCTCAGGTGATCCTCATCTTCACACAAAATCAGTCTAAGTCCTTTCTTGCTTTATCCATGCCAGTGGATCTCAGTGACAACCAGCAGCCTTCTTAGTTATGACTGAGAATAGCACTTCTGTGACACTATATGTTGCTTCCAAAATACAAAGACCCATCAAGTACTGTGCCTATTTCCCAGTGGTAGGAGGAGTCAGGCAATAACTATTCTTTGTTTTATTTTATTTTTTAATATTTTTAAGGTATCTCTGTATCCCCTGAACATAGGGTTTCTAAGAACTTCACTTGTGTCAGTCCCTGTAACTTCTTTATGATTGTTATCTTCAAATTTCTAGCATGTATTTAATTTAGGCATGTATAAATTACAGGCTACTGTGTACTTGCAAACAACAAAACCAAAAATTAATGTCTTAAAGTCACAAAATTTAATCCAAAGTAAGTGGTTTAAAATCACAACACTAAGCTTAGCTTTAAAAAAAAAAAAAATGTTTCCGTAAGCTTCTGTAATTGAGCTGGATTCAGCTGGGTGGTTTTCCTGCTAGTGTCACCTGGAAACACACTGACAGTTCAAATGTGCTGCATGGTCCAAGACGGCCTCATTCATAAAGGTGGCAGTTGGCTCAGGTACCTCAGTTCTCTTGCATGTGTCCTTGCTCACCAGTCTGTTTTGCTTTATGGTGTCAATATAGTGGACTAATCTGATATTTTGCAAAAGATTCAGAAGATTGAATCCCCTGGGAGTCTATTATGAAAAAAAATGACATGAGATTACATAGTCTTGGTGCAAAATACTATTGTGTTTTGCCACATGAAGTGAATTTCTTTTCTTTACCTCTTTCATGGGGTTGGAGAAAAAATAATTCAGATTGGAGCTACAAAACAGGTACTAGAAGCTCTGATACCCTAATAAAGTTAATATTTCTGGCACTATGGTCTCTATTATGGATACCACCTAAGTGATATTATAGTAGTCCATAGTCATATGCTACATACAATTCATCTACTTGTTGATGGGGTAGACCAATTAATTCCATGGTCACGTTATAGAGACCTTTAAAATCTCTGACTGCTATTTTCTCTGAAATTCCTTATAAAATATGATTTTTCTTCTGCTTTTCTAACTTGTCTGTAATTTATGGCTTTATATTATAGAAGAACTAATAGGAGGGTTCTTCCAGAACTGAGTTATATTTGTTTCAGTTAAGCATTTGAATAATGGGGAAATAATCACAGGAGAGATTCACAGGTACAATGAGCCCACACTGAAGCAGTCTTGAACCCAAACTCAATTCATAATGAGGTCTTCATAAGCCTCATCTCTAACTGAGGATTATAATACTATTTTAGTTCCTCTTGTGTCAGTGAAAGTTATATCCAACTATCAGAATTTCCTCTTGTGTCAGTGAAAGTTATATCCAACAACCCTAAAAATGTCTGAGTAGTCCCCTTCTCCCAGTGCATATTTCCTCTGGCAGATGATCCCTTTCTCAAACTTTCTTTTTTTCCAGGAAGTTCACTTCTTCATGTCATTTGCCATATCCGCTTATTCTGCCCAAGCTCCAAGTAGATGGCTGTCTATATCCTTAACAGAACACTGAATCCCAACTCCCTACCCAATATATCCTTCATTATCCAGAATTAAATTCTGTCCATCATCCAAGTCTAACACTCTCAAGATCATCTCTAAAATGTGTTCTCCCAGTTCACACAGTTCATATTCATGAAGTCCCACAAATGTACTGGGATGTAGACCATTTCCTCTCAAATTAGGAGCTTTATTTGTTTTAAACTGAGAGTTGACCATGTTTATTGTTCTTGTCATAATTAGGGGTGTTGTCATTTGATTTGGGGAAGCACAAACATCAATCTAGTGAGGCCACTATTTCAAGTCATGTCATTGTGTATTCTCCAGCCAAAAGAATACCTTTTTTGGGAGGTAGGTTAGGGGACTGACCCTTCTAGTGCAAAGATTCAAAGATTTTGGAAGTTCCAGATTTCAGGCTCTCTCATGAAAATACATCCATTTCATCTCAAACATACAGCATTCAAAACAAAGATGAAGCTCTAATTTGTAGACGGCAGTGCTGTATTAAGAGACTTCCTCTTAATACCTGAAACTGTTGAATTACAATCCAGTATCCTCAATTCTTGAAGATAATAGTATAACTTTATAGCCTATATGGTGTGATGGTATGATGTGAAAACCTTGTGGTTTACAATCTCTCTATTCAGTGTGTGGACAGATGAATAGAAATATGGGGACAAAAAGTAAATGAATAATGGGGAGAAGGGTATATGGGATGTTTTGGGTGTTCTTTTTATCTTTTATTTTAATTTTTATTCTTATTTTTATTTTTTGGAGCAATGAAAATGTTCAAAAATTGTGATGATGAATGCACTACTGTATGATGATACTGTAAACAACTGATTATATACTTTGGATGATTGTATGGTATATGAATATATGTCAATAAAACTGCATAAAAAAACCAGCCTTCATCCTGCAGCTACTGTGAAAATTAAAAGTTAACACCACAAACTCAAATGGAGAAAATGTGTCTAATATATGTTAAGACAGAAATTTGGGACTTAGTTGGAGCTGAAGTAGTTGGTGTCAGGATCCCCTGACTGAAATGCTAGGCCCTTACCCTGTACCCCAAAAGGAAGTACTTGGGACTTGTGCCATCTCCTCTGGTACCTGGACCACAAACTTCTCTAACACCATGGACCCTGGCTCTTGATGGGTGACTTTGTGATAACACTTGGCTACTGAAGCAGATGTCCATTACGTAGCTAATATGGGACCATTTTAAGATTAGAGACAGGTGGCACTTCCTCAGGCTACATAATATTTATTTCCCTTAATAAAACTTAATAAGTCATTTGGTGTGGATTAAATAAACTAAATGATCAAATACAGTACAAACCATTTTAAATATTAATCATAATAATTAGGAATTCAAAGCACAATTATGAACTAAATTTTAATAAAATATTTACACATCTTACATTAATGGGAATGGAACACTTAATGCCAGTTGCTGCACAGCCTTTTATGCTGTAGAAATAATCACTCAATTCAACATGTATTTATTTTAGCAGCTTTATTAAGATATCATTTACATACTATACAATTCACCCATATAAAATATACAACCATTCACATGGTTGCAAAACTATCACCACAACCTAACTTTAGAACATATTTATCATCCCTAAAAGAAACTCAATACCCATTAGCAGTAATTTCCTATTCCTCTTCACTACCTCTCCCTACCCTAGGTAAACACTAATCTATTTTCTGTCTCTATAGATTTCCCAAACCTGGGCATTGCATACAAAAGGAATCATACAATATATGCTTTTTGGTGACTGACTACTTTCAAGTTTCATCCATATTGTAGAATTTATCAGTACTTCATTCCTTTTTATTGCTGAATAATATTCCATTTTATGGACAATTATCCTTTCATCAGTTGGGTGCCATGTAGATTGCTTCCACATTTTGTTTAGTATGAATAATGATGTTATAAACTTTCATGTACAATTTTTTGCATGGACATGTGTTTCATTTTTCTTGTACATATATCTAGGAGTGGAACTGCTTGATCAAATGATAACTATATGTTTTCTTTTTGAGGAAATACAAGACTGTTTTCCAGACTGGCTGAAAATTTTTCTGTTGCCACAAGCTATGTACACTCATTCTAATTTCTCCACATCCTCACAAACATTTGTTGTTGTCTATATATATTGTAAAATTGTTATTATAGTCACCCTACTATGTGTGAAGTTGCATCTCATTGTGACATTGATTTGCATTTCCTAATGGCTAACTATGTTGAGCATCTTTTCTTTTGCTTTGGGCCATGTGTACATCTTTTGTGGAGAAATTTCTATTTGAATATTTCATCAATTTTTAATTGGAATATTTGTCTTTTTATTATTGACTGGCAAGAATTCTTTATGCATTCTGGAAATAAGTCCCTTATCAGATACAATTTCCAAATATTTCCCCCTACTCTGAGGGATGGCTTTTCATTTTTTTATTTGTATCATTTGTAGTACAAAGTTTTTATATTGGTGAAGTCCAATTTGTCTTTTCAAATTCATTATTAGTACTAATTTAATAAAATATTTATATATCTTCCATTCATTGAAATTAAACTCTTAATGAAAGTTGGTTTCTGCCTGTATTTTTCCTGTAGAAGTGATTGCTAGATTTGACCAGTAATTTTTCATATGATTTTTGTAACACAACTTTTATTGAGATAAAAATTACATACAATACAGTGCAGAGCTTTAAAGTGTACAGTTTAATAAGAGGTAGCATATTTCTATCAACACAGAAAGTTCTGTCATTTCCCTTTTAATCAAATTCTCCAAGATGTAACTGTTGTTCTGATTGTTGTCACTCAATTTTAATTTTGCCTGTTCTAGAACTTCATATAAATTGAATCACAGAATTTGTTCATTTGTGTCTGTCTTCTTTGTTTTTTACATCCTTTCATGTTTTTCCATGTGTCATAAGTCATTACTTTTCATTGCAAAAGAGTATTCCATTATATCAAATTTGAAAAATTGTCTTTTAAACGGAATATTGTCCATTTTAACTTAATGTAATTAATAATATTTTTCAACTTGATTTTCTCTTATTGCAATTTGCTTTCACTTTATCCCCTTTGTAATTTCTAAATCATCTTTTCTTCCTTTCCTGTCTTCTTTTGTGCTAATGTGGTATTTAATTTTTTTTGTTTAGATTTCAATTCTGTCTTCTCCATTTTTTAAATTCAGTTTTATTGAGATGTATTCATATACCATACAATCATCTATGGTGTAAAATCAACTGTTCACAGTACCATCATATAGTTGTTCATTCATCACCCCAATCTATTATATATATATAAATATATATATATTTAATATATATATAATATACATTATTTAATTATTTTATTATAAATATATATAATATATATATTAAATTATTTTATTATAAATATATATATATATTTACTGAGATTGTTCAGATATATATATTTACTGAGATTGTTCAGATACCATACAACTATACAAAGATCCAAAGTGTACAATCAGTTGCCCACAGCACCACCATACAGCTGTGCATCCATCAGCAGAATTAATTTCTTTCACTTTTTAGAACATTTTCACTACTCCAGAAAAGAAATAAAGACAAAAAAGAGGAAACTCAGATCCTCCCATACCCCTAACCATGCCCTCCCTCCAATATTGATTCATAGTTTTGGTATAGTACATTTGTTACTGTTGATGAAAGAATGTTAAAATCCTACTAACTGTAGTGTATAGTTTGCAATAGGTATATATTTTTCCCTATATGCTTCTCTATTATTAACCTCTAGTTATAGTGACATACATTTGTTCTAGTTCATGAGAGAGACTTTGAATATTTGTCTAGTTAATCACAGACATTGTCCACCACAAGATTCACTGTTTTATACATTCCCATCTTTTAACCTCCAACTTTCCTTCTGGTGACATGCTTGACTCTGAGCTTACCCTTTCCACCACCTTCACACACCTTTTAGCACTGTTAGTTATTCTCATTACATGCTACCATCATTTCTGTCCATTTCCAAACTTTTAAGTTCACCTTAGTTGAACATTCTGCTCATAATAAGCAACCGCTCCCCATTCTTTAGCCTCATTCTGTATCCTGGTAACTTATATTTCATGTCTATGAGTTTACATATTGTAATTAGTTCATATCAGTGAGACCCTGCAAAATTTGCCTTCATTTGCCTTTCTTGTTTCACTCAATATAGTGCCCTCAAGTTTTCTTCATCAACCCATTTCTTTTAAGATGATTTTGTTCAAACACTATATATTCCATCCTAAGCAAACAATCATTGGTTCCCCATAGAGTCATGTATTTATGTATTGAGCAGCATCACCACTCTCTATATAAGGACATTTCTTCCACAAAGATGAAGGAAGAGCCAAAGAAGGCAGAGAGGCAAAAGAAAAAGGCAAGAAAGGTAAGAGAAAGAAAGAAGAACAAACAAACAAAAAATCTTGATAGCTGGAAAGCGACAAAAGGAAAGCATTAACCTAAAGTAGAATAAATAGTCAGACAACATCACTAATGCCGGGAGTCCTATACCCTTCCCCTATTCCCCACCCCCCATATGCATTTAGCTTTGGCATATTGCCTTTGTTACTTTAAAGGAAGCATAATACAATGTTTATGTTAATTCTAGCCTCTAGTTTGCATTGATTGTGTTCCCCTCAATCTCACCCTATTTTTAACACCTTGCAATGTTGACAGTCATTTGTTCTACCTCATGTAAAAACATATTTGTACCTTTTATTACAATCATTGAGCACCCTAGGTTTCCCTGAGTTACACAGTTTCAGTCTCTATCGTTTGTCTTTTGTTATGGTGTCTCACATGATCCCAGCCTTCCTCTTTCAACCATATTCACAGTCATCTTTGTTCAGTGTACTTACATTGTTGTGCTACTATCTCCCAAAATTGTTTTCCAAACCTCTCATTCTTGTCTTTTCCTTTCTGTCTGTAGTGCTCCCTTTAGAGTTTCCTGTAAAGCAGGTATCTTATTCACAAACTCTGTCATTGTCTGTCAGAGAATATTTTAAGCTTTCTCCCATATCTGAAGGATAGTTTTGCTGAAAATAGGATTCTTGGTTGGTGGTTTTTCTCTTTCAGTATCTTAAATATATCACCCCACTTCCTTCTTGCCTCCATGGTTTCTATTGAAAAATCCACACATAGTCTTATCAAGCTTCCTTTGTATGTGATAGATCGCTTCTTTCTTGCTGATTTCAGGATTCTTTCTTTATCTGTGATGTTTGATAATCTGATTATTACATGTCTTGGGGTAGGCCTATTCACATCTATTCTGTTTGGGGTACTCTGCGCTTGGATCCATAATTTTATGTCTTTCATAAGAGATGGGAAATTTTCATTGATTATTTCCTCTATTATTGCTTCTGCCCCTTTTCCCTTCTCTTCTCCTTCTGGGACACCAATGACACATGCATTCTTGCTTTTCCTTTTGTCATTAAGTTCCTGGAGATGTTGCTCATATTTTTCCATTCTTTTCTCTATCTGTTCTTTTGTGTGAAGGCTTTCAGGTGTCTTGTTCTCCAGTTCCTGAGTGTTTTCTTCTGCCTCTTGAAATCTGCTGTTTCATGTTTCCAGTGTGTCTTTCAACTCTTGTGCTGTGCCTTTCATTTCCATAGATTCCACTAGTTGATTTTTTGAATTTTCAATTTCTACTTCATGTACATCCAGTATTTTCATTATATGGTTCAGCTCTTTTGCCATATCTTCCCTAAACTTTTTGAATCGGCTTTTTATTAGTTGTTTCAATTCCTGCATCACAGTTGAAGTGCAAGTTTGTTCCCCTGACTGGGCCATAACCTCATTTTTCTTGGTGTAGGTTATAGTTTTCTGTTGTCTAGTCATGGTTTCCTCAGTTACCCCAATCAGGCCTCCCCAGACCAGAATGTGCTAAGGTCCCAGAAGGAAGAAATATTCAGTATCCAGTTTCCCCAAGGGTGTGTCTTAGAAAATTGGTTCACCCTCTGATGCCTCCAGTCACTGTGCTTTTCTGTCCAGCAGGTGGTGCCTGTTAGCCTATAATTCTAACTGGTGTAAGGAGGTGTGGATCTTTTTCCCCAAGTTCTGAATGAAAGGCAGGTAGTAGAGCTGGACCCCACCCCTTTCCTCTTAGAGAAGATAGACCCCCCTAGGGAGAGGTCATTAGCATTTCAATGGTCTCTCTCTGCCTGTGCTATACCCTTGTCTGGGTCACAGAACTGGGAACTGAAAATGGCTGAGGCTTTCTCCACTGAAAAGGAACAGAGTGTCCCCTTCAGAGCTAGTCTGAGGTGACCCTCCAGCTCTCCAAGGTCAGTCATTACCCAAAGACTCTGTCTGCTTGTTGGGGATTTGTACCTCATAGTAAGCAGTTCACACTCGCTAATTAAAACCCCAGTTGGAGCTCAGCTGAGCTATATTCACTTGCTGGGAGAAAGCTCCTCTCTGGCACCATGAGGCTTTGCAGCTCAGGCTGTGGGGGGAGGGATCTCCCGATTTGGATCCGCAGTTTTTACTTACAGATTTTATGCTGTGATCTCAGGCATTCCTCCCTATTCAGGTTGGTGTATGATGAGTGGACAGTAACATTTGTCCCCCTGCAGTTATTTCAGATTATTTACCAGTTGCTTCTGGTTATTTTTAGTTGTTCCAGGGGGACTACTTAGCTTCCACTCTTCTCTATGCTGCCATCTTAGCCTCCATTGTTTTTTAAGCTGTGTTTTTATTGTTTTTTCAGTGGTAATCCTAGGTATTATAATAAAATATTATTGTAATTAATCAGTAATGATATAAATATCATAGAACACATTGTACACTTAATTATATAAGTTTTAGATATAATTAAATTATTGCAAATTATCTTGAGTTAAAATAAGACTATTGTATATGTGCTGTAAGAATCTCAAAAGAATAATTCCAGTTTCCTCTGTGATTTATGCTATTTTTTCATATATTTTTCTTCTTCATGTATTATACAACTTGCAATTTATCTGTTCTTACTTTGCTTTAATTAGTGAATTATATGTTAAATAATTCAAAAAGTAAAATAAAAGTATTGTTTATATAAAAATATATAATATATAACTATAAATTTTTCCTGGAGTGCTGAATTTCTATATATCATTTTTAAATATACTTATATAAGTATATTTCTTTTTATTTTATCTCTCAAATCTTTCTAAATTCATTCTACATTCAACCTCTCATTCAACTTTATACTTGTTAATCACACACTGTTGTTCACAATTAAATTCTTCCCCTTATTCATTATTTTTATGGCTCACTCAACCTGGTTTTCTAAGATACAAGGAGAAACTGAGATTATTTATATTTAAGGAAAAAGAGAGAGGGGACATTTGCCCTAATTGAGAACATGTTTTTCAAATTTCAGGCTTATAGCCTAAGCACTAAGGATTTAGAAAATGAGCCGAAGCTTTTCAATAGAATTTTTTTAATCTGCATTTTTGAATGTCCCTTACACAATCTTCAAGGAAGAGAAGACAGAAATAAAAAGTGGACTAATATTTATTTATATCTAGCTATATGCTAGACACTGGACAAATTATTTTATCTATATTACCACATTTATGCCTGTAGATAATAGCATAATCAAAACCAAATGAAGTGTCAAACTGATAAAAATTATTTATGATGCATATGAAAGACAAAAGTATATTTTCTTTAAATAATGATAAATTTCACAGAGCAGTTTTAAAAAATGGCAACACAAATGAATAATGGGCAGAAGCACCAATTTTACAATAGAACTTCCCTTTATCAAAAAAATTATGCATATGAAAAGACAATAAATTTCATTCAGACTTAAACACATTGAAATAAAAATCCCAACCAGATATACTTTCATCTATTATATTAGTAAAGTGATCTTTTGATGATTGTTAATGCAGTGCTGGCAATGGTGTGAGAAACTGTCAGCCTCATATATTTTTGGAAGTTGTTTAACTGGGTGCAGACTCTTAGATGATTTTCAACATCTGTAATATTACAACTCCATATAAACATCAGCCAAGTTATTCCTTTTCTACAGATACACTTACCCTCAGGTACAAAGGCAATCACTGTGGCCATTTTCATGATACCAAAAGATGGGAAACAACTTAAATGTCCATCAGAAGGCTGCTGCATAAATCAGAAATGATAATTTTAAGGAAACCTTGACTAAAAATAAAAGGAGAGGCTGGTGTGGGACTTCTTGAGCTGTGTCCACCTTTGCTCACCTAATGCTTATCTGGTTGTGCATGCAAACCCAGAGGAAGACAGTTGTTAGCTGAACTATTGACAATGCAGCCACTGAGATGGCCTTCTTCTGAACCTGAATGTCCATGATGTTTTAGGAGTTAATAACTTTGAAAGATGTAGCTATAGACTTCACCCAGGAAGAGTGGGCCCTGCTGGACACATCCCAGAAAAAGCTGTTCAGAGATGTGATGCTGGAGAATATCAATCATTTAGTCTCAGTAGGACATCAGATCTGCAAATCAGATGTATGTTCCCAGTTGGAGCAAGGAGATGTACTGTGGAGAGAAGGAACTGGATCATTCCAAATCCAGGATTCAGGCAGGGAAAATGGTCCTAAAAAACAAGAGATACTGTCCATGCAACGTCTCCACAGGAAAGACTCATCTGCCATCATGTCATTGGAGAAATCTCATATGCAAAAGGATGCCATTAGAAGTAGTGAACTGCTAGAAGATTTCATTAACAGATCCACAGTGACTCAACATGTTTTCAGTAATAGGGGAAGAAAACCCTATTTCAGCAATATATTTGGAAAAGCCCTCAATGACCAGTTGTCTTATAATCAACAAAAGCATACTTGCACTAGAAGTAAATCATATGAATGTCATCTAATTGGTAAATCCTTTATTCAAAGTTCTGTCCTTACACATTGCAATGGAACTAACATCAGAGAGAAACCATATGAATGCCACCTATGTGAAAAAAACCTTCAATAAAATTTCTAACCTTAGACTACATGAGAGAAGTCACACTGGAAAGAAACGACATGAGTGCCATCTATGTGGAAAAGCCTTCAATAGAATTTCTAACCTTAGTGCACATGAGAGAATTCACAATGGAGAGAAGCCCTATAAGTGTCATCTATGTGGGAAAGCCTTCACTCAACATTGTGGCCTGAGACAACATGAAAAAAACTGACACGGGAAAAATCCTATGAATGCCATCTATGTGGGAAAGCCTTCAGTCATTCTTTTGTCCTTAGAGAACATAAGAGAATTCACACTGGAGAAAGACCATATAAATGTCATCTGTGTGGAAAAGCCTTCACTTATACTTCTGCCCTTACACAACATGAGAGAAGCCACACTGGAGAGAAATCCTATGAATGTCATCTTTGTGCAAAATCCTTCACTCACTGTTCTGGCCTTAGACAACATGAGAGATTGCACAGTGGAGAGAAACACTATGAATGTCATCTTTGTGGGAAAGCCTTCACTCAGTGTTCTGCTCTTAGACAACATGAGAGAATTCATACTGGAGACAAGCCATATGAATGTCTTGTATGTGGGAAAGCCTTCACTCATCGTTCTGCCCTTAAACAACATGACAGAATTCACAGTGGAGAGAAACCATATGAATGTCATCTGTGTGGGAAAGCCTTCAGTCATCGTTCTACCCTCACAACACATAAGAGAACTCATACTGGAGAGAAAACTTATGAATGTCATCTTTGTGCAAAATCCTTTATTAACTGTTCTGGCCTTAGAAAACATGAGAGATTTCACTGTGGAGAGAAACCCTATGAATGTCATCTTTGTGGGAAAGCCTTCACTCAGTGTTCTGCCCTTAAACAACATGAGAGAATTCACAGTGGAGAGAAACCATATGAATGTCATCTGTGTGGGAAAGCCTTCAGTCATCTTTCTAGCTTGACACAACATGAGAGAATTCACAATGGAGAGAAACCTTGTTAATGCCATCTTTGTGGGAAAACCTTTACTCATTGTTCTGGCTTTAGACAACATGAGAAAACTCACATGGAGAGATACCATAAGAATATCACCTATCTGGGGAAACCTTAGTTATATTTTTGTAAGTTTAGACAACATGAGAGAACCCAAACTGGACAGAAACCCTGTGAATGCCATGTACATGAAATGTTTCAATGTTCTGACATCCAATGTCATGAGAGAACTCACATGATGACTGTTTTTGATATGGAAGAGATTTCAACCCTTGAGTAAACCTTTAAACATATTAGAGAACTCGCACCCTGAAGAAACACTAATGAATCTGGTAGAGCCTTTAGTCTCATGACTGCTTCATCAATTTACACCAATTCATACTGGAGAAAATTTATATAAATGTCACCTGGGTAGCAATGACTGATGTTATACAACATGAGATAACTCAAATATAATGGAAGTGGAAGAACCTTCATGCACTGATCCAAATGATAGACTAACCAGAGAAATCACAGTGGAGAAAAATTCTATGCTTTTAATCAATTTGCCAATGCTTTATTTTAAATTTTTTCCTTTAAATAAAAGTGTGAACTCCAAAAAAATAAATAAATAAATAAAAGGAGATACATAGGTAATGATCTCTAAAATATATTGTGAAGTGCAAAAAAATTCAAAGGGTAGAAGTACATGCTTAGAATGTCAATATTTGCATTAAAAGCAGAATAATATATATTATGGACACACTTTTATAAGTGGATTGAGTTTAGAAGAGTACTGAGGAAAAGCTTAATAGCTCTGGTCTCTGGGAAGGGAATCTTCTTTCTAGAGATCAAAGATGGGAGGAAGACCTGCACTTTAGATGTGCCCTTTGGTAATAATTGAAAATACATCATTATAATGTGCCACATTGAAGAATAAAAATTTTGAAAATATTGTCTTAGGAGTTGACCTGATTAAATATCTTCATTGGAATATCATTGAGACCTTAAAACTCTCTTCTGACATAGGCAGGAGGAAAAACAATATTCTTAGTGAAAGGTTTATATTTGGGAATTTGAGTAAAATGGTGAATAAGATATACAGGTAATTCTGAAACTCAGTGCTCTTTACATTATACACACTGCCATTAACTATAGTTTCACTTGCATTCTTGGAAGTTCTCCATTTGTAATTTTTGGCAAAATTCTTGAACAGAATGAAATGAAAAACTGTAGTTTCCATCAATAAATATTTAGATAGAAAGACAGATAGATATGTTAGACAAGTAAAGTAGATAGGTAGGCAAATATGTACATATATGTATAATTCAAATAATTTATATGTAGTAGAATGACATGTCATAGGAATGAATGAAGAAATTCTAATGAAGCATTAGAATGAAGCAATAAAAGGGCATGGGTTTCATTCTATTTGTTGACTGTTAAATTTCAGCATCTTGAATAAAAGTAGATGCTTAATTAATATTTGTTGAATGAATGAGAGGATTAAAAAAGATCTCCCATAGGTACAATTCTATAGAGTCACAAACTATTTCATACTTACTTTCCATTGAGGAGATGGGGAACCTGCAACCTACTATATCCATGACAAGATCATCAACTTGATGAAGTATTAACTGGAATGCCCAGACAAATAACTTGGTAGTTTGCTTGTCCTTCTCACTACCAACTACCCATAGCCCTTATCTTGTAGTACCCATTCCATTCAAGATACAATGGGCACATCTTTTATTTCCAACTTCTCACTTTAAAAAGTAAATCACTCCTAGAAGAGTCTTTACACTTTCTATCTTTCCACAGTGCCTTGAACAAATTAGATACTTACCAAGGAATTGAACAGATGCACATTCTCCAAGTATTAATAAATTCAAGTAAGTTATTCCCAATAAAAATCTTGCCAGCTTTGATGAAGATGTTGGGATATTCAGGTGCCCTCTTTTTTTTTTTCTCAGGGTAATTTGGAAACCACTGGCTCAAAGGAGAAAAAAATGCTTCTAAAATGCTGTATAATTGTTCTGAAAGAAATTGTTTCTTTGATCCCACAAAGAGGCATTTATTTCTCACCTGCCTACTAGAATGCAAGCTAAGATGTTACCAGTTTTATCCCACACTTTCTGAAATCTACCATCATGCAAGATTTTAACTGGGGAATGTGTATTTTTGGCCCTCGTTGGAGGAGTGTTTAACATGAATGATGCAAAAATATCAGAACCTGGGGGAGGTCCTTCACTAAAGTGTAACTTCCCTGCCAGTTAAGAAACATGAGCCAGATGTGAGAAAAACTTACTCTTCATTTTTTTTTTTTTTTTGGATTATGGAATATAGGTGGCTTATTTCTGTAATTAAAGGTGTTGATTTGTACCTAACTATTCTTACTTGATCAGAAAAAAAAAAAAAAATACATGGTCATCCATTGCCTAGATATTGGTTTCTAATAGCATTGTCCTATAAAAGGAAACAAGACTTCTTGGAGATATGCTAAATTCTAGGGCTATGGAAATGAATGTACAAGATTAACTGGAGTATATCCTTAGTGTTAGAAAGTAAGGAAGAACAAAAAAATTAAGCTGAAAAAAACACAAAAAAACACACACACATACACAATACACACACACACAAAATGATAAGGATATATCAAAGGGGCACAGAAGCCAACTGAGAGAGCTCTCAATGGCCAAATCTGGAAAAACATGAGCAACAAAATCAATACCACAGTATTGGAATATAATTCCAGCTATTATATATATACACCTATATATATATATACACACATGAGTCTATACTGACATAAATAAGTGGAGAGTTTAGTCAATATACTTTTTTTTAATTAAAGAACTTGTGGGCTTGCAGAACAATCATACAGAAAATATAGTATTCCCATATAACACAATACCATCAACCCTTGCATTGGTGTGGAGAATTTGTTACAATTGATGGCAAAATCTGTTTATAACTCTACTATTCTTACATTTGGTAAAATTAATGAAAGATCATTAAAGTAGTAATATAACTATTGTCCATATTTACATAGGGGAATATTTCCCCCATATTACTGAGCTATTATTATTTTTTCTTTTTTCATGCATATCTTTATTTTATTACTCATCTACCCATATACTGGATGAAGGGAGTGTCAGTCTGGATGAAGGGAGTGTCAGTTACAAGGATTTTACAATCACATGGTCACAAGATAAAAGATATACAGTTATACAATTATTGTTAAAGATCAAGACTACTGGGTTACAGGTCAACAATTTCAGGGATTTCCCTCTAGCTATTCTAATACACTAGAAACTAAAAAGAAATATCTACACCAATCAGTAGTCATATAATCATTTGTTAAATTCTAATTTCTCAGTTATGCTTCCACCCTCTCATTTGATCATTCTCTCAGTCTTCTGGGATATCAGTTCAATGACCATTTAAATGTTTTTGGACTGGAAAGGTGTATCAACCTTGATGGGTAAAGGAATGAAACAGGTGGAAGTTCTTGGAGAGATTGGTACCTCTGGGTTTCAGGATTTATCTGGCATAGGAAAAGTCTAGAAGTCTTCAGTTTCTGAAAAAATAAACTTACTAATTAAAACTTTTATATAGTCTTAGATAGCACCCAGGGAATTCTTTGGATTTTCAGGAATACTGTTGGATGGGGTTTGGCATACTGTGGCAATTTGCAATATCTGCTGAAGCTTGCATCAGAGTAACCTCCAAAATGTCCTTTCAACTCTATTTGAAACCTTTTAGCCACTGAAACATTATTTTGTTTCATTTCTTTTTCTCCTTTTGTTCAAGAACACATTCTCTATCCCATGATACCAGGGCAGGCTCATCCATTGGAGTCCTGTCCCACATTGCCAGGAAGACTTATACCCCTGGGAGTCATGCCCCATGTAGAGGAGAGTGTTGTGAATTTAGTTGCAGAGTTAGCTTCAAAAGAGAGGCCACATCTGAGCAACAAAAGAAGCTCTCTGGGGTGACTTTTAGGCAGAATTATACATAGGCTTAACTTTGTCATTACAGAAATGAGTTTCATAAGAGCAAGCTTCAAGATTGAAGGCTTGGCTTATTAATCTGTTTTGAGGTATAGTGCCCTATAAATGTCTGTGAAGTCTAGTTCATTTTTTTTTGTACAATTCAACATCTCTGTTTCCTAATGACCCTCTATCTAGATGTTCTATCCATGGATGAAAGTGGTGTATTGAAGCCTCCAACTATTATCGTAGGGGTGTCTACTTCTCCCTTCTGTTTTGTCAAGTGTTGTCAGTGTTTGCCTCATGTATTTTTGGGCACTCTGGCTCAGTGCATATGTACTTATGAATGTCTTTTTTGATGAAATGTCCATTTTATTAACATCTAGTGTCCTTCTTTGTCTCTTAATTGTTTTACATTTGAAGTCTAAATTGTTTGATAATAATATTAGTAACAATATTAATACCCCTATTCTTTCCTTTTTTTGTTGTTTATATGAGATAACACTTTCCAGCCTTTCACTTTCAAACTATTTTTGTCCTTGTCACTAAAGTGAGTCTCTTGTAGAAAGCATATAGAAGGATCCTAATTTTTAATCCATTCTGTCAATCTGTTTCTTTTTGGGGGGAGTTTAATCCATTAACATTTAATGTTATATCTCTAAGGGCAATATTTTCTTATACTGTTTTATCTTTTGGATTTTATATATTATATTTTATTATTTTTTCTCTCTCCTTTTATCCTTCCTAATAGTCTTCATTTATCCATTCTTCTCCAATCTGTTTTCTCCTGTCTTTTCCTATAAGCTTGTAACAACCTCTTTAGTGTCTCTTTTAGTGCAGGTCTCTTGTTCACAAATTCTCTCAATGTCTATTTCTCTGAAAATATTTTAAAGTCACCCTCATTTTTGAAAGACAGTTTTGTCAGATATGGAATTCCTGGTTGGCAGTTTTTCTCTTTCAGTGTCTTGAATACGTCATACCACTGCCTTCTTACCTCCATGGTTTCTGTGGAGAAATCTGTACATAGTCTTATCATGCTTCACTTGCATGTGAAGGGTCACTTTACTTTTGCTGCTTTCAGAAATTCTCTCCTTGTCCTTCACATTGGACAACCTGGTCAGTAAGTGTCCTTGGGTAGGTCTATTAACATCTCTTCTGTTTGAGGTATGCTGGACTTCTTGAATCTGCAATTTTATGTCTTTCATAAGATTTGGAAAATTTTCAGTGATTAATTCCTGCATTATTCTTTCTGCCCCCTTTTCCCTTCTCTCCTCCTTCTTGGACACCCATAACACATATATTTATGTGTTTCATGTTATCATTCAGTTATGAAAACTTGTTTGTATTTTTTTTTCCATTCTTTTACCTATGTGTTCTTTTGTGTTTATGTTTTCATATCTCCTGTCCTCTAGTTCACTGATCCTTTGTTACTTCTCTTCAAATCTTCTGTTTTATGTCTCCATTGTGTTTTGCATCTCTTCTATTGTGCATTTTATTCCTATAGGTTCTATCATTTGTTTTTCAAATAAGAATTCTTCTTTATGGTCATCCAGTGTCTTCTTTATATCCTTCATCTCTTTTGCCACATTTTCCTTCAGCTCATTGATATAATTTAGAAGATTTGTTTAAACATTTTAAATTAGTTCTTTCAAATCCTGTTTCTCATTTGAAGTGTTAGTTTGTTACTTTGGCTGCCCAATATCTTCATGTTTTCTAGCATTACTTGTGATTTTCTGCTGTCTAGGTGTTCTAGTTTGCTAATGCTGCTGAATGCAAAACACCAGAGGTGGATTGGCTTTTATAAAAAGGGGGTTTATTTGGCTATACAGTTACAGTCTTAAGGCCATAAAGTGTCCAAGGTAACACATCAGTAATCAGGTACCTTCACTGGAGGATGGCAAATGGCATCTGGAAAACCTTTGTTAGCTGGGGAGGCACGTGGCTGGCGTCTGCTCCAAAGTTCTGCTTTCAAAATGGCTTTCTCCCAGGACGTTCCTCTCTAGCAAGCTTGCTCTTCTTCAAAACGTCACTCACAGCTGCACTCACTTCAGTCTCTTTGAGTCAGCACATTTATATGGCTCCACTGATCAAGGCCCACCCTGAATGGGTGGGGCCATGCCTCCATGGAAATATCCCATCAGTTTTCATCTACAGTTAGGTGGGGTACATCTCCATGCAAACAACCTAATCCAAACATTCCAACTTAATCCCTACTATTATGTCTGCCCCACAAGTTTGCATCAAAGAATATGGCTTTTTCTGGGGGACATAATACATTCAAACCAGCACACTAGGCATCTGCTTTTCTTGATCAGTTTATTCTGGAGCTCATTTTCACTCTTTTCCCCAAGATTTTCTTCTTGGTTGATTTTGTCCTCTATCTGTTCTTTGGCATTAAGTTCAACTTATTCTAGACCTCTAGCATAGCTCCTCTTTAGTTGATCAGAATTTTTCAGCTATTTTTTTGTCTATTTCTTTCCCTGCCTATATGGAATCTTTAATGAGGGGTCTCCCAGGATATGATCAGTTCCAATCAGATTTTCCCAGTCCAGACAGCCCCATTTCTCAGGAGGAGGGTGTAATCTGTATCAAGTTTCCCTGAGAATGAGACACAGCAAATTGTCAGAACCTCTTGTGAAGCTGCTAGACTCTGTGAGTTTCCTATCCTATCCAGCAGGTGGTTCTTCTCAGCCCACAGCTCCCCACCAGCATAAAGCTTTACAATGCCTCTAATACTCGGCAGACCCTGTCCCTACCATGGGTGTGACTGACTCAAGTTGTTTCATTTTTCCAGCCACTGGGGGCTGAGTTCTCAAACAGGGCTGCCACTTGAGCTGGGCCCCACCCCCCTTTTCTTGGGCAAAATATGCCCTTTAGGGAATTATCTCCCTCACTTTACTTGTTGCTTTGTTTTTCACACCTTAGTTCTGCCCTTGCCTGGTTCCAGCTCCCAATTGAAAATATATGAGGCTTTAAAAATTGAGTTAATTAGAATAGTTTTATAAAAGAAGAAAATCTATAAAAAGAAAATAATGAAAAGGAAAAAGCAAGGAACAAGAAAGAAATACCTTTCCAGAGCTTTTCTCCTGCCCCCAAGTTTCACCAATCAAAAGCTGGAGTTGTTGCTCAGCTCTGTGCCATCCCCCCACCCCTGTTCTTGTGACTCAACCTTTTTCCAACACTCAAAGCTTGGATGACTCCCAAAGCCTCCATCTTTATTCTTTTTTATTTTATTTCATTTTATTTTTTTTTTTTCTGTCAGTTCCACCTCCTCTCTTCCAGGATTAAAGCCACAGTTGTAGCTTTGCTGAGCTACTTCTCCTTGCTCCCAGTAGAGATTAAAGATACACCCTTTAGGGTATTATCTCCTTCACCTGATTGGTTAGTCTCAGACATACTTTGATTCCACCCTTGTCCAGGGCTGAGCTGAAACCTGAGAGTTTCAGCAGCTCTAATAGAGGAGCGTGGCTCAACCAGGCTCCAGTTGAAAAATTAATTCATAAATTCAGACTGCTGAATAAAATCTCTGAGCATATATAAATCAAGAACAAGCATAAAAGGAACTGGGAGATTTTGCCCCAGCAGAGAGGAGGCAGGGCTAATAAGAACAACAATAAAACAGATACTTTGGGAGTTGGAGGAGTTCAGAATACTGGAAAAGGGCTGGGACCTAAGAAAAAGGGGCACATAGAAACAGGTACCAACACCAGCTTTTGACTGAAAACCTGGGGAGGTAGGGTCTGGCTCTGAAACAAGTTTTATTTTTCTTTTCTTCTCATCTTTTTCTTTTCTTTTCTTTTTTCTTTTTCTTTCATTTTTTTTTTTTTTTTTTGATCTACTCTCTACTGTCCTCTACTTACAATCTGAAAACTCTCTTTAGCTTGGCTTGTAGGGTAATTCAGTGGTGATAAAACCCTTCTACTTTTTATTTTCTGTGAATGATTTAATCTTTTTCTCATTTTTCAAAGATCATCTCACTGGATATAAATTTCTTACTTGTCAATTATTTTCTTTCACCATTCCAATTATTTCACCCCTCTTTTTTTTGGCTTCCATGGTCTCTGATGAGAAATAGGAACTTGATCTTATTGGCATTCCATTGTACATAACACATTATTTTCTCTTTTCAAATTTCAGAACTCTCACCTCTTCTGGCAATTAACAATTTCACAGCTGTTTTTCTGAGAATGGTTTTCTTCAAGTTTATCTTGGTTGGGGTTTGTTAGGATTCTGAAATGTGTATATTCATGTCTTTTCTTAAATTTGGAAAGTGTTCTGCTCTTTTCTCCATTTCTTCTTCTTGGACTCACATAATACATATTTTGGCACACTTGGTGGTAACCCACCTGTCTCAGGTTCAGTCAGTTTCTTTCATGGCTTCTTTAAATATTTTTTTCTTTGTCATGATTTTCTTTAATTTGACTATAATAAGCTTAGGTGTAGAGTTTTGGTATTTGTTCTGCTTGGTATTCTGTAAGATTCCTGAATTTGTGATTTGGTGTCTGTTATTTTTTCAAAATTCTCAGCCATGATTGTTTCATTTTTTTTTCTTTTCCTTTCTTTCTTTTTTCTCTTTCTAGTCCCGTTATACATATGTTACTCCTTTTTTAATTGTCCCATAATTCTTTGACATTGTGTTTTGACTTTTCCATTCTTTTTGTTCTTCACTTTTCAGCTTTGGACTTTTTTTCCCTAATATCTTTAAGCTCACTAACTCTATAATAATCCATTTCTAGTTTACTAAAGAGCCCATCAAAAGTGCCCTTCATTATTGTTACAGTATTTTTTGATTTCTAGTGTTTCTTATTGATTCCTATTTGGAGTCTACATTTCTCTGCTTACGTTAGCCACTAGTCTTACATGTTTCCCACATTTTCCATTAAAGCTCTTAGCTTATTAATAATGCTTACTTTAAAATGTTGTTTTAATAACTCCAAAATATCCCATATCTGAGTATGGTTCTGATGCTTTCCCTGTCTTGCAGACTGTGGTTTTGTGTTTTTTTTTTTTTCCTTTTTCATACCTTGAACATTTTTTGAAAAGCCAAATATGATGTATTAAGTAAAATAATTTATTTAAATGGGCCTTTATTGTGAGATTTTATGTTTATCTTTCCAGGAGTTAGGCTGTGTTTTTTGCTGTAACTGTAGATGTCAGAGCCTAACATTTCTTATGGTGTCCCTGTTTTTGCCTCCCTTTTGTCTTTGGGTTTTTTCAAGACTCCTTAAATAGGGTACTATACAGGAGTCTATTGATATGATAATAAATGTGGGGGAAACAAAGCAATCTATAATCCAATGATTAGGGCTCACCCTTTTAGTGAGTTTATGTTATGTAACTTTCAGAAATGCTTCTCAAATTTTTCTACCCATTTAGTGGCACAGGAAGAATAATGATGCTGGAGTTGGGTATTTCCCTCCACCCAAGTTGGTTAGGTTCTGGAAAAAGCCATAGAGATTAGGCCCTGGTAAAATAGTTTCCTTTGTGGACAGAAATATTCTAATAAAACTGGACTGCTTTGGAGCTTATTTCAAAATGCTTACATGACCCCTCCTCTGCCAGAAGCATGAATGGAATATTTCTCTGAAATTTCCAGTGATAATTTGGTGGGACTCCTGGAGGTAAGACTTATGAAAGTATAGGGGTGCCCTATTGCTGGGCCTCTAGAAGATTTTTTTTTTATCTGTCATGCTAATTCATGCCAAATCTACCACAATTTGTCAAATATCTTGTAAGTATTCTTACCTGATTCTGGCTCCAGTAGTAATTTCTTCTCCAGGCAATTGTGATGTTCTATATCTGCTTATTTCTACAGTTTGGGGTGAGGCATAGTAGCTTACCCTCTAACCTCAATTCTCTGATAGATCTAATAGTAGTTGATTTTCAGTTTTCAAGTGTTTTCTTGCTGTGGAATCGGAGTGATGGCTTCCAAGATTTTTATATGTTGGAGTGGAAACTGGTTTATTAGCATTTGATTAGGAGCTTTATAACACTTTTCAGCATGGTTTTTTTCTCAATAACATAGATATTTACCATGGGGAGATGTGTAATTCCAAATATTTTATACATATATGAGTGTATATAATTATACTTATAGGTAGTTAATTTCTACCTCAAATTCACTGTGCTCAGAGTCCTGTGTAATTTTACTTCGAAATTTATTGCAGCTTTATAAATGACTTAATACTTAGTTTTAAAATGCTACATCTGGACATGTAGAGACTATATATTGCTGTATTGGATGTATAATTTTATATGTATCTAATTATGCCTATAACTGCTGTTTGTGTTGTTCTATATTTTATATTCTTATTGAATTATCACCTGCTTTACTTGTCAATAATTGATAAAGGAATGTTAAATCTTCCACTGTAAATTTATCTGTTTCTTCATTTAAATTTATCCAAATTTGCTTCACATATGTCAAGGCTGTATTATTAAGCCCTTTTATCAGTCAGTGTCTTACAACAAAAGAGGGCAGAGTCAAATGCCATACTTTAAGAGGTGTATAATAAGTGATCATTTTCAAAAGATGTGACAGGTGTAAAAAAGCCACAAGTAGTGTGCAGTAGCTGGGGTCTAGGAAGATTTGAAGTCTCACATTTGTTAAATGGAGTACAGTGGGTGCCTATGGTGGGTAAGGAAGCATGGAAATGGGGGATGAAAAGGAAAACAAATTAAAATGGAATAAAAGACAAAAGGGACTTTGAATGGACCATGAGAATTGTCTGTTATGAACTAAGGTCTATGATTGACTCAACTCTGTTTCTCTAGGTTCTACTGACATTCCACATTTAACCACTCCCAAACAAACAAAAAAATTCATAGCAAAACAAAGCAGGACTAAATTAAGAAAACAAATTTGATAATACACTGAGGTATTTTCTTATTAGTACCCTAATAACAGATGATACCTAGTCACACAAAATGTTTTGTTTTAAATAAAGTAACAAAAAAAAAGCACAAACAGTATTCATGGTTTCAAAATTTCAGATAGGTATAATGAGAAATTAGAAATGATTTCCAAGTATATGCCCTAATGGCAAATATTCTATGTTGAGGAATATTTTAATGCTTTTCTTATATTCAGTGTATTGACTGAAGTGAACTTTTTCTAAGGATATAGTTATATAGTACGTCCAATGGTAAACATCAGTGGCCTCTGTCTTTGAGGAGCTTATTGTAGAAGAGAAGATAATTGAGGAACAAATATCCACAATAGATCATAGTAATCTTGAATCATTCATATGATAACACAGAAGATAAAAATAAAGACTAAAACTCATCTCTATGATGACTATAATAATACTGGATTTATTTCTGTAGTTATAATTACACATGCCCTGGCTGCTGCAAAATGCTCATGGGAGAATTTCCCTCTGGTCATTTTTTGTACTTTTTAACTCAAGGTTGTTTAAGCAACGATGTCCTAAAAGTTTCTCTTGGATGGAAGATTCATGAAACAGTCCATAGAACAGCCAAGACTTTCCACATATATCTGTTGTTTTCATGGCAGTTTTGCAGAAAAGCAAAAGGACCTAGCCTAGAAGTCTACCTTGATGTTCCTAGAAACATAAAGTCTTGTGTATCTTATGTAGGAAGAGAGCACTATGGTTAGTATATACTTATATGTGTGTGTGTGTGTGTGTGTGTGTGTGTAAATATTGTATTAATATTGGGTGTATATATGAATACTGGAGATAAAATTATTGGAGTTCCATAAAACTATTTTTATAAAATTTATCTTTGTAAATTTTTAAGTTTAAGTATTTCTAGAATATCATAACTTGTGTTTGTTTTCAAGAGAGTTCATTCAGGAAATCTGGATTCTTAATGGAGGGCAAATTAAGTTTCTTAAGGCTTTATTTGTAAGTGTGAGAAGAAATTTAAACACAACTAAAAAGTGTATAAAATGTTGATTCATACAAATAATAGAACTTCTCAATCTTTCTGTAACTGTGGGCTTTAGTTTCAATGTATGCTTCATCAGGTGGTGGTGAATTTGCTTCATGTATATTGAGGCTCAAATATAAAGTGCTAGTATCAGAGTTTTATTGCATATATGGCATCTAAATATTTTCCTTCCTTCATATGTAATATATAAACATTTTACACTAAATCTAATAATTAAGCCCATGACATTCACTTTGACAGATCTTGTTATTGCTATTATTAAGCTAAATGCATAATGCAAATGAAAAGAAGATAAATTGTATTTGATGGATTTTTATACTATCCATATAACATCATGACATTACCCATAAATCCCACTTCTCAAGGGTCAGTGTTAATGTTTCTGTCTTCTTTTCAAACAATTCCTCAGAGGAACTTTCTCCAGGAATTCATGGAAGAGGATCTTAGGGAAGAAACTCTCCAACTGTAAGGTATCTGAAAAGGTGAACACAAAATTCTCTCCAAAAACCCTGGGTATCTATGCATGTGTGTATATACACAATGTGTGTGTGTGTGTGTGTGTGTGTGTGTGTGTGTGTGTTTGAGGAAGAGGGGAAGAAAGAGAGAGAGGAAGAGGGAGAGGGAGGAGAGGGGAGAGAGAGAGAGAGAGAGAGAGAGAGAAGAATGGATTTGTAAAAGCACAAGGAAATTTGAGTATTAGAAGACAAAGAGGGAATGATTTGTGGATGAGTATGGATGATACTTCAGCATGAGGTAAATTTTTGAAAAGATTCCTGGTATAGACTATTGTCACTGATTTGAAAGATGTTTTTCTACATGGGTCTGTGTTTTCCCTAATGATGGTCAGTCATTGTAAGGAGAACAGGACTTGATCAAATTGTTAAGAGGCTTAGGCTGCACTATGTTAGGGAAGCATCTAAATCCAGATTTTAACTTTCTATCATTTTAATCCCCTACTTTTCTACAGTTTTGTTCTACAGTTTGAATGAAAAGTGATCTACATGTTCTTTAACTCATCAGATTCTTCTACACACAAAGAGAATAGACATGGATATTATTACTTAATAAAGAATTACTTTGTTAAGTCATATTTTGAACACAGAATAAACTTTGACCAACTCGCATGTTTTTCCTATAACATGAGTTCTTCAACCCTTCACCTGTGGCAGAACAAATATCCTTAAAAGATAAAACCAATTAACTGGTGAAAATGCTGATATCCACTCCCTTACACTACAGTTAATTCCTCTGCAAAACATTCTCAGAATTGTTTGTGGACTGAATTAAGTTAAAATCATAAGCCCTGTATAAACTATAGTGTTTATATGAATTTCATTTCCTTTTCTCTTGGCACATATTAAATAGATCCAGTATCTTTGGTTCTGTTTGTCAGATAAAGAAGATGGTCAGAGAAAATGAATTATCCAGTGTTACCAACATAGGAATTAGCAGGGCATTCAAAACTGAATGTGTTTCCTCATGATCCTTAGACTGCATCTTACTGTACCCTCACTTATACCATTATAAAACACTGACAACAACTTCATCAAAGGTAAAAGTCTTTTGGGCAAGCCATTATTTTGCTAGGTACATTTGCATAGGAGTAAAGGTGATGGTTTCAATGTAAGTGTATTAACTCCATCCTCCCAGGTACACATCTGAATATCTACACTCTTCTAAATGTTTGTTCAAATATGCACATCATTCTTTAATCTCTTTAATTCCTTCAACATAGCAAGAGAATACAATTAACCTTCTAAAGTGTTCCTAAAATGTTAACTGTGGCATCTAAAATATGTTTTTATCCTCATCAGGAGAAAGGTAAGGCCTTTATATGATAACATCTTATTTTCTTTACTTAGATACCCAGTGATCACTGCCTCTGGTTCACTATTTCCAGCCTTTCCATGTCCTGAATGCATCTCAACCAAACATGCCAAGTAGAAGATGTACTCATACAAACAACTAATTCAGACACTCTCTGTTATGATTAAAAACCTTGGTTTTATTTTTTATTTCAAGAATAAATATTTGGGTGAGATTAAGACTTAGATAAAATCTTTGTAGCATGTAGAAGGGGAGGGGGTTGCTTAAATTTATATTGGTAGTTAGTGGCAGATATAGAAAAAGAACTGTTTCCTTTTATAGATATGAAAAACAACTGGAATATCATTTGATTGTGGATAATAGAGCATAGCTGTGAAGTGCATGGAATCTGGCATAATATACAGGCTCATATTTTAGACTTTCTATTTAATATCTAAATGTAATTAAAAATTACATTGGTATAATTAATGAATCCACTTATGCCTTTAATACCCCATATGTAAAATGAGTATATGAAGAGAATATACTTAAGCATTGGGTTGATATCTAAAAACATGTAATATATTTATAAAAGAGCCAGAAGTAAATCATGCTCTCATTAAAAACCACTTGGCATGATAATGATGCCTTTAATCTAAAAAGGTTTTGCCATTTAATCCTGTAATCAGTCTGATGTGATATACATTATCATTCAATTCTTAAATCATTTCAAAGGTTTAAAAATGGTATTATATTTTCAATATTTTGTTTTGAATTATTTCTGATGAGTTAAGCTTCTATTTTTAATGTTGGATATATCTTAACCTCATGGAAAATCAGAACAATGTCACTGAATTTGTCTTCTTGGGATTGTGGAAGAATAAGCAAATAGAGCTGCTCTTCTGTTTCTTGTTCCTGCTCTGTTACTTGGCAATCTTAATGGGGAATTTCATCATCTTGCTCACAATCACCTGCAGCCATCTAATCAAAAAACCTATGTACTACTTTCTCTGCCACCTTTCTATCTTGGACCTCTTCTACACATCCACTGTGGTTCCCCGACTAACCAGAGACTTAGCTGCAGAGAGAAAAAACATCTCCTATGGTAATTGTATGACCCAGCTCTTCACTGCCCACTTGCTGGCAGGTGTGGAAATATTCATCTTGGTGTCCATGGCTTTTGATCGTTACATTGCTATCGTCAAGCCCCTGCACTACACGGTCATCATGAACCGACAGAGGTGCAACATGCTGATCATGGTGGCCTGGGGTGTTGGTTTTTGGCACTCAATTGCTCTACTGCTCATGGTCCTCAATTTACCTTTCTGTGGCCCTAATCAGATCAATCACTACATCTGTGATGTGAAGCCTCTTTTGAAACTAGTCTGCAAAGATATCCACATCGTTAGTATCTTAACTGTTGTCAATTCAGGAATGGTGGTGGTTGTAGTTTTTCTTGTCCTTTTGGCTTCTTACATGCTCATACTGTACAATCTTAGGACACACTCCTCTGCAGGGAGACGCAAAGCTCTCTCAACGTGTAGCTCTCACATAATGGTTGTAGGTTTGTTTTTTGTGCCCTGTATCTATACCTATATTCTTCCTGCTGGTAGTGAGAACAAGGACAAGGAAATCTCTGTGTTTTACACTGTAATTTCCCCCATGCTGAATCCTCTCATCTATACCCTGAGAAATGTGGAGATGAGAATTGCCATGCAAAAGTTATGGTATCAAATGTCACATTCAGAATTAAATTAATAAGGTGATAGTCACTGTGCTTTCTATCCTATGTCCCCAGGGTAGTTAACAGAGATGTTTTAGAAAGAACTCTCTTTGGGTCTTGGAGTAAATGGCCCCTAACATATGAAATAAAAACAAAAATTACTGTTATTCATATTGCAATCTGCTTATTTGTATTTGATGAATGCAAGAAATGTCTTCCTAAAGCACGTTGTAGATCATATCACTCACATCTCAAAAAATTCACCCAGAAGATTATTTTCTTAGGAACAAAATTTAACTTCACACTTTTTAGTCATAATTCTCCCAAAATACATCCAAGTTTAATTTGCCAAACTCAGTCCTACTATGTTGGGATAAAGTATCATGTAATAGAAGGGTTATAGACTTTGTTGTCACAGGAAATATTGGTTAAATACTGACTGTATTTTTTATCTCTGAATCTTGGCAATTTAATTCAATTTTGGAAGCCTCCATTTTTAAAATACCTATGAAAATGGGATAATATTAGTCTTCATTATTTTGTTGTAAGATTATGTTGGTTAACACATGTGAAGTTTTAGATAACATATGGCATAACAGCAACTCATATTAGGTCTTTACCACCTTTCCTCGTTTGATTTCTTTGCTTGAATTCTTTAATGCAGTCACACTGGATCCCTCTACATTCTCCACATTCTATTCCTCTATGGATTTATTTCTGTTAGCCCCTCTGCTTAGGATGTCCCTTCTCTTTACTTGAGGTTCCATGTCTTCCAAACACTTCACACTCCTATTATTATCTTATTCAGGAGGATTTTGTACATCCACCAACAGATCAGAATTATTTCCTTTTTCTTCCCCATTCTTATATTTCTATCTGTACTTTGATTTTATTTCAAACTGTCATATTCAATAGTTTGAATAGATTCAAACTATCCTACCCTAACATTTCTTCTTTATGAACTGGGTTTTCCCCGTTTGACTGAGGCCAGAGATTATATGCTATCTCACATTTTCCTTTGCATCTCTTTATTCTTGCAATGCACCTGGTACTAAATAAATGTTTATTGAAGTGAATTCATCCAGTTTTTATTTGATGGCATACATTTTTCTCACATATCCAGAACATTCCTTATGTCTTTAGCAACTATGCATAAATAATAAAATGAATGAGTTCTGAAAGGACAAAATTTTAGGCTATATCCATAAGAGTTTCTCAGAGTGGGAATAAAATCCAAGAAAATATATGGACACTGTAATACCTTTTTAAATTTATTTTCTTCTGCACCAAGGTGACACTGCTGTTCCAACTACCCCTTACTCTGACTTCTTATAAATCATATAAACTGCTCTCACTCTGTTCCTTTATTCCTTTTAACAATCATTTCTCACTGCACAGGCTCCTATCTTTCCTCAGCAGAACAATCACATTGCTTCCACACAGTTTACCTAACCTAGTTGTTCCCATCCCACAGCCAGGGTGAGATCCAGGACAACCATAGAGAAAGTAATGCTTGCTTCTAGTGCCAGGAACTCCTTTTTCAGTGAGTCAACTCTTAGGAACTTTCTGCATCTATGAATGACTGTTTATCTGTCATGGAAACATGGTATGTCAAGAAAAAAGTTCTGTCCATTCCAAAGAAAATTAGCTATGACTGGTAATCATGTACTATTTTTCCAAGGAGTATTTGGATTTTTTAAAACTAAAGACAATTGTCCCTGTGTTGGTGTGCCTGTGTTTGTAATGAGTGTTTCAGTGTGGGTATGCTGAGAGATATACTGCATCTTGTGGGTCATGAGGAGACGACAAGGAATAAGACACATTCCACAGAGAGAATGGGACAAAAACATGAGACATCTATTGTCATTTGTTTTATTCCCCAAAGGGTCCCAGAATTTTACTGGTGGAAATATGAATGTATATATATATGTATATTCCAAACCCTTCACACTCCTCTATTATTATCTTATTCAGGAGGATTTTGTATATCCACCAACAGATCAGAATTATTTCCTTTTTCTACCCCATTCTTATATTTCTATCTGTACTTTGATTTTATTTCAAACTGTCATATTCAATAGTTTGAATAGATTCAAACTATCCTACCCTAGCATGTGCACACAAAGACTGTATATATATATAATATGCACACAAAGAAAAGAACAAACAAAAAAAGCATATACTATGGCTTCCTTCTAATCAGAGACATAGCTACACAGAGAAAAATCACTTTATATAACACCTGTATAACCCAGCTCTTCACCTTCCACTGGCTGACAGGTATGGAAATATCAATCTTGATGTCCATGGCTTTTGATCGCTATGTTGCCATTGTCAAGCCCCTCACTACATGGTCAACATGAACCAGCAGATGTGTTGGACCTGTGGCATGGTTTTTGGTACTCTATTGCTATACTGCTCATGGGCCTCAATTTACCTTCCTGTGGCCCTAGTCAGATCAATCACTACATGTGTGACATGAATCTTTTTTTGAAATTGTTCTGCAAAGATACTCTCATTGTTAGTATCTTAACTATTGCCTATTCAGGGATGGTGGTGGTTGTAGATTTTCTTGTCCTTTTGGCTTGTTATATATGCTTACTATACAATTTTAGGACACACTTCTCTGTAGGGGGACACAAAGCTCTCTCAACCCATAGTTCCCACATAATGGTTGTAGCTTCTTTGGAGGAGGTCCTGTATCTGTATCTATATTCTACCTGCTGGTAGTGAGAACAAGGGCAAGGAAATCTCTGTGTTTTATACTGTGATTTTCTCCTTGTTGAAGACTCTTATCTATGCACTGAGAAATGTGAAGATGAAAATTGCTGTGTGGAAAGTATTGTCTCAAATATCACATTCAGAATTAAAGTTAACAAAGTGATATTCATTGTGCCTCCAGTCCTGTGACCCAGAATAGCCACCATTAGAGAGACTGTAGAAAGAGTTTCAGCTTTCTTTGGAGTTGATTTAATTGACCACTACCTTATATGGGCCAAAGTTTCTAATTACTGTTATTTGTATAGGAATCTGTACTTTAAAGGGCCTAACTAGTTCCAGGTCTTCCCATTTGGATTTGAAGAATGCAAGGAATACCTTAAAGCACAGAATTAATCTTGTCATTCCTATATCCAACAATATACTGGAAGAAACTTTTCCCTGAAATAAAATCCAACTTCTCTCATGTTGTTCAAAAATCTCCCCAAACTGGCCTAAGTCTAACCTGCTAATCTTTGTACTCACTGCATTGGAAGAAAGTATGGTTTTACAAAATGATAATAGGCTTTCAAGTCAAGGAGAAATTGTTCAAATACACACTTTTCAATTTTTATGTCTGAGTAGTCTCAATTTGTTAAATTTTGATTAGTCTCAGTTTTAGAAATAGCCATGAAAATGTTTTGTAAAGATATTGTATGATTATGTGGGCTATGACACATGCAATTTTGGAAAGAAATGTTAAGACTTTTCCTATTACCCAACATTTTGTGTTTTTTTTTCCCTCTTCTAGAATGTTTTTAACAGCTACATTGAACTCCTCTCCAGTCTCCAACCCTACACACAAACTCTCACATCTCTGGGTTTGTCCCTTCTATTTCCTCTGCTTAGGATGCCCCTTCCCCTAAAGTGGTTGGTCCATGTCTTTCATAAAATTCACAATCCATCTTCTAATATGTTACTAAAGAAGATTTTGCAGACACAACAGTCTACAATTATTTTCTTTTTACTCCCTTGTTATTATTTTGATAATTACATAATTTTATCTTACTGCAAGAAAGAAGTAAGATAAAATTACATATCTTCCTTATGAAGTATGTTTTCCCAATTTGACTGAGATATATATTATATACTATGTCATGTTTTTCATATCATTTTTTTTAGCAATGGCCTGGCACACACACACACACAAAGATCTAAATAAATGCTTACCAAGTTGAATTAAAATATATTTTATATGATTGCATGCACTGTTTTCACTTATACAGAATATCCCTTATGCCACTTACAACTGTGTATTAATAATTAAATACATAATGTCCGAAGTGCCAAATATTTTAGTATATACTTAAGGGCCTGCCAGGTATATAATGAAATCTTAGCAGACTATCAGTTCCTAGTCTGTCTTTTTTAGTTTTTTATTTTCTGCATCAAGGAGGCACTGCTATTCCAATTACCCCTAATACCCACATATCATAAATCACATAACCCATTCACAGGCTTTGCCTTTGTTTCCGTATCTCCAGACAATTTTCTTAGTCCAGGCACTTATCTCTTCTCAACAGAATGACCATATTTCCTCCACACAGCAATTTGCTGGTTGCCTGGCAACCAGAGTGTGGCAGTCCAGGAAAAAGCATAGTGAAAACAATGTGTGTCTTCATTGCCCAGAACTCCTAAATTTGTGTTTTGCTACTAGGGGCCATTCCCAGATCTAGCATAACTTTTCTTTCTCTTGAAGCCATGGAAACCTCTGGCATATTGGGGGAAAAATTTATCTATGCCAAAGTTAACTAGTTTTGACTAGTTATTCAAAATTCTGTTTGATTAAGTTTCACATAGTATCTTTCCTGGGATTATTTAGATATTTCTTAGTGAAAAAAACTGTGGTTATGCACTGTGTGTGTGTGTGTGTGTGTGTGTGTGTGTGTGTTTAATGAGTGGGTCTGTGTGTATAGTATGGGAGGGCTTAGGTTTCTTAAGGAAGGATTTGTGGAAAGAGATCAGAGAGAATGCTATGCTAGAAAACTATGAAACTTCTATTATAATTTCTTTTAAATATCACAAATTTTATTGGGAGACTATATAAAGAAAATATATGTGAAGCTACACTGAAGAATCAATTGATCTATTTTTAATAATCTGTTTCCCAGATTTTCTTTCTAATATCATTTTCTAGCCCTAGCACAATTACTGTTGACTGCAAAAACATCTGATAAATGAATAAATACAATAATTTTATTAGCTGTTTTGCTCAGCATGGGAATGTAAGCACAAAGTCAATTAAGAAATACTTTGAGTTGTAAATATGTAATTAAAAAATCCTGTCCATTACATACATCTTTTGTATTTAGAATATTTAAAATCCATCCTACTAAATATTAATATAGGAATAGCTTACTTGGCTTATAAAACCTCATACTGCGCAGTCATATTAATTTAAGTGTCAAGGTCAGATATCACCATTGTGGAGGAGGCTTCAAAGTCTTTCTATTAGTCAGGGTTCTCTAGGGAAACAGAACCAACAGAAGACATCTGTAAATAGTATGAGATTTTACAAAATTGTCTTACCCATGAGTACATGTTCTGCAGCACAAGGGCAAGCTGGCACTCCGATGAAGGTCTTTGATGAATTCCCCAGGAGAGGCTGCCTGGCTGAAGTAGAGATGAAAGTTCTCTCTTCTGACTGAAGTCATCACTTCCCCTTTAAAAACCTTCAATTGATTGGATTAAACTTATCTCATTGTAGACGACATTCCTCTTAGTCAACTGCACATGTAATCAGCCATAGATGCAATCAATGTACTGATGATTTAAATCCACCAAATGTCCTCACAGCAACAGACAGATCACTGCTTGCTTTACCAGACAACTGAGCACCATCATTTGGCCAAGTTGACAAACCTAACCATCACAGTCTTATATAGGACAAGCAGGAAATGTTGAATGCTAAGTTAGGAAGTATGTGACACAATTCTACATGACTTCTTGCCTTGGTCATATTCTTCCTATTAATCATTCTTTACTTCATACTTATATCTGTCTCTAGGGTTCTATTGAGAGGAAATATGTAGACATGTTTACACTATTCCAATATTCTCCAGAAGAATTTGAACAGCTGATGATTTTGTAGACAATATATCCTAAGTGTATCAAAGACATCTTAATTTCAATAGTTCTTTCTTTCCTCTCTACATAAACAAAATTTCTCAGAAAATTTGACTATGCTAAATATCACTTAGACTACCTTTTTCACCTAAAAGTGCACAAGAGATTTTATTTATATTCTAATAAACATAGTTTTGGAAAATGAGCCATCCTCTGAATTGAGCCCACCATAAGTAAAATTGGATAGCAGCTGTTTTTCCTGATCCTCTTTATTCAGGGAACTTGGAAAAATCAGATGAGTATGCAGGACCTTGAGCTAGACTCATATTTCATTCCAGTTCATGTATTATAGCCCCAGAAATTAGAATAGTTATCACATGCAGGGTATGTGCTATGCAGCATACATTATGGAGGCTATGGTTAAGTTCTATTGTCATAAATAAATCTTTATGATAGTCTAGCTGTATAATCTTGGGCTTAACCACACAAACTTCCTAGTTCAAGACATATGCTCTACTCCAATGTTCATAGCAGCATTATTTACAATTTCCAAAAGCTGAAAGCAACATAAGTATCCATCAACTGAAGAATGGATAAACTAAATGTGGTATATACATACAATGGACTGTTATTGCATTAAAAAGAAATGAAGTTTGGATACATACAAGGATGAACCTTGAAGACATTATTTTGAGTGAAATAAGCCACATATAAAAGGACAAATATTGTATGATCTCACTGATATGGGGCTGGGGTGGGGGTAGGGAGTGGAAAATGAATGCTTAGACTCTACAGAATTTCTATTGGGGTTGGTTGAGAAGCTTTGGTAATGGATGATGATGATGGTAGCACAACATTGTGAATGTAATTAACAGCACTGAATTATATATGTGATTGTGGTTAAAAGCAGGAATTTTAGACTGTACATATGTTACTAGAATAAAAATTAAAAGAAAAACATAGGACTGTACAACACAAGGAACCCTATTGTAAATAATGGACTATAGTTTATAGTACAATTGTAAAATGTTCTTTCATGAATTATAACAAATTAACTTTATTGAGGCAAGATGTGAATAATAAGGTGGCATGTATTTTATATTTTTATGCATGATATTTCTGGAAGCCTAAAACTTCTCTAAGAAAAGAAAATTCTTAATAAAAAATAAAAAAAAGTAAAAAAAGGCTTCAGAGCCCAGTGAGTCATAGGCAGACTTGGATAGTTTGGGGACTTGGCTGGATTGGATATGAGAAGTATTAAGTGTTCTTTAGAATCTGTGGAGTGTGTTGTTGTTGTGTGGTGCATCATGGGAACACAGGTTCACGCACAACCAAAACTTTCAGCAAATGACCACTTCATTACTTACACAGTACTGCATAAATGACCAAAAGAGCATACCTGCCACTTGAAATTGATGAGGTACTGGTGCTGGCCAAGAGAAATTATGGTATTGTAAAGCAATACCTAGATGCAAAATTGCTAAAGTATATGGTAGCTGTAGTAGATATCCAATGATATTTTAAAACTTTTGTGTAATTTTACACTACTATCAATGATGCATCAGATTTCCAATGTTTATATTGGTAACTTGAGTTTTTTGTCTGTTTTTTCTTTCTTGATCATGCTAAAGGTCTCTCACTGTTGATAATCTTTCCAAAGAACCAATTTTGGATTTGTTGATATTCACTATGATTGTTTGTTAATTGCTCTTTCCTTATTTTTGTTATATCCTATCTCAGTATAGTTTGGATTTACTTTGTTTTTATTTTCCTAAATCTTGATATATAGGATACTTAGATCATTAGTTATGAAACTTCCTAGTTTCTTAATTTTAGAATCTAAATGCCCATTGGTTTTAAAGTGATACTAAGGGAAAATATGAATTTATTAAGTCAAATAAATTCAACAACTTAAATAGAATGGAAAACATACTTTGAATGATAAAGGTTAACAAAGTTCAAAAAATAAAAAATGGATAATCTCAATAGTTCTGTACCTTTTAAAGAGATTGAATTTTTTGTCTTAAATCTTCCCACCATGAAACTCAATATCCAAATTGCTTAACTAGTGCATTATGGTAAAGAATAAAAAAGAAATAAAACCAATTTTATATAAACTCTTCCAGGTCTCATTCTATTGTAACAACATTTTGCTTATAATTAAATCCTGTAATTTCTTCTAAACGTTCCTTGAGACTTTCTACATAGATGATCATATCATCTATAAATACAAATAGTTACTTTTTATGAAATCTGGGTGACTTTTTTAATAAGTGAGTCTAGCATGGTTTCAGAATAAGTTCAATGTACAAAAATCAATTTTAGTTTTGTACTTGGAACAACAATCAGTAGCTGAATTTTAGAACATCATTTTTAATTTCCTGTAACAGAGCATCATAAACTAGGTTGCTTAAAACAACAAAAATTTATTGTCTAACATTTTGGAGATGGCAGTCAAAAAACAATTTGTCATGAGAGCCATGCTTCCTCAGAAATCTGTAGCTGAGAACACTTCCATGAATCCTCTAGCTTTTGGGGGCTGCTGACTATCTTGCATCATGACAATCTTTGCTTCCATCTTCACATAGTATTCTTCTCCCATACCAGATTCTGTTCCAATTTCCCTTTTATAAGAAGGTCATCTTAGATATACAGTCTAGCCAGATTCATCTCATCTTAATTACATCACCAAGGACCCTATTTCCAAATAAGCTCACATTCATGGGAGTAGGTGATAAGAGTAGAACATAATTTGGGGAAAACACAATTCAACCCAAAACATTCATTTATAAAAGCATCACTTGTGGATAATTGTAACATTTAATTTTCAAAGACATGTACATTGACAACTATAATTAAGTTGAAAGAATAGAAAAACCTTAATAAAATGAAAGAAATATTTTGCTCATGGTTGTAAGCCTCAACATTATTAAGATTTCAGTTCTCCCCAAATAAATAAATAGTTCTCTAGGTGAATGCAACCCAAACAAATTCTAAACATAAAAAAATCTTACAAATTTTTAAACTGATTCTATCTTATCCATGTAAATTCAATGGATCTAGATTAGTTCCCAGAATTTAGAAAAAGAACAAATTTGGAGAATGTATACTACATACCAAGGTATTTTATAAAGCTATAGTGATCAAAACACATAGCATTTTCATAAAGAGAGACAAGTACTAAAAGAAACAGATCAGCAGTATAGCAGTAGACTTGTGCATATATGTTCAACTCAATATAACAAACATCTTGGCAATTCAGTGGTCAAGGATACCCTTTTCAACAAATGGTGATGGAACATTTGGACATTCATATGTACAATAAAAATGTATCTTGAGCTAAACATAACACATCATACAAAATTATTTCAAGGTGGATCTTAGAATAATTTGTAAATGTAAAAGTACAAGGTATTTAGAATAACTAGGAGAAAATTTTTTAAACCTTGGGCTATGAAAAATGACCTTAAATACAATTCCAAGAGCATGCTCATATCTATATCTATATCTATATCTATATCTATAAAGATAGATGAATAGATAGATAGATAGCACCCTATCAAAATGAAAACTTTTTGCAGCAAAACAAGTTGATATGTCCAGAGATGAATTCAGGATTGATTTGATAATGTTCCACATTCCCCTTGAGGAACCTGCACACATTTCTAAAGAGTTCCCAGATTTGTGTGTTTGTACGAAGAAGCACAACCAGCTACCTCCTCTGTGTTCTAATACAGTCAAGCTTGAGGGAAGAATGATCAACATCAAATATTAGGGTGAAGTTAAGGATCAAACACTGGGTTCTTAAAGCCTTCATTCTCAAGTGCCAGAATCTTTCACATAAATTTATTAATATAAAATGTTTTAGCACTCTCTATTTTTAATCATATATTATTTACCAGAGAATTTCTAATTGAAATGAGTGGAGTTAAAATAATGAAATTTTAATTGTTGCCATTGAAATTCATTAAGTCCCATTCTGGTGATTATTTATCTTCTTCCTTATTTCTACCAAGAATTAGTCTCTTTTGTGTTTGAATATAAACAAGAAAGAATAATGCACTACCTTTCAAACAACCTGACATCATAAAATAAACGAATTTTTCATCTTTGTCATCTAAGTTAAGTTTATATCATGGTACATTGTGATACCAGTAGGAGAAAATTTGAATGTAGGGTAGAAACTTTAACTCTAAGAGCATCTATTATATGTTCTAGACCACACACAAAAAGACAGGCAATCTACCAAAGAAATAAATTAATCCTTTCACTATATTTTATAATGAAAGAAAAAATTAGGATGATTACTGTTAAGTATCTAAAATAGCCCATCTATCATCAGAATAACATTCATGAAATTGTTGGATCATAGTTTGTGGTAGACTTTATAAATAATATCCAACAGTCTTTCAGGGTGTTTCTTCAATTTTCCACTGTGACCATTGATATGGTGAATGGAAAGTAAAACTTTAATGGTACTGCTACATACCCATTAGAATGGCTCCTGTAGGTAAGACTCAAGAAAGTGTGGGAGCACCTCTAATGCTGACCTTCCATGAGATTTTTTTTTTTTTAGATGCTCAATACGTTGTTTTTATTAATAAATTATGAACATTTTCTAACAACAGTAGACATTCCAACTTTGAGAGCAAATTGACAGTAACTAGAAAAACTCATAATGCATATACTTAGTGACACACTGACTCAAGAAATGTTTATAAATGTGTAAAAACAGACAAGTACAAGGATGTTAATAATTTTCGTGCTGTCTAAATAGTAAAAAATGGAAAATAACCTACATCCACATCAAAAGGGAAATAATGACATATTCATGCAGTGGATTATTATATAGCTATTAAAAAAACTATGTATATATTTCAACATGCAAGGAGTTAAAAAACCTAAGGTGAATGAAAAAAATTGCACTACAAACATGCTAGTATTAAAAAGCACTTGCAAAACAATAGTACACATGCACTTAATTATTTAAAATAAACTAGGAGGATACATCAGACCCATGATGGTGGCTGCCTTAGGGAAGGGGAGAAGGGATTTGGGCGGCTGGCAATAAATGCGTCCTTTTGTTAACAAGCAATAGAAGTTAATTCTATATATAGAAATATGAGTGTATGTCTTTACACTTTTCCATTTCTTAGGAAAAAAAAACTTTTATAGTAACTTCAGCAGCTGCATAGTGTTCTATTGTATGGATATGTTGTAACACACTCAATCTCCAGTTGTTAAGAACTGAGCCTACCTAACTTTGCCACTACGACAAAGAGTGCTACAAAAAATATCTTTGTTGCTATTTTTGTGCATAAATTATTTTTTCCTTAGAATAAATTACTAGAAACAAAATTGCTAGGTCAAGTCTAGGCCTTTGTTACATAATGCCAAACTGCCACCCAGAAAGGTTATTACAATTTAAATACCTATCACCAAGCTCTGTACCTTCCTGCTTCCTTGTATCCTTGACAATCCAGATACTAAAACTCAAAAAAACTGTCTTCACCCAACTGGATGTGTGAGCCATGGATCCAATTTTACTTTCTTTGTCCAAATAATTACAGTCTATCCTATCAGAATTATTGAACAAGTAATTTCATCTTTTTTTTTTTAAATCATCATTTTATTGAGATATATTCGCATACCACGCAGTCATACAAAACAAATTGTACTTTCGATTGTTTACAGTACCATTACATAGTTGTACATTCATCACCTAAATAAATCCCTGACACCTTCATTAGCACACACACAAAAATAACAAGAATAATAATTAGAGTGAAAAAGAGCAATTGAAGTAAAAAAGAACACTGGGTACCTTTGTCTGTTTGTTTCCTTCCCCTACTTTTCTACACATCCATCCATAAACTAGACAAAGTGGAGTTTGGTCCTTATGGCTTTCCCAATCCCATTGTCACCCCTCATAAGCTACATTTTTATACAACTGTCTTCGAGATTCATGGGTTCTGGGTTGTAGTTTGATAGTTTCAGGTATCCACCACCAGCTACCCCAATTCTTTAGAACCTAAAAAGGGTTGTCTAAACTGTGCGTAAGAGTGCCCACCAGAATGATCTCTCGGCTCCTTTTGGAATCTCTCTGCCACTGAAGCTTATTTCATTTCCTTTCACATCCCCCTTTTGGTCAAGAAGATGTTCTCCATCCCACGATGCCGGGTCTACATTCCTCTCCGGGAGTCATATTCCACGTTGCCAGGGAGATTCACTCCCCTGGGTGTCTGATCCCACGTAGGGGGGAGGGCAGTGATTTCACCTTTCAAATTGGCTTAGCCAGAGAGAGAGGGCCACATCTGAGCAACAAAGAGGCATTCAGGAGGAGACTCTTAGGCACAAATATAGGGAGGCCTAGCCTCTCCTTTGCAGCAACTGTCTTCCCAAGGGTAAAACTTATGGTAGAGGGCTCAACCCATCAAACCACCAGTCCCCTATGTCTGTGGTCATGTTAGCAACCATGGAGGTGGGGTAGGCGAATACCCCTGCATTCTCCACAGGCTCCTCAAGGGGGCACTGCATCATTTTTTTTTCCTTGTTTTTCTTTCTTTCTTTTTTTTTTTTTTTAACTTTCCCTTCTTTTTTAAATCAACTGTATGAAAAAAAAAGTTAAAAAGAAAACAAACATACAATAAACGAACATTTCAAAGAGACCATAACAAGGGAGTAAGAAAAAGACAACTAACCTAAGATAACTGCTTAACTTCCAACATGTTCCTACTTTACCCCAAGAAAGTTACATAATATAGCAACCTTTCTGTGAACTTGTTCCTACTATATCCATCAGAAATTAACAGACCATAGTCATTCCTGGGCATCCCCAGAACGTTAAATAGCTTATCTGTTCTTGGAATATTGTTCCCCCTTCCTTAATTGCTCTCTACTGCTAGTTCCCCTACATTCTACATTATAAACCATTTGTTTTACATTTTTCAAAGTTCACATTAGTGGTAGCATATAATATTTCTCTTTTTGTGTCTGGCTTATTTCACTCAGCATTATGTCTTCAAGGTTCATCCATGTTGTCATATGTTTCACCAGATCGTTCCTTCTTAGTGCCGCGTAGTATTCCATCGTGTGTATATACCACATTTTATTTATCCACTCGTCTGTTGAAGGACATTTGGGTTGTTTCCATCTCTTGGCAATTGTGAATAATGCTGCTATGAACACTGGCGTGCAGATATCTGTTCGTGTCACTGCTTTCCGATCTTCCGGGTATATACCGAGAAGTGCAATCGCTGGATCGAATGGTAGCTCTATATCTAGTTTTCTAAGGAACTGCCAGACTGACTTCCAGAGTGGCTGAACCATTATACAGTCCCACCAACAGTGAATAAGAGTTCCAATTTCTCCACATCCCCTCCAGCATTTGTAGTTTCCTGTTTGTTTAATGGCAGCCATTCTAACCGGTGTTAGATGGTATCTCATTGTGGTTTTAATTTGCATCTCTCTAATAGCTAGTGAAGCTGGACATTTTTTCATGTGTTTCTTGGCCATTTGTATTTCCTCTTCAGAGAACTGTCTTTTCATATCTTTTGCCCATTTTATAATTGGGCTGTCTGTACTATTGTCATTGAGTTGTAGGATTTCTTTGTATATGCAAGATATCAGTCTTTTGTCAGATACATGGTTTCCAAAAATTTTTTCCCATTGAGTTGGCTGCCTCTTTACCTTTTTGAGAAATTCCTTTGAGGTGCAGAAACTTCTAAGCTTGAGGAGTTCCCATTTATCTATTTTCTCTTTTGTTGCTTGTGCTTTGGGTGTAAAGTCTAGGAAGTGGCCGCCTAATACAAGGTCTTGAAGATGTTTTCCTACATTATCTTCTAGGAGTTTCATGGTACTTTCTTTTATATTGAGATCTTTGGTCCATTTCGAGTTAATCTTTGTGTAGGGGATGAGGTAGGGGTCCTCTTTCATTCTTTTGGATATGGATATCCAACTCTCCCAGCCCCATTTGTTGAAAAGACCATTATGGCTCAGTTCGGTGATTTTGGGGGCCTTATCAAAGATCAGTCGGCCATAGATCTGAGGGTCTATCTCTGAATTCTCAATTCGATTCCATTGATCTATATGTCTATCTTTGTGCCAGTACCATGCTGTTTTGGCAACTGTGGCTTTATAATAAGCTTCAAAGTCAGGGAGTGTAAGTCCTCCCACTTCGTTTTTCTTTTTTAGAGTGTCTTTAGCAATTCGAGGCATCTTCCCTTTCCAAATAAATTTGATAACTAGCTTTTCCAAGTCTGCAAAGTAGGTTGTTGGAATTTTGATTGGGATTGCATTGAATCTGTAGATGAGTTTGGGTAGAATTGACATCTTAATGACATTTAGCCTTCCTATCCATGAACATGGAATATTTTTCCATCTTTTAAGGTCCCCTTCTATTTCTTTTAGTAGAGTTATGTAGTTTTCTTTGTATAGGTCTTTTACATCTTTGGTTAAGTTTATTCCTAGGTACTTGATTTTTTTAGTTGCTATTGAAAATGGTATCTTTTTCTTGAGTGTCTCTCAGTTTGTTCATTTCTAGCATATAGAAACATTACTGACTTATGTGCATTAATCTTGTATCCCGCTACTTTGCTAAATTTGTTTATTAGCTCTAGTAGGTGTATCGTTGATTTCCCAGGGTTTTCTAGATATAAGATCATATCATCTGCAAATAATGACAGTTTTACTTCTTCTTTTCCAATTTGGATGCCTTTTATTTCTTTGTCTTGCCGGATTGCCCTGGCTAGCACTTCCAGCACAATGTTGAATAACAGTGGTGACAGCGGGCATCCTTGTCTTGTTCCTGATCTTAGAGGGAAGGCTTTCAGTCTCTCACCATTGAGTACTATGCTGGCTGTGGGTTTTTCATATATGCTCTTTATCATGTTGAGGAAGTTTCCTTCAATTCCTACCTTTTGAAGTGTTTTTATCAAAAAGGGATGTTGGATTTTGTCAAATGCTTTTTCAGCATCTATTGAGATGATCAATTGATTTTTCCCTTTCGAGTTTTTAATGTGTTGTAATACATTGATTGTTTTTCTTATGTTGAACCATCCTTGCATGCCTGGAATGAACCCCACTTGGTCATGGTGTATGATTTTTTTAATGTGTCTTTGGATTCGATTTGCAAGTATTTTGTTGAGGATTTTTGCATCTATATTCATTAGGGAGATTGGCCGGTAGTTTTGGTATTAGATTGATGTTAGCTTCATAAAATGAGTTAGGTAGTGTTCCATTTTTTTCAATGTTTTGAAAGAGTTTGAGTAAGATTGGTGTCAGTTCTTTCTGGAAAGTTTGGTAGAATTCCCCTGTGAAGCCATCTGGCCTTGGGCATTTATTTGTGGGAAGATTTTTGATGACTGATTGGATCTCTTTGCTTGTGATGGGTTGGTTGAGGTCTTCTATTTCTTCTCTGGTCAGTCTAGGTTGTTCATATGTTTCCAGGAAATTGTCCATTTCTTCTACATTATCCAGTTTGTTGCCATACAGTTGTTCATAATATCCTCTTATAATTTTTTTAATTTCTTCAGGATCTGCAGTTATGTCACCTTTTTCATTCATTATTTTGTTTATATGGGTCTTATCTCTTTTTGATTTTGTCAGTCTAGCTAGGGGCTTGTCAATCTTGTTGATCTTCTCAAAGAACCAACTTTTGGTGATATTTATCCTCTCTATTGTTTTTTTGTTCTCTATGTCATTTATTTCTGCTTTAATCCTTGTTATTTCTTTTCTTCTACTTGGTTTAGGATTGGTTTGCTGTTCATTTTCTAGCTTCTTCAGTTGATCCATTAGTTCTTTGATTTTGGCTCTTTCTTCCTTTTTAATATATGCATTTAGTGCTATAAATTTCCCCCTCAGCACTGCTTTTGCTGCATCCCATAGGTTTTGGTATGTTGTGTTCTCATTTTCATTTGTCTCTATATATTTAGCAATTTCTCTTGCTATTTCTTCTTTAACCCACTGATTGTTTAGTAGTGTGTTGTTTAACCTCCAGGTATTTGTGAATTTTCTAAGTCTCTGATGGTTATTGACTTCTAATTGTATTCCATTGTGGTCAGAGAATGTGCTTTGAATAATTTCAATCTTTTTAAATTTATTGAGGCTTGTTTTATGTCTCAGCATATGATCTATACTGGAGAAAGTTCCATGAGCACTAGAAAAGTATGTGTATCCTGGTGATTTGGGATGTAATGTCCTGTATATGTCTGTTAAATCTAATTCATTTATCAGATTGTTTAGGTTTTCAATTTCCTTATTGGTCTTCTGTCTGGTTGATCTATCTATAGGAGAGAGTGATGTGTTGATGTCTCCCACAATTATTGTGGAAACATCAATTGCTTCCTTTAGTTTTGCCAGTGTTTCTCTCATGTATTTTGTGGCACCTTGATTGGGTGCATAGACATTTATGATTGTTATTTCTTCTTGCTGAATTGTCCCTTTTATTAGTATGTAGTGGCCTTCTTTGTCTCTCAAAACATCCCTGCATTTAAAGTCTATTTTATCTGAGATTAATATTGCTACACCTGCTTTCTTTTGGCTGTAGCTTGCATGAAATATTTTTTTCCATCCTTTCACTTTCAGTTTCTTTGTGTCCCTGTGTCTAAGATGAGTCTCTTGTATGCAACATATTGATGGTTCATTTTTTTTGATCCATTCTGCGAATCTATATCTTTTAATTGGGGAGTTTAATCCATTTACATTCAACGTTAAAACCGTGAAGGCATTTCTTGAATCGGCCATCTTATTCTTTGGTTTATGATTGCCATATTCTTCCCTCTCTCTATTAATATCCTTTATTGTACCCATACCGAATCTCTTTAGTACTGAACCTTTCTCCAAGTCTCTCTGTCCTGTCTTTGTTTCTCTGTCTGTAGGGCTCCTTTAGTATCTCCAGTAGGGCAGGTCTCTTGTTAGCAAATTCTCTCAGCATTTCTTTGTCTGTGAAAAATTTAAGCTCTCCCTCAAATTTGAAGGAGAGCTTTGCTGGATAAAGTATTCTTGGCTGGAAATTTTTCTCACTCAGAATTTTAAATATATCGTGCCACTGGCTTCTTGCCTCCATGGTGGCTGCTGAGTAGTCACTACTTAGTCTTATGCTGTTTCCTTTGTATGTGGTGAATTGCTTTTCTCTTGCTGCTTTCAGAACTTGCTACTTCTCTTCTGTGTTTGACAGTGTGATCAGTATATGTCTCGGAGTGGGTTTATTTGGATTTATTCTATTTGGAGTTCGCTGAGCATTTATGATTTGTGTATTTATGTTGTTTAGAACATTTGGGAAGTTTTCCCCAACAATTTCTTTGAATACTCTTCCTAGACCTTTACCCTTTTCTTCCCCTTCTGGGACACCAATGAGTCTTATATTTGGATGTTTCATATTATCTATCATATCCCTGAGGTCCATTTCGATTTTTTCAATTTTTTTCCCCATTCTTTCTTTTATGCTTTCATTTTCCATTCTGTCATCTTCCAGGTCACTGATTCGTTGTTCAACTTCCTCTAGTCTTGTACTATGAGTGTCCAGAATCTTTTTAATTTGGTCAACAGTTTCTTTAATTTCCATAAGATCATCCATTTTTTTATTTAGTCTTGCAATGTCTTCTTTATGCTCTTCTAGAGTCTTCTTGATTTCCTTCATATCCCATACTATGGTCTCATTGTTCATCTTTAGTTCTTTGAGTAGCTGCTCTAGGTGCTGTGTCTCTTCTGGTCTTTTGATTTGGGTGCTTAGGCTTGGGTTATCCATATCGTCTGGTTTTTTCATATGCTTTATAATTTTCTGTTGTTTTTGGCCTCGTGGCATTTGCTGAACTTGATAGGGTTCTTTTAGGGTTTGTAGACCTATTGAAGTCCTTATCTGTAATTTATCAGATCTACAGCTTCGTGGAGTACACTTTCTCTAACTAACCAGCAGGTGGCGCCCACGAGCCACCTGTTCTCCACAAGCCAGTTCTCCCCTGCTTAGCCTTTTTGGTGAGTGGGGGAGTGAGTCTTGTGGGGCCCAATTGGTGTACCAAGCTTGTGTGTGTAGTTGGTGTTGCCTGCCCTGTATGTGGGGCGTGTTTCTGGGCAGTCGGGGAAGGGGGGTGGCCCTAACAATCAAATCTCCCTGATGATCCTAGAGGTTTAAAGCTGCTGCAGTAGTCTAATCCTTCAGTTCAGTCCTGCCACAGTTTGTCTCTGCCACTGACCCACAAGTCCTTGGTATTGCCGTATGGCTCCTGAGACTTGCAAGTGGTGCCCTCTTCCAGGCTGTGCACCCCGGGTCCTCTGTTGAGGGATGACTGTGCTATGTCACAGGTGAGTGCCGTCCCCCCAGGGCAGTTCTGGGCTGCTGGGCTGTGTAGGGAGGCTCCCAGTCTGCTGAAATGATGGCTGATTGGGGCTTTGTTAATTCACACTGCTCCACCTTCCCAACTCTGGGACAATCAGCTGAGGTTGCAGGGAAGGCTAATGTCCACGCCCAGTTTTGTGGTGTGTGCCTGTTATTTGAAGCACTTCCGTCACACTGGGTTGTCTGGGGCAGCTCTGGGCTATGGGGCTGGCGATGGGCAGGAGTGTTTCCTGTCCACCAGGATGGTGGCTGTGAGTGGACACCCCCCTTTTCTTGGGAAGTTGTGGTGTTTAGTGAATTTTCTCAGCCACTGGATTATTGCCTTTTGTCTCAGAGCTCTCTTAGCTCTGCTCTTGACTTGACGTGCCCAAATTGCAATTCTTTGAAGCTTTCTGTATTGGGCTTCTTAGAGTAATTGTTTTAGTAAAAGGAAAAAGGATTAAAAAAAAAAAAAAAAAAGGGCCCTCCTCAGAGATCTGATAGGTTATTGAAATGCTAATAGACAAAGCAACCAGGGCCATTAAGGAAAGGTCCACAGGGCAGAGAGATCAGCTTTTCTTTGGGATTTGCATATGCGCCTCAAGGCCTGAGCTCCGCCCCTCCCCCCTCTGTGTTCACCAGAACTCCAAAAATCCTCCGCTTTTATTTTGGAGTTTTTCGTGTTATTTTTTTTTTCTATGCCTGTCTCCTCTCTGCTGGGCTGGCTGCTCTCAGATTCTCTGGTGTCTGGTCTCAGTCTATCTGTGGTTGGAGTCTGGATCAGTAGAATGAGTTTCCGATAAGAGCAGCCACTGCAGTTCTCCCTTCTCCTTCCCGGAGCTGACAGCCCCTCCTCCCACGGGACTGAGCCTGGCAGGGAGGGGCACGGGTCCCCTGGCCGCAAAAACTTACAGATTTCGCTGATCTCAGCAGTTCGACATTTTCATGAGTGTTGTATGAATTATGCCCAAAGACAGATTGCTCTGTGGTGTCCAGTCCACGCAGTTCCTGGCTTTTTACCTACTTTCCTGGAGGAGTAACTAAAACTTACAGCTCACCAGTCTGCCATCTTGCCCCAACTCCCTTCCATGAGATTTTATCTCTCAATCCAGTCCATGTTCATTCCCCAATAATTAGTCAATTATCCTTTAGTTTTCCTACCCAAGGCTGAATTATTTCCACCAGGTAAATAATTTATATGCATATATAATCATTTACCTTGTAGTCATTGTGCTCAGAGATCTCTATAGTCTGTCATTATTAAAATTTACTGAGGTTCTTTTAATACCCTAACAATGATCATTGAAAAATAATCTGTCTTTGCATTCAAGAACATGTATTCTTTCATTGTTGCATGTATAATTTTGGATACATCTGAAAATGCTCATATATGCTTTTTAAAATTTCTGTTCTATCATTTATTACTTACAGATTTATTGCCTGCTTTATTTATCAATAATTGATAAAGGAGATTTTAATTCTTGCATGGTGAATTTATCTGTTTCTTTGTGTGGTTTTATCCAATGTTACTAAGTATATATTGGGACTACATTATTAAGTACTTCCATCAGTCAGGGTCTTACAGCAAAAGTGTAGAGCAAACTACTCTAATGGCATAAAAGAAATTATGTTTGGTAGCCCATAATCTTGCCAGGGTTAGTCATGGGTTCCTGTTTTGAGTGACTGCCTCCCTCTGGGTCACAATAAAGGCAAGTGTCTGGGACCCATTTCTTTCTTTCTCCCCCCTCCTCCAGGAGCCTAGGTTAGGTGTAGTTCCAGGCCCCTCTGCAGTCTTCATTCTCCTTTCTCACCTTCCAGGTACTTTTAACCAGTAAAGGTGTATTTTCATGCATGCTGGCTGGATATCTGTGTTTGCATCTTATCACCCAAAGTACTTCCACATAACAACTAAAATAACTACCTTTATTTACCTTCTTTAATGTGTGTATAGCAAGGGATTCTTTTCAATACCTGTGGACAGCTGAAAGAAAAGCACAAGGAATGTGCAGTGCCTGAGGGCTAATAAGAGTGGGAATCTGTCATCTGTTAAACTGAATGTAGTGGGTGCCCAGGTAGGTGATGAAAAAGGATAAAATAATATAAGGTAAAATAAAACATAAGAAGGAATTTGTCTGGACCCATGAGAATAGTATGCTCTGACCTAACGGCTAAGATTATGTCAATATGTTTCCTTGAGGTTCAACTGACCTCTCACTATTCCCACCTGAGAAAAAAGAAAAAGACAAAGAAGGCAAAACAAAGAAAAGCTAAAAAAAAGCATTTATTTGATGCTATCATAGCAAAATCACAGAAAAGTAAACAGACCTAGTTGGAAGGACACCTGGCCATTCTAAAGAAATGTTGCAGAAGTGAGTTTTAAGGTTAGTATTTATGTTTGTGTGAGTGTGTGTGTATGTGTATATGCTGTTTGTGTCTGTCTGTGTGTGTTTGTATAAAACTTTGGATCTAAATCATCTGAAATCCAAACAACTGTTAACTTTGTACAAAAATTTGATCTTACTAAATTCAAATTTTAAGATAAAGTTTTTGTACATATTTTTGCTGATCAAGGTAAAGATGAACTGAGTGAGCATATGAAATATCTAGCACAGTGCCTAGAATATATTATTGTTCAATTTATAACTAAATATATTGTCAAATCCATCATATAAATTAAGCCCATTATTGTCTCTTTCACAATTTTTCTTTATTATAGATGTGATAAATTATTAAAGAAATGGACATTCCAGATATATTTGGCATGGATGGAATTTTTAATTAACCCATATCCTCTTCTGTCAGCAGTCTTATTTCAGTGTATTTTCATCTTTCAAATTGGAGTTGCTGTGCTCTTAAAAGCAATTCTTAACAGGATTTTCTGTAGAGCTTAAATTGTAGAAATAAAAGGACATTCAGAAGAGAGTCTTAAATGTAGTATAATTTACAAGGTGGATTAAAAATTCTTTACAAAAACTGTGCATATATATACATGTGTGTGTGTGAAAGAGAGACAGACAGAGAAAGAAAGAGAGAGAGAGAGAGGATCAACATGCATATAGCAGAGAGAGATTTTAAGGATTAGAAAAAGACCATGAGGGAAGTGATTTAAGGATGGTTCCAAGGATTCTGAGAAAAAAATCAGGGCAAGGGCACTTTTTCAGAGGATTCCTAACAAACATTCTATGAGCAATACTTTGAAGAATGGTTTTCTACATTGGTCTGTTTTGTTGTTGTTGTTGTTGTTGTTGTTGTTTTTTCCATTATATGTTCAATCATTTTAAGGGCTGCAGTGGTGTAGCCATGTGTTAAAAGAGGCTGTGGCTTGCACCAATATTAAGGAAATACTCTAAACAAAGTGTGTGATTTCTCCAATTTAATTCTGCAGTTTTTTCTACAGTTTTGTTCCACAGTTTTAATGTAAAATTATTGCTAGATCCCCTTATGTCCTTTAACATATGACTTTTCCACATGCACCATAAACTGGTTTTGATAATCTCAATTTATAAAGAAATATTTTTAAGCTCTATTTTGAACCCAGAGTAAACTGTACCAGTCCATATGTTTTTCCTTATACTCAATATTTGTTTACCATGAATTCTTCTACCCTTTCCCTTCTGTCAGATCACACAATAACAGGCACACCAATTACCTGATGGAAATGCAGATGTTTAATACACAACAGTTTGTTCCTAATCAAAATATTTTCAGGGAAGCTGTTCTGTGGGCTTTACTTCAGTTAGAATCAGAAGACTTTTTAAAATCTATTCTTTATATTGACTTCATTTCTTTACACTTGGTAGAAGATAGATAGATCCAGTATCATTAGTTCTAGTTCCCAGTTGAATTAGAAATCTCAAAATGAATGGATATTAATAGCATGGTAGAAATCATTAGGAAAACAAGAAAGGATGTTCATCCTTGTGATCCTTAGACTAAGGACCTATACACTATTTATGGTGTTCCCTCACTGTACTTAAGAAAAAGAAAAAAAAAACAATCCATTGGAGGTAACATTTTTTTGTCACACAATAATTTGATGAGGACATATAGTTCCAAAATATTCCCTTCTCCAAGATACAGTGCATCTCAATGTCTACACTGAGTAGGTCATTTTTCCTATCATTAGTTCCTTCAACATGGCAACAGAAAACAATTAGCTTCCTAAAGTGTTTCTAATGGCAGCCTCTAAATTGCACTTTCTGAATAATCAGGAAAAATCAAAAAGCATTTATGATGGTTAGGTTTATGTGTCAAGTTGGTCAGGTGATGGTGCCCAGGTACCTGGTCAAGCAAGCAGTAGACTGTTACTGCAAGGACATTTGTGGCTGGTTAATAAACCAGAAGGCTGGTTTCTTAAATCATCAGTGAATTGACTGCATCTGTGGCTGATTACATCAACAAATGGTGTATTTTCTGCAATGAGAGAATTTAATCAGCTGAATTTAATCCAATCAGCTGAAGACTTTTAAGGTAGAAGAGAGAGAACCTTCATTTCTTCTTCCATTAGTCAGTGAAGCATTTCCTGAGGAGTTCATCAAACACCTTCATCAGATTTGCCAGTTCGCTGTCTGCCCTACAGAATTTGAACTCGTGCATCCTGCCCTTCAGAATTTGGACTTGTGCATCCCACAGTTGCATGAGACACTTTTATAAAATTTTATATTTATAGATATACCTTGTTGGTTCTGCTTCCCTAGAAAACCCTAATACAGCTTTCTTATAATAATATCCTGTGTTCATATATTCAGAAAGTCAAAAGCTGCTGCTTCATTTTCCTATTTCAGTCTATCCATGTCTTGAACCAGAACCAAACATGCCTAGTAGAAAATTCACAGAAATATTAGCAACTGATCCATGTTATTTCTCTTATAAGGTTAAGACTTGACCTTTTTTAAGTTTAAAGAAAAATAATGAGTTTAACTGCAAGTATTAAATTTTAACATGAGATTGGTCTGTGTAAATAAATTATATGTAGCATAGTGAAGGGGAGGGAATTGCTTAAATATCCACAGGGAGTTAGTGGAAAGATAGATAAAGACCACTTTTCTTTACAGAGATGGAAAATATTTGGAATCCTTTTGTTCTGTGGATAATGTAAAATAGCTGTGAAGAGCATGGAAGCTGGCATCAGATAAAAGATTATTACTGAGGTCTGTTACATAATAATATCTTAGGGATTTGGTGTAATTAATTGAACCCTCTTTCCTCCTTTTCTTCATATGTAAAGTAAGTATAAGAACAGTATCTACTTATTCATTGGGTTGTTATGGAGTTTAACTGCCTGTAAATTATTTGTAAAAGTGACAGGAATAAAATATGGTTTTATTAAATATCATTTGACATGTAAATAATAACCTAATCTACAAAGCATTTAAAAGCTTGATCCTGTATTAAAATAACTATGACCTGTGTCATGCCTTAATTTATCAATCTAAAATGTTAAAAATGCTATTAACCTTTAATATTAATTTCTGTATTATTTCAGATAAAATAGCAGTCTTTTCTGTACTCTGAACTCACCTCTTCTTCATGGAAAATCAGAGCAATGTCACTGAATTTGTCCTCTTGCGGCTGTAGGAGAATAAGCACATAAAGCTACTCTTCTGTTTCTTGTTCCTGCTCTGTTACTTGGCCATCTTAATGGGGAACTTCATCATTTTACACACAATCACCTGCAGTAATCTAATTGAACAACCCATGTACTATTTACTCTGCCACCTCTCCTTCTCATACCTCTTCCTCACCACCACTGTGGTTCCCCGGCTAATCAGAGACTTAGCGGCAAAGAGAAAAATCATTTCCTATAGAGATTGTATGACCCAGCTCTTCAGTGCCCACTTGCTGGCAGGTGTGGAAATATTCATCTTGGTGTCTATGGCTTTTGATCGCTATGTTGCCATTGTCAAGCTCCTGCACTACATAATCATAATGAACTGGCAGAGGTGCAACACACTGATCATGGTGGCCTGGGATGTTGGTTTTTGGTACTCAATTGCTCTACTGCTCATGGTCCTCAATTTACCTTTCTGTGGTCCTAATAAGATCAATCACTACATATATGATGTGAAGCCCCTTTTGAAACTGGTCTGCAAAGGTATCCACATCGTTAATATCTTAGCTATTGCCAATTCAGGGATTGTGTTGATTGTAGTTTTTCTTGTCTTGGTGGCTTCTTACATAAACATACTGTACAGTCTTAGGAAACACTCATCTGCAGGATGATACAAAGCTCTCTCAACCTATAGCTCTCAAATAATGGTTGTAGTTTTGTTTTTTGTGCCCTGTATCTATACCTATGCTCTGCCTGCTGGAAGTGAGAACAAGGACAAGGAAATCTCTGTGTTTTATACTGTGATTTCTCCCATGTTAAATCCTCTCATTTATTCCCTGAGAAATGTGGAGATGAAAATTGCCATGCAGAAGGAATGGTTTTGTATGGCACGTTCAGAATTAAAGTAAATACATGGATATTCATTGCACTTCCAATCTTCTATTCCCAGTATAGTTATCATGAGAGATATTCTAGAAAATACTTAATTTTTCTTTGCTAGTTATACTAAATGACCTGTGAATTTACATTAGCCAAAGAATCAAATTACTTTTATTCACAGCAATCTCACTTGAAAGGATCCAACTAGTTACTGGTATAACCATTGCTATTTGAAGAAAGCTAGAAATACTTTCTGCAGTTCAACATTAATCTTGTCTTTCTCCTACCCCAAAATTAGTATGAAAACTATCTTTCTTGAGAGGCTTATCATATGTTTATGTTAAGCAGAAATCTTTCCAAATTGGTCCAAATCTAACTGCTAATCTTAGAACCCACTACATTAGAAGAAAGTTTGGTTTTACACAATGATAATAGGCTGTGCATTCAAGAAGACTGTTCAAATACTGGCTGCCAATACTGAATGTTTCTTCTGAGCAACTTGCTGAATTGTGGTGCACCTCAGTTTTTGAACTATCTATGGAAATTGGGTAACATTATGTTTTGTAAAGATGTTCTAAGACTGTGGACTAAGACATGATATTTTAGCATGGTATGTGGCATAATAGAAACTGATGTTAAAGTTATTTCCTAATACCCTTTTTTATTTATTTGTTTTCCTTTGCAAGGATGATTTAATAGCTACACTTGATGTCTCTATATTCTTCAATCCTATTTCACAATCTCTTACACCTCAGTTTATTTATACTCTCTCCTCTGCTGGAGATGCCTCTTCCTCTAAAGCAATGGTCAATGTCTTACCTATGAATCACATTCCCTCATATAGTTTATTATTCAACATTATTTCAGAACCATCAACATGCAAAAGTTATTTTTTTCTCACATGTTCTTATATTGCTAATTATATACAATTTTAGCCTACTTCAAATTATGCACTAGTATTTCTTCTTTATGAAGTGTGTTTTCCCAATTTGATTGACTCATATGATGTGCTATATCTCTTTTTTTAATTGTAGAATACAACATATTTACATAAACATGATAACTTTCAAAGTATGATTTAACAAGTAGTTATATAGGAAATTTCCAAGAATGTTATGGGTTACAGTAACATAGTTTCAGTTCTTTCCATATTGTGAAATCTAACATATATTCAAAAAGGTGATAATTTTCAGATTACAATTTAAGTAGCTATATAGCAAATTACAAAGAATGTTATGGGTTACAGTTCCACATTTTCAGTTCTTTCCTTCTAGCTATTCTAATACCTTAGCAACTAAAAAAAAAGCAAATTATACAGAGATTCAGTACTTATAGTCTTTTCTTAAATTTTATCTTGTTTGTTTTTACGTCTTCCTCTAGTTTAATCACTTTCCCAATCTTCAGGGATGTCTAGGCAGTGACCACCCTAACTTGTACATGTTGAAAAGGTGTGTCAACATTATGGGAAAAGGGAATGCAACTGGCTGATGTTCTTGAAGAGGCTGTTGCCTCTGGGCTTTGGGACTGAGCTGGCATAGGGGCTCTCTGGAGGATTTAAGTTTCTGAAGAATAAACTTAATGAGGAAATTTTTATAGAGTCTCAGATAGGTACACAGATGTTCTTTAGGGTTTTCAAGACTACTGTTGAATTGGGATTTTCAAACTGTGACTATTTGGGATTTCCAGCTGAAGCTTGCTGAGGAATAACCTTCAAAACTGCCTCTTGACTCTATTTGAAATCTCTTAGCCACTGAAATTTTATTTTGTCACCTTTCTTTTCCCCTTTTGGTAAAAAAGGCATTCTCAACCCCTTGATGCCAGGGTCAGGCTCGTTTCAGGAATCCATGTCCCATGTTGCCAGGGAGACTCACTCACCTGGGGAATCTTGTCCCACATTAGGTATATGTTTGTTTGCTTATCTATTTTACTTAGCAATATACCAGACAGAAAATAAGATCTAAATAAGTGCTGACTTAATTTGTAGATACAGACTCTTTTTTATTGTAGTATAGACACAATTATCACATATTTTTTACACCTTTCAACCCATACATTAAAATGAAATATTTGATGCCTGAAATGCCAAAAATTATAGTATAGTCATAAGTACCCATCAAGTATGGATGGAATCTTGCACCATGAGCATCTATAATACCTTCACATTTATTTTCTGCATCATGGAGATTCTGCTATTCCAGCTACTTATTATTCTCACATGTCATAAATCACATAACCCAGTCTCATCCTTGTGCCTTGGTACCCATTTTTCCAGACATTTATATGTGTCCAGGCACTTGCCTCTTCTCAACATAATTATTACATTACTTTTATGCAGCAATTTTCTGATTGACATACTCCTACCTTGAAGCCAGCAGGAGGTCCAAGAAAAATATAGTGGCAATAATGTTCTTCTTTAGTGCCAGGAACTTCTCTTTTGATGTTTCAATTCTAGATGCTTTTCACACATACAGAAAAACTTTTTTTTTTCCTTTGTAGCCATGGAAACCTCAGGAGTATTGGGGAAAATATCCATCTACTCCAAATGAAATTAGCTCTTCCTAGTTATTAATAATTTGGTTTGATTTACTTTAATATAGTATTTCTTCTGGAAGTATTTGGACTTTTTTAGTAAAGAAATCTGTTCTTGTGAGTGTGGGATTATGTGTCTGTGTATATGGCATGGGAGGACTTGAGTTTCTTGAGGAGGGGTCAGGAGAAAGGCCATCCCACCAGAGAAAATGTTATTCTACAAAACCTTGAAGGCTTTTATTATTCTTTTTAAAGGAGTTTAATAATTTTATTGGCAGAATATATGATGAAAATATATTTTAACCCCATATTCAAAATCAATAGTTCTAATATTAATTTTTACTGGAAGAATATATGATGAAAATATATATTAATCCCACACCCAAAGTCAATTGTTCTAATGTTAATGATCTTTTTGCTAGTTGTTCTTTCTAACATTCATTTTCTAGCCCTGAGCATAATTACAGTTATTCTGCATAAGCAGTTGTGAAATGAATGTATAAAATGATTTCATCAATAGTGTTGCTAAATATGTGAATGTAAAACATGCTAATCCAGAAATATTTTGGATAAAAAGTTATAATTCAAAATATTTTATCCATTAAGATATGTTTGTTTAGATTTAAAATATTTAAGTGGTATAATAAATTTCATTAAAAGAATGAGTTAACCCAGCTAATAAACACTCATATTGCCCATTACATAAGACCTAAGGTGTTCAGAAATCACCAGGCTTGAAGATAATTTAGAAATCTTAGGTAGTGCTTGGGGAAAGAGAGGGGGCCAAATTAGATTGTGAGTGACACAGTTTTATACAACTTCCTGCCTCAGTTACTCTTGCTTGGCATCAGTCTTTACTTCAACCTGTATCTGTCTCTAAGCTTCTATCAAGTATGCTGTATTAGTAGTCTCTTGGAGACCTTGTAAGACCTATGATTATTGTCACAGTATATATTATATATTTCAAAGTGATCTTAATTTCTATGATTATTTTCTTTCATCTCTACATAAACCATCAGCTTTCTCAGAACAATTTGATTTTCCTAAATGTCTCTTGGAGTATTTTTTCATCTGAAAATGCACAAAAGAGTCTTATTTTACTTGTGTTCTAATATTTTATTGTAAAATGAGCTATTATCTGGATTGGGTCCACTATCAGAAAAATTGGACTAGCAGCTGTTTTTTTTCTCTCACCCTCTGTTCTGATTTGCTAATGCTGTTGTTATGCAAAATAGCAGGAATGACTTGGCTTTTTTAAAGGGAATTTATTAGGTTAGAAACTTATAAAATAAGACATCAGCAAGAGGATACGTTCACTGAAGAAAGGCTAATGGCATCCAGAACACTTCTATCAGCTGGGAAGGATGTGACTGGTGTCTGCTGATCCTTTGCTCCTGGGTTCCTGTCTCAAAATGGTTTTCTGCAAAATGTCTCTATGCTTCTGTCTCTTAGCTTCTTTAGCTCCCATGCATCTAACTGTCTGGGTGTCCTCTCTTAATTTCCCTGGGCACACTCTGGGGTTCATCTCACCTCTCCAAAAGTCCTGTCAGCATCTCTGAGAATCTCCAAGCATCAGGTTTCAATGGCCATCTCTAAAGTGTCTCTCTGATTTTCTTGGGGCATTCTGTCCTCACTGGTCTCTGTGTGAGCTCTCTTTAAAGGCCTCCAGAGATCTAATCAAGACCCACCCTGAATGGGTGGGGTCTACACCTTCATGGAAATAATTCAATCAGAGTTATCACCCACAGTTGGGTGAGTCACATCTCCACAGAAACACTCAATCGAAAGGTTTCACCCAAAAGACTGGATTAAAAGATCATGGCTCTGCTTGGGTGACATAATATTTCCAAACTGGCACACCCTTCTTATTCAAGGAACCTGGAATATACCAAAACAGGGTGTTTATGCCAGGCTCATAATTTAATTCAACACATATAATATTACTGATTAACATACATTCTCACAGACAGGGGACATAATGTGCAGGATTCATTATAGAGATCCAGAGTTTGAGGTCTGGAGTCAGAAAGAACTCTTTACCATAATCCAGCTCTTTGATCATGAGCATAAACTACATAATAATTCTTAGCATAGATAACTGTAAGTGTTCCATATTTGGCTGTAGTAGTTGATTCTGTTACTAGGAGTTTAAAGAATTTATGGACCATCCCCAGAGGAGTCGAGCAATGTGGCTAAGTACAGGTTGCATCCAGGCTCTCATACTCCGAAGTTCAATTTTTATCCTCTCTGCTGCATTGTCTTTGGTCACAGGAGTGCAGTTCTGTGTGTAATAGAAACTAAGTTAATGAAGCACTGTGTTTGCTTCTCTCATTCCCTGGGGTCACATATTGATGAGGTGGGAGAGAGAGAGATTGGTGATTTTCTGCCTCAAGTTAACTGTAGTCCTGACAGGAACTTTGTTGAGGAATGAAGGTGTGCTCTGAGTTCACCTTTTTTCTTCTCTCAAAAGGACAGAAGTTTGGAAAGTCCAGTGGCCTGCCTCCAGTTTCTGAAAATCCTCTGAGTCTGTCCATAGTTCTATATCTTCTGATGCATATGACTTTGAGATTGGATTCCCAATTTCCTTTAGCGTTGTATCCCCCAAACATTTTAACTCTTTTAGCATGGTGTTCCTTACTCTTATTTATTTTCATCTCCATAATATTGAAAATTATGTGACAAATTTATTATATAAAATGAAAAAAATGATTGCACCGCACCACAATTACACCTAAAACATAAGGATTGGCTAGATACATAATATTTTACTTAAATATATATATACTTTTGCAATGCTGAAACTCTTTTACTAGGTCAGGGCTTTTTTGATGGCTCCTTGTTTCTGTAGAAAAAATATTATTAAGGCCTCCTCCTTAATGCTTCATGTAAATATGCTTCTCTCAAGTTATTCCTCAATTCATCCAGCTTATCAAGCTATAACTGAATGCATTTCTGGTTCCATACAGAGATTTACACATGAAATTTTTAGGTCTATTACAAATAGGCTTGTTACAGTGTTAAACTCTCCAAAATTCCTCACATGTCCAACTTGCTTTCTTGTCCCATGTGCCTTATCCAAGTGGTTGCATGTTGGAAAGGACACTGACCTTACTGTTTTGGTGCCTGGCACCTACATGGGTATGAAATCTCACTTAAGTCCAAGGTAATTCATTTCTCATTCTTTGAGATTAATTTGCCCATCTCTAGGTCAATGCAACCCCAAAAACATGGAAAAAGTTTTAAATTGTTACACATTTACAAACTGATATTGACATTTTTATGAAAATGAAATGGATTTAGATTAGACCTCATACTTTAAAATAGAATAAATTTGGAGAATTTTATCACATGATATAAAACCATGGTGACCTAACTGAAGTGGTATTTAATAAAGAAGGGTAAGTGGTCAATGAAACAGACTAGAAAGTACAGTAGTGAAAATGTACATCTATGCTCAATTAATCTCATCAAAGTTCTGTAGGTAATTCAATGAAGAAAGAGTCTTTTCAACAAATTGGACATCCATAAGGACACAAAAAAATGAAACGATTTATAACTTGTACATTGCACAAAATTAATTAAAAATGAATCTTAGACATATATTTGAGTGGAAAGTTACAAAATGTTAAACAATAAAAAAGGAAATATTTCTGACCCTGGACTAGGTAAAAGGTCTTTAAACACAATACCAAAAGCATGATACTTAAAAAAAAAAAAAGAGATAAATTGGACCTCATCAAAATTAAAACTTTTGCAGCACAAGTTGAGATGAACAGAAATTAATTCAGGATTGAGTTGGTAATGTTCCACATTGTGTAAGAGGCACCTGCATACATTTCTAGGTAGTATCCAGGTGTATATGTTTGCAGCAAGAGGATAATATGAGGTAGGAACAGCTCTCATTATGTGTATTAATAAAGGTGACATTGGGTGAAGAGTGGTCAACCTCACGCATTATGGAGAAGTGAACAACCAATCAAACACTAGATTCTTACATCCTTCTTTCAGAATGAATCCTTCATTTTCTCAGGGTTACTTAAGATTCAAAGCCTGGAAGCAAGATTTAAGTTTAGAATTAGCCAAATCTCTCACTAAAAGAAAGACACAGAATCCTGTTCTGCTGCTTTCCAGCTATTTCTTTTAGTTTTTATCCTCTAGAAGCATCAGTATCCTTTTCTGAATTATATAGCTCATAATACTTAGTTGAAAATATGAATTATTGTGAGGATTGATTGATACAGTCAACTTCAAGTGCTCAATATTTTCTCAGTAAACTGTTGTTATTATAATTACTTTTTCTAAGTAGGTTGATCTAAACCAGATAGGTACTGTAAAGTACTAAGTTCTTGAAATTTTAAATGTTGAGAAAATCTTTAATGTATAGATTTGAGCATGGAAGAGAGAGGGAAAGGCTCACGAACATCAGTATTTGCACTGGTGCTGAGCCTCTATAACCTACAAATACAGCGACAGAGGAAAAAGAACCACATGATTAACAGGGTAAAGCCTGGCTGCATTTTGAGTGCTGATTTCCTCTGACATTTTTAGCATGTTCTCACAAAGTTGTATCCTTTTCAACCCTGATATGCATGTGGGAAACAATGTATATGCTTTTTTCTTTTCTTTTCTTTTCTTTTGTCTCCCATTCCCCAATCATCTGTTTGAGCAATGTTAGTCTGTGGCAAAAAAAATAATAATAGTAATAATTTGGTTCCAGTTGATTTTGCAGGTCACTGATTTTATTCATCTATCTACTTCTACACACCTAGATTACTCTTGATACTGATACATGTTGGATGGTAAATTCCTGTCTTTATTTCTCTGTCCTTCCTCATCTCAGATTTTCCTGGTAGGTAGGTTAATTATCTTGTCTCCTATTCTTCAGAAAGCTAGATGAGCACAGTGCAGACAGTGGTACCTGAACTGCTCTGGATCTTATTATAGCATTTTAGGGATTCCTGAGAAACAGTGCTTGAGTCAGTCTAACTTAAAGTGGGGAAGTAAATGCTAGGAGTCATGAGGGACATTACCATGTACAGCAGCTTAGAGGCATTTACCTAGGATCTGTTTAGACATGGCTTATGTATTATGTCCACTTGAAACAATAGCAAGACTCATGCCAAAAGAAGATACAGGGAAAGACACAACCAGGACATTCCCAATCTGTCCTACCAAGGGACTGGTTGAGATTCTAAAGAAAGAGGCAGCGTGATAAGTCAAAAAGCATTTATTAGAGTAACTTACTAACTGAGAGCTGAAGCTACCTTCTGAAGGACAGCAAGACTGGAAATAAGTTCATTAAAGAATGTCTTCATCTTTGGATCTTTGTAACTGCTCTACAGATTATATATGACTGAAGAAACAAAGTAGTTAAATGCCAGGGGATTGCATATAAGTTTTAGGAAAACATCATTGTATGTGCTCTTTTCTCAACAAAAGATGTGTCTTAGTGGGCAGCGTTCAAAACTATAGCAGCCCAAACTCAGCATGCTTCCAGGGAGTTATGGGGATGGATACCTAAGGAGAGGGGCAGGGATGAGAGGACAATCTTTGTTCCAGTATGAGATTATATACATATATATAATCACCCTTGAATTGTCCTTATGTGACTCCTTTTTTGCTGGACTCCCTGGGCTATGGATGGGTTGTAGGTATAGCTTGTAAAACTCTTTTTCCCATTTTTAAGGTACATTGGAGACAGAACCTACATTAACTATATGAATAAGTGCCTAGAATAAGTCTAGTTGCCACAATATCTAGAAGGCTCAGCAACATTGTTTTACATCAGCTACCCCAAATTGTGAACCAAGCCTTTAGATGAGAGAGCCATGAGTCATCACCCATTTAATCTATGAGTTGCAATTGTTTTTGCAATTGAACTAAGGACTATTTACTTCAGCTTCTTTATCCAGAATGGATACACTGCACTTAGATTTTAATAAGGCACATGTTTCCCTTGTGCTGTTGTGAGAATATCCAGGGCCATATGGTTTTGTTCCATCACTTTGCACAGATCTGTAGTTTCTTGAATTAGTATGGAGAAGGTGCTCAATCTCATGGAAGGCCATGGTTATAAATTTTGGGAAAATTTCTACCTTGAGCCTGATACTTGATGTCTCTAACACCTCCTTGGGGAACAAAAAAGAAACCAAATAATCCCACTAAGAAAATACATACATTTTCCAACTCCTCTTCCAAATAGGCTCATTTAAGGACACTAGGATTTTATTTGATATCTTAGAGTGCACTAGGAGAAGTCAAGAACACACTTCTCTATTCATCCTGGGTGTAGGCATGGCCAAATGCTTGTGCTTCATAACCAATCTGTCATTAGGGGAAATCCATTACATACTGGAGTATTGGCCATAGTGAGTAGCAAAACTAATATTTAGGGCAATGGTATGGGAGCAATTTTCAGGAGATATATAACCCAGGCATCTAGCATTAATTGAATTGGTGCTCTCATTGTTGTTCTCAACATGGCCCTATATAATTCAGCAGTCAGTCATATAAAGCTTTAGTACCTCTTGTTATAGGGCCAGATGCAATGGGCAAAGATTTGGGTTGCACTTGGCTGCAAGTGGGGTGGTCCTGGCAGACTCTGACAATGTCCTCTCAGGAGATAGGCAGAGCAGCCATCTGTGCTGGCCTCCAGGTGGGTTGAATACTTCTGTGTTCCCCCTTTCCAGTGTATCCAGTGGGGTATGTCTGTCTTACCAGTTGTTTCCACTGCCCAGGTCTTTGTACTTCCATTCCCAGTAGAAAAATCAGGTGATGGGTGGTTACATGGATGACTATGGCATTCACCCCTGGGCTTTACAGGAGGTCCCAGATATATCACCATGATTCAGTCCCCCAAAAGGGACACACATTTATAAGCCATTTATGGGCCCCCATTAGATAATTTTAGGCAAAATTTTCCTATATGACATCTAAGGTGGCTCCTAAGAGAGTGCCTACACCCAGTACATTTGCAGGTACAAGGTTATGCAACACACACATCTGTAGGATGGGGGCTTGCCTTATTTGAAATAGATGAGCCTTTTTCACCAGGATGGATGTGTCCACACACCCATCAATATATGTCAGTGGGTAAGAAAACTGATGGGATTCCTGTATGAGGGTGCATTCTGCTCCTGTGTCTACTAGGACCAAAACCTTTGTTTATTACATGGGGACTAATGTATGGTTACTTTCACCTGGAGCTTCCCATCCCCCAGGATGGCCCTAGATCTTGGGGAAACATGGCCCTATCCTGAGGGGAGATGATGTGTAGAGTGTCATTTTCTTTTATGTCTCCTCCTGAGGGGCTGCAGCTGGTCCTAACCATTGACTATGGGTCCCTCTAGTGTATTGTTTTCATTTCAGCCCCTTCCAGAATTTGTTTTTTTTTTTGTCAGTTTTCTCTCCTACCACCTAAGCTATCAACAGGCCTTGCAGCATCTGCCTATAGGAAATCCTTTTGTGTGGGGTTCAGGGGGAACCAGTTTTCTCTTCCCCATATTTCGCTACACATTTAGACACTCCAGACCCTGGATGCCCTGACATATAACTCTTTCTCTCCTATCCAAACAAGGAATTTCCTACGTCATACACAGGTATATTAGCAAGAGGGCTTAAAATGTGGAGAATAGTACCCTCCAACTAGGAAGTGACTCTTTAATTTCTCATGCCTGCTATAAGAGTGGCATCCCTGGGCCAGAAGACTGGGACGTAAATGGATGCAGCCATTGCTAACTCTCTCTGCCAATGGAATGGCCAAAAGCCAGGGCAGCCAAGGACCACACTGAGGCAGTACCAGCCCTGACTCTAGCCCCACAGTCTGGCTTGAGCTTCCCATGTGTCACAGGGTCTCCAAAGCTCTGGGAGGCATGGCACACATGGCAGGAGGTGGGGAGGGATCCAGGCAGGCAACAAGCAAGGGACTACATTAGCCCCAGACTGTGGAATACCAAGCAGGAGAGAAAACAGCTCAGTGGCTGATACATGTTCCCTGGGGGCCACCTGCTCTTTGGCCCTGGCTCTGGCCATCTTGTCCCCAGTGGGGCTACGAGGCCCTAAAGGAAACAAGACCAACACCCCCACCCCCCTTTCTAGAATCCTGCTCCACATTCCCACTGACCAATACCTCAGCATTCCTGCTCCAGCCACCACTTCCTGACAAGACCACCCAGTCAGCTCCACTATCTCACAGTCTTACTAGTCTTGTGGACAGTGTCTCCTTAGAATTCTGGCAGAAAGCATTTGCTTTATCAGTCAGCTCTGTCAGGGTATATTCCCAGATGCAATATTTTTGATTCCCTGGCAGAGGGGGTTCTTGAGCTCTCATTGGTCTATTTTACCTTATATTGCATAAGGGGACAAGTGTGCAGTGACTCTTCACTTCCTTCTTCTGAGCTGATTACGTCCACTGACTCATCCAAATGACTGTGACTTTCTAAAAGATTCCAGGTCTTTACATCCCAATCAGTTGCCTTAACTATATAGCCTCTATCTTCACTTTAAGGAGCCTTTCCTCACATTGTTTTGCATATAGGCAGGCCAAAGTATTAGACTCCCTTCATCCACCTTCCCTATCATATCAATTACCAGAAAAGTTGCAGTTAATCTCAGGTTTTGCACCAACGTGCACCTCTACTTTGGTTTAGTTACTTTGGCCTGATCTGTTAACTGTGCTTCATTGGTCACTCTTAATGCCCACAACAAGGGCCATCCTATGCTAGACACAGCCTCTTTATCTCTGTGCTAAATGGGTACAGTTTTAGCTCTTCTAGAAGGGAGGTGAGACCTATGTTTTTGGAACATCATCATGCTCTTGTGTAGCCTCTAGACATCAAAGAGATGTGCAATGGAGCCCCACATAGATCCTTGCTGCCAGCCCAGGATTTGCCTAGTCAGTGCTTCTTTTTCCCAGCTCATTTTTTCCGGAATCCTGTTGACTACAACAATTATTGCTTCATGTTGAAGAAAGAAATAGGGGGAGACCCAACCAAGATTTCCCCAAATTGTCCTACCATCAGACCAGATGTGATTCTACAGAAAGAAGCTTTGAACTACAAGGTGATCAGACCAAAAGCACTTATTGGGGGAACTTACTTACAGAGAGCTGCAGCTACCTCACAACAGGTAGCAAGACTGGCAAGTTCACTTGAGTACATCTATACCTATGGCAATATGGCTGAGGAACAAAAGTGGCTAAATGCCAAGGGCTTGCTTTCATGTTTTGGGAAAATATCTTGTATGTTTCCTTTTCTCAAAACTAAGATGTACTTGGAGTAGGCAGTATTCAAGATTATCGTAACCGAAAGTCAGCTTGCTTCCAGGGAATTATGGGGAGAGATGTTTGCAGAGGGGGCAGGGGCAAGATCTATCCTTGGTAACATAGGAAATGATAAATGTATCACACAATCAGGAATTATAATTTCTAGTTTTCAAAGACCTATTAATTATTTTATTGTCACATAATTTTATTTTCTGTTCTTCCAAATAAAATTTCCTTTAGGCTTAGGAATAAAATAAATGACTCCTAGGACTTAAAAACTTATGTTATATTTTGAGGAAATTCAAAATCTTTTTTCTTTATTTTTATTCTTAAATCTATACTCAATGGTTCCAGCTTTCAAATAAGTGGAATATAGATTCAGTTGTCTTTGCAGTCCCGATGAGTTTAGGGATATTTAAAGTCCACTCACCTTGCAAACTTGTAAAAGTTTCTAACATATTGTAGATTTCCAAAATATTTTTCAAAATTAACCTAAGTGTGTTTAAAGTACTGGTTTGTATATCTCTGCATTTACTTCAAATTTAGATACTGCAAAAGATTAGGAGAGTGAGTATTTTAGGGAAAATTCTTCCAGATGCAGCCTAAAATTAAGTTGAAGGCTATTCAGGCTTGATGGTCAGTGAATTACCCATGCCACTTTGGTGAAAAGAGAATCCCACTAACCATGTTTTTGGTTGGATATATGCTATTGATATTTATTCCATCTAATTTCATTTGTAGGACTGTAACTTCTCTTGAAGTATGAGATAATTTGATTACCATAAAAGTGATTTATCACACTTTGGATTTAATTGTACAGCATTTACAAGCTGAATTTTAATGAAAATTGTAGAGTTATAGTGAATGAAAATTTCATTGTTAAGAAGTGAACTTCATGGAGTTCCATTCTGGAGTTTACATATATTCCTTCATATTCCTATCAATGAATAACCCTTTTATGTTTGAATATCAACAATAAAGAAAATTTCCTACCTTTCAAACCAACAGCCATTTTGAATTTTTTAAAAAATAACATTCATTTGAACCATCAAAGGTAAGTTTATTACATGATGCATTTGATACCACTATGGGAAAATTCAAACATATGGTGGCAACTTTACTATAAGAATAATATCACCTATTCTTATTATACTATAGCACACACAAAAAGACACACAGAATATTTATTCAATCTACAAAGAAATAAAATAATCATTTTCACTATATTTTTATATTGTGATGAAAAAAATCAGACCAATGTTTAGTGTTAAGAACTGCCTTAAGGTAGTCAATCTGTCATCAGAAAAACTTTTTTTTCCACTAACGGATTGTTGAAGCTGCAGTTTAACTGATCACCCTCTTGAAATCTATGTTGTGATTTTGTTTTTGTTTATATCTACGTTAATTTGGTTTTATATGTGTGCATAAGGAGTGTTCTGGTTTGCTAGAGTTGCTGTTATGCAAAATACCTGAAATGGTTTGGCTTTTATAAAGAGGATTTATTAAGTTACAAAGTTTTAGTTCTGAGGCCATGAAAGTGTCCAAACTAAGGCATCAATACAAGGATACCTTCACTGAAGAAAGGTTGAAAATCTGGAACACCTCTGTCAGCTGGAAAGGCTGGCATCTGCTGGTCCTTTGCTCATGGGTTGGATTTCAAAATGGCTTTCTCCAAAATGTCTCTGGGCATCTGTCCCTCTAAGCCTCTCTCAGCTCTCTTCTTGGTTCTCCTGGGGCATTTCTCTCTAGGCATCTGGGAGTCCTCTCTTAGCTTTTCCCAGGCAAACTCTGGGCTTCATCTCTTAGCCTAGCATCCCCAAACATCCTTCTGTCTGCATCTCCCAGTGTCTCCAAGCATCTGTGCCTGTTTCAGCTGTCAGTTCTTGGCTTCTCCCATAGCAAACTCTGGATTACCTATTTTGGCTGCTCTCCAGAATGTCTTTCCCAGCCTCTCTGAGTGCCTTATCTCTGTGAGCTCTCTTAAAGGACTCCAGTGATCTAATCAAGACCCACTCTGAATGGGTGTGTTTGACACCTCCATGGAAATGATCTAATCAAAAGGTCTCACCCACAGATGAGTGAGTCACATCTCCATGGAAATATTCAATCAAAATGTTGCATAGAAACATTCCATTGAAACCCAACTAGTTTGGATTAAAAGATCATGGCTATTCTGGGGTCCATAACAGTTTCAAACTGGCACAAGGAAGGACATATACAAATGTAAAATAACAATAAAACATTTAATTCTTCCCATTTGACATAGCAATGAGGACCCCCCCACCCCATCTCTCTTTGCCTTTACTTTAGAAAACTGGTACATTGTTTTTCTTTGTCCTTTTAAAATGTAACTGAATTTAAGATGTAAAAGGTTGACTGAGGGTCTTGCAAAGTTCACCACACAAGAGAGTCTCTATTTCTTTGTAATGCAATCAAGGAAGATAGTGCCTTTAATGTCTGCTTTCCAGGGGAAGCCCTACCCTCTAATTGCAAATCTGCCTCTGAAAGATCTTTAGAATGTGTAGTTAATGGCTGTATCCCCTTAACCACATGAAAAGTTTGAGTTCTCTTTGCAATCTCTTTGCTGATTGCCTGTGATACATCACATTCTGGTTTAAGGCTTATTCAATAATAAAATTGTTTTTCTTTCTCCGTGAAGCAGTTTTCTGAGTTCAGAGAAGCTTTGTTTTTATCTATGTTAAAATATTACAGAAGATATTATTTTGGTGAGTTTATTTGAATACTTAATTCATTAATTGGGGCAGCTTCCAAACAAACCATGGAAAAGAGCTCCCACAAAACATGTGAGAGAGGTTTATCTAAAGTGAATGGGGAAATTAAAAGTAAAAATATTTGATAGGTTATTGTAAAATTCTTCTTCTTCTTCTTTTTTCTTTCTATGAACTTGACCTTGGGGTAGGTGTGACACCTGTGGAGATAGGCTTCCTCACATTTTATTTTTTAATACAATCTATTGGTCTCCATTTGTTGTATTTATCATTTGTAGTTTCATAACAATGATAATATAAGTTGATTCTAAGCCTCTCACTCCAGCAAGAAACAAAATAAAAGGAAAACAACCTGTGTGCCATAAATCATGTGTGTCACTGGAGTATTTCATATTAACTCATGTATTCCTTAATATATTTCTGAATTATGTAATAATTTCTCAATTGTAGAGATGAAAAAATGAGGTTTAGGAATTTTAAGCAATAAGCTCATGGTCACAACTACTCACTTAATTTTAATCCCTCACTGTTTCTGTCTCTTTCTTAGCAACATGTCTCCCACAAAATAAGATGTAAATAAATATTTACTGTTCTGAATTAAAATAAAATATCTCTTCTTTATTATCTAACTATATACACAGTTCTCATATATACATATATATGCTTCACTTATAGGGGCCATTCTCTCATCTAACGTAAGTTTCCCTTCCCTTGGATCTGTGGAAACCTCTAGTAGTAGAAAATTATTCCATCTATTCCATAGGAAAGTAGCTCTGTTTAGTTATTCATAGCTCTGTTTGATTTAGTTTTATATGGTATTTTCCTGAGAGTATCTGCTTTGTTTTATTTTGTTTTTAGTAAAGAGACCATCCATGGTTGTGCACCTGTGTGTGTATGTGTGTGTGTGTCACATGATGAGTGTTTGGGGGTGGTATTCGTGGACTTTATTTTCTTGAGGAGGGAGGGATGAAAGACCATCCCACCAGGAAGAAGGTATTCTTCAAAAACATGAAACTTCTATTATAATTTCTTTACATGGCCGACATTATGATTAAAATCTATATTAAGCCCACAAGCAAAATCTATTGATCTAATATTAATGCAGTGTTTGCTAGTTGCTTTTCCCAGCACTTACTACAATTACTATTGACTACAAAAAATCTATCAAATGGACATATAGAATAATTTGATTGTATTTTTCAGTATGTGAGTGTAAGCACAGAATAATTAAGAAATATTTGGGTTATAAATATGAAATTTAGACATCCTGCCCAATAATATGATTTTTTTTAGATGCAAAAGTTTTAAAATCTGCCATACTTAATTTTATTAAAGGCATACTTTTACCTAGTTTATAATCACTCATGTTACACAGGCACATTATTTAAGTCCCAAGCCAGGCATAAATCACCAGGCTGGAAGAAGTTTAGATGTCTTAAGGGTGGGGGCAGGGGTGAGGGTGGCAAAGGAAAGATTGGGACCAAATTTACCTGTGAGTGGCAGAATTCATGACTTTCATTCTGCTTTGGTTTCACCCTTGCTATGCATCAATCTTTTCTCATGTAAGCTTCTATTGAGTGGGAATATTCAGATGCTTTTACACTAGGCTAATACCTTGCAAGGCCTATGATTATATTCCCAACATATGCTAGATATTTCAAAGTCATTTTAATTCCAAAGAGTTCTTTCTTTCCTCTCTACATAAGCCATCAAATTTCTGAGAACATTTTCATTTTTATTAAATGTCTCTTAGACTTCCTTTTTCATCTGAAAGTGCTTAAAAGTGTCTTATTTTATTTTATTCTGATATTTGTATTGTAAAATGAGCCATCATATAAGTTGGGCCCATCATAAGGAAAAGTGGACTAGCAGCTGTTTTTTTCTAACCATCATCATTAAAGGAACTGGGAATGTATCAGACAAGTATATAGGGTCTTTTCTTGCTAAGCTCATATTAAAGTACAGCTGATATATAACAGCCCCAGTGTTCAGAATATGTTCTCATGTGCAGGGGATATTTTATCCAGGATGCATTATTGCATTCCAGAATTTATGTTCTGGATTCAGAAAGCATTCTTCATAATAGTCTAGCTCTTTGACCCCCCACAAAAATCACATAAAATTTCTAATTGAATTCTTGGCATAGCATGTAGAAAGTATTCCATATGTGGTTGTAGTAATCGCTAATGTTTCTAGGATCTCAAACAATTCATGTATACATCCCCAGAGAAGTTGGATGGTGTGGCTAGTTAGAGGTGGAATCCAGATTCTCTGACATTGAAGTTCAAGTTTTAACCACTGTGCTGCATTGTCTCTGGTAGCAGGAGTACAGTTCTATTCATAATAGAAACTGAGTAAATGTGGCACAGGTGTTTTCTTCCCTCATCTGCTGGGGCCTTATATTTTTGAGGAAAAGGAAAGAGAAATGTTGTGGATCTTCTCCCTGAGGATATCTATGGGCATGGCTAGGTCTTTTCAGCTATAGAACAAGGGTATGCTCTGAGATCACTTTTTCCTCAGGAGGAATGAAGAAGGTTGGAAGGCCCATTGACTGGCTCCCCTCCTTGAATATTGTCAAAGTTCACAAGTGGTAACACTGTTTCCTTTCCATATGTTATTTTTATTAGACTCCAAGTTCTTTTAGCATTGCATTCACCAAATATTTTAACTCTTTTGTATTGCTTTCATCACTCATTTATTTTCAGCCCCCTAATATTGTAACTGCTATGATACATTTATAACATGTAAAATGAATTTGCTGTGTCAAAATTACACTCTAAAATATAAGGATGAGCTAGACACATTACCTTTTACTTAAGCATATTTCTTTTCTTCCAAATGATGATGTTGGTTACTATGCCAAAGCTTTCATGATGGCTTCTTATTTCTTTGAATGAGTGTTATTCAAAGCTGCTGTTTAGTTTTCCATGTCTATATGCGTCACTCAAGCTCTCTCTCCTATTCATCCAAATTACCAAGTCATAATTGAATTTCTCTCTGGCTCCATCTTGAAAAGTTTATATGTGAAAAACTTTAGGCACATTGCAAAATAGGCTTCTGGAATATTAGACTTTGCAGAATGTCTTACCAGTTTGGTGAGGTTTTTGGTCCAAGTGCCTCATCCAAGTGGATATGAAACCAGTCTTAGTGTTTTGGGTGCCAGACCCTGAAACAGATATATAATCTCATTTTGAAGGCAAGTGAATTTATTTCTCCCTCTTTGAGTGCAATTTGCTCATCTGATCTTTGAAAATTTTGTAAGAAAGATTAGGCATGTTAGAAATATGAACCCCAATCACTTTACAACTTATCGTTCCTGGTAAGACCAGTTATAATTCTATAACTACTACTTCTCATTGATGATGCCTTGGTGCTGCTCATGCAAATTTTTAGTTTTGTAAATCAACACCTAGGGGCAGTGTTCCAGTTTGAATCTATTATGTACCCCAGAAAAGACTATTATTTTAACCAAATCTTGTGGGTGCTGGTTTATTGTGGGTGGGACTTTTTGATTAGGTTGTTTACATGCAGATGTGACTCACCCAATTGAGGGTGGGAAATTTGATTACATTATTTTCATGCAGGCATGACCCCACCTATTGAAGGTGAGTCTTAGTTCACTGGAGTCCTCAAGAGAACTCAGGGGCTGACACAGACCCAGATGTTTGGAGATGCGGACAGAAGACATTTGGAGATGCTAAGCTAAAGAGACAAAGCCCAGAGTTTGCCCTGGAGAAGCTAAAAGAGGACCCTCAGATACTAGAGAGAAACACCCTGGGAGAACAAGCAAGTATGCACAGTAGCTGAGAGAGAGAAGCTAAGAGAGACAGAATCCCAGAGACATTTTGGAGAAAGCCATTTTTGAAACCAGAACCTGGGAGCAAAGGACCAGCATATGACAACCATGTGCCTTCCCAGCTGACAGAGTTTTTTCTGACACTATCAGCCTTTCTTCAGAAAGTATCCTCTTGTTGATGTGTTTGCTTGGAAACCTTTATGGCCTTAGAACTGTAAATTTGTAACCTAATAAATCCCTTTTATAAAAGCCAATTCATTTCTGGTATTTTGCATAATGGCAGCTTTAGCAAAGTGGGACAGACAGTATTGTTAGATCAAAAGTATATGGTAGTAGTAATGTCTTAATTTTCCAGGACTGTGATGACAAATACCACGAAATTAGTTTATGTTAACAATAGGAATTTTTGTCTGTTTTGTAAGCTACTTGTCTGTGGTGGTTTGGAACTATATGTCCCAGAATAACATGATCTTAAACTTTATCCATTCCTGTGGGTATAGACTCATTATAAGTAGGACCTTTTGATGAGGTTACTTCAGTGCAAGTGTGGCCCAACTCATTCAGGATGGGTCTTAATCCTATTCCTGGAGTATTAGCAGAATGGAATTCAGACAGAGAGAAAACCACAGAGAGAGTAGTCAGAAACTGAACAGAAATGGATCCCAGAAGAGAGAGGAGTGACCAGGAGAGACCACCATTTTCATTGCCATGTGACAGAGAAGCCCAGGACTAAGAATCACCAGCAGCTAGCCCCAGAGCACCAGTCTTCATGAAGAAATAATTGCCTTGATGATGCCCTGATTTGAACTTTTTCCAGTACTCAAAATCATGACCCCATAAATTCCCATTGTTTAAGCCAACCCAATGCATGGTATTTGCTTTAGCAATGAGGAAATTAAAACAATGTCTGCTATAAACGTTTTACACTGCCATGAATTCTCCCTGACTCTGCAGGGTTCTGATGCTGGCTTGCTGGCAATTATTTATTTTCATTGACTTGTACATGCATCTCTGCCCGTATCACAAGGCATTTAATCTTAATGATAGATCATTTCCAACCCTGCCATGCACATGTGAAGGAAATGTTTATTCTTTTTCTTTCCTATTCTTTTATCTCCCATTCCTCAACCATTTATTTCACCAATGTTTGTGCCTGGCAATAAATAATTTCATTGCAGTTGATTTTGCAGGTCATTGATTTTATTGGTAGATCTACTTAGATCAATCTTAAAAATGATTCTTATAGAACAATAAATTCCTGCCTTTGCTTCTGTGTCATTCCTTATATCAGATTTTCCTAGCAGCTGACATAATACCATTCCAGGCTACAATGTCTTTTCTCCTATTCTTCAGAAAGCTAGATTAGCACAGAACCTGCAGGGTTCCAGAACTGCACTGGACCCCCAGAGAAACAGTGCCTGAGACAGGCCAAGTGAAAGATAGAAGGTATATGCCCAAGGCCCAAGGGCCACTGCCTGGACAGTGTTTTACAGACATTGGACTGTGATCTGTTTAGACATACCTTGGGGAATATAATTTCTAAGAGCTTTCAAAGACCTATTAATTCTTGTGTTTTTACATAAATTCATAGTCTGTTTTTTAAAACACATTTCTGTCAGGCATAGGCATAAAATAGATGACTCCTAGTACTGAAATTCTTTTGTTAGATTTTGTGGGAATTTCAAAATCCTTTTTGATTACTTTTAGTCTGAGCTAGTATGAAGATGTTAAATCTGTGTTCAAAAGTCCCAAATGCTTTTCTGTGAAATAAATATCCACTTCTCACATCACTGATGGGTACATGGATATTTAAAGTCCACTCTCCTGTATTTATTTCTTCATTGGCCTTGGTTGTATATGCAGGCATGACAACTTCAGTAGTTGTAGTGCTCCTTGCTCAAAATAGAAAGGAAGAAAAAGAAAAATGGCCTGTGTGGCATGAACCATGTATGACACTGGTGTGTTTCATATTACTTCACTTATTCATTTTTATATTTCTTAATCATGTAACAATTTCTCAAATGAATGCATAAGGAAAATGAGTTTTAAGGATATGAACTAATAAGCTCATGGTCACAACCGCCCAGATTAAATTTAAACTCCTCAACTCTTAAAATCTTTGTTGTCACTGTTTTACATGCTTCTGCAGTGGTTGGCTATTTCCTTCCTTTCATCACATATTACAGCAATACTTTCACAGGAGCTTTCTTATAATCTATATGATCAAAATTTATTATTTGTTTTAATGATAATAATTCCCATCTAATTATTCACATATTTTATTACCTCTACTAACTGCAGTGGTCATAATTGCATGTTCCCCCAGAATGCAGGATGGAATTTTAGGAACTGTTGTGGATTAAACCTGTACATAATATAGAAAGCAAGCAAGGATCTTGACCTAAGGTATGTACCTTTAGATAAAACTGCAATAGATTATTCCAAGACAGTTTAGAATCAGAGAATTCTGAACCATATACTAACATACTCTGAACCACATATTAACCACAAGGTATAGCTTTACATAAATGTTCAGGAAGACTGGGTGGCCTAGTAAATTGTCAAATTCCATAATCTCTTCTACTGAGATGAGGATTTACACCAGCTCCTCTCACTACTGTAGTATATGACACTGCCCCCCGCCCCGTGCTCTGCTCTGCTCTCTTGAATGAGATGCAGCACCTAACTGGTTGAGAATTTGTATCTAAAACAACCATGGTTTTTTAGACTTTATATCCATCACATGAGCAACAAGAGAAAAGTAGATAATTGAAACCTCACCAAAATTAAAAACATTTGTGCAAAACAGGATTTTGTTACAACTTGGAAAAGACTACCTGCTCAAGGGGAGAAAGTGTTTGGAAGCCATATATCCAATAAGGTTTTTAATATGCAGAATATACAGGGAGATCTTACAATTCAACAATAAAAGGACAAACAGCCCATTTTGAAAAAGAACAAAGTACTTGAATAGGCATTTCACCAAAGAGGATCTACAAATGGCAAAAAATCACATGAAAATATGTTTAACATCACTAGCTATTAGGGAAACACCCATTGAAACCAAAATATGATAACATTTCAAACCCACTGTAATGTCTCCTATTGAAAATGAGAACATTAAATGTCAGTGCAGATGTATAGAAATAGGAGTATTCATCCCCTGCTAGTGGGAATGTAAAATGATGCAGCCCCTGTGGAAGACAGTTTGACAGTTACTCAGAAAGATAAGTATAGAACTACCACATGACATGGCAATACTATTACTAGGTATATATCCAAAAGAATTGAAAGCAGGGAATGAAGCAGATATTTACACACTGGAGTTCATGTTGGCGTTAATCACAATTGCCTAAAGATGGAAACAACCCAAACGTCCATGAATCAATGAAGGGATAAGTCAAATGTGGTATATACATACAATGGAATATTATTTTGCCATAAAAAGGAATGAAGTTTGGAAACATGTGACAAAATATGTGAGCCATAAAGACACCATGTTGAGTGAAATGTCAGGCACAAAAGGACAAATATGCTATGATTTCACTAATAAGAACTAATTATAAAATATAAACTCATAGTGATACAATCTACAATAAAGGCTGCAAGGGGACAGAATGAGACCAGAGAATATGGAGTGGTTGCTTAATGTGTACAGAATTTTTAACTAGGTTAAAGTGAAATGTTTGGAAATGGACAGATGTGATGGCAGCACATTAATGTAAGTATAAGTAATAGTGCTGAATTGTACTTGAATGTGGATGAAAGGGGTTGTTTAGAGTCATGAATGTCACCAGAAGGAAAGCTAGAGGTTAAAATATGGGAATGCAAAACACAGTGAAATTTGTGGAGGATAATGTGTATGATTAACAGTACAAATATAAATAAGTTCTTTAATGAAACTGAACAAGTGTATGACACTTTTACAAAGAGTAAATAATATAGTGATATATGGGAAAAATATACCTATTGCAAACTACAGGCTATAGTTAACGGTAATATCTTAATATTCTTTCATCAACAGCAATAAAGATAGCACACTGATTTAGGGGTCAACAATGTGGGGTGGGGGGGATGGATAAGTGTTAGGGACGTTTTCAGTGTTCTTTTCAATGTTTATTTTTCTTTTTGGAGTAATGAAAAACTCTAAAATTGATTGTGGTGATGATTGTATAACTATGTGATGATATTGTGAGCCACTGATTGTACACTTTGGGCGGTTTGTATGATGTGTGAATATCTCTCAAAAATATGCATTAAAAATTTAAAGAATGGCAAAGGACTTGAATAGATATTTCCTGAAAGTGGATATAAAAATGGGAAAAGCACATGAAAGATGCCAACATCACTAGCTATTAAGATAATGCACATCAAAACCACAACGAGATACTTTTTCAAACCCACTAGAATGGCTAATATTAAAAACAGAGAAAATTCCAAGTGTTGGAGCCGATGTGGAGAAATAGGAAGATTCATTCATTGCTTTTGGGAAGATGGAAGCCATCAAAATGTCCATCAATAAATGAAAGGATAAATCAAATGTGTTATATATATACAGTTGAATATTATTTGGCCATAAAAAGGAACAAAATTCTGAAACATGGGACAACATGCATGAACTTTAAAGATATGTTGAGCAAAATAATTCATGCACAAATGGACATATATTGTATGATCTCAATGATAAGAAACAATTAGAATTATCAAGCCCATGGACTCAATATCTAGAATATAGGTTGCCAGGAGCCAGATAGGGCATGAGAAATATGGAGTTAATGCTTAAATTGTACAGAGTTTCTATTTGGGTGGCTGTAAAGTTTTCATAATCAATGGTGGTGATGGTAGCACAACATTCTGAATGTAATTAACAGCAATGAATTATATATTTTAGACTGCATATTGTAAATTTTAGATTGCATATATATGTTACTAGAATAATTTAAAAAAAGCATGACTATACAGAATACACAGTGAACTTATTGTAAATGATGGATTACAGTTAATAGTTGAATCATAAAAATATTCTTTCATGAGTTGTATCAAATATACCATGCTAATGCAAGGTATTAATAACAGGGGGGTATACAAGGACTCTGTATTTTAGGAATTTATTCATGAGTTTTCTGTAAACCTACAACTTCTATAACAATAATAAATAAACAGATAATTTCAATAGCCCTATATCTCTTAAAGAAATCCAATTGTAATTTCAAAACTTCCCACCAGAAATACTCAAGTTCATATATGTGATTTCTGTCAAATATTAAAAAAGAAATAACACAAATTCTACACAAACAGAAAAAGGAATAAAAGGGAATGGAGAGCATTGTAACTCACTCTACTTGACCAGCATTTCTCTAATTCTCATAAAATGTCATAGCATTTCTTTACATTTATTAGGATTTACTGTTTACACAAGTATGCCACCAGTAATTACAGAGTGTTTTCTTCTTCCTATCCAATCTGGATGAAATTTTTCTAATATGTGAGCTTAGCAGGTTTTTGAGATGTGAGATCACTATTCAAAAATTAATTTCATTTAATAGCTAATGTCAGTTATAGTTAATGACATTTGACAAAATGTGCAAGGCATCTCACTGAAAATTACATACTTTGATGAGGGTAAATAAAGAACAGTTAATATATGCAGCAACATTCGATATTCATAAATGAGACAATGCAACTTTTAATACATTTGAACCATCCACAAAATTAATTTCTAGATAAAATGCTATCTGCCTTCTAAAGCAAAAACTTGCTTTTCAGAATTTCAAAATCTAATTTGAACATGTGTTTGGAAATGCAAATCATCTAGCCCAGAAAAATTTATAAAATAATAAATTATAAATTTTGAAATTTGAAAACTACACTTCATGATTTCAAGGCATTTTATAAAATGCTGTGTGGTACTTCCATAAAGATGGACAATTGGATGAATTGAACATTCTAGAGAGTACAGAATTAGATCCACTCATATATGGTCAACTAAATCTAAGCAAAGGACTGTTAAGTAATTCCTTAGAGGAGGAATAATGTTTTCAACATTATTCAACAAATGTTGGGTGGAACAATTGGATATCCATAAACACAGCAAATGAAACTCAACCTGTGCATTGCACATTATACACACATTAATTAAAAATAGATCATAGGTTTCTCCAAAAACATTAAAGTATGAAAGATTTAGAATGAAACTGAGAAGAAAATCTTGAGGTACTTGGTTTAGGCAAATATGGTTAGAAACAATAAAAAAACATATTCAACAAAAGAATAAGAATGGTAAATACATTTTAACAAAGTGGAAAACTTTGCTGTTAGAATGAGTTATAAATAAAGAAAAAAAGATGTGCAGTAGGAGAAAGTATTTAATGTGTAGAATATTACATATGAATAAGAAAAAGCAACTCAATAAATAATGAACACCATAAGAAACTGAACAACCAATTAAAAATGAGCAAGTGTTTTCAACAGTTCCTTCATCCAGGAAGATAAAAACTTTGCAAATAATACAAGAAAAGATGCTAGACAGCATTAGTCATTATGTAAATTTAAATGATTGCATTTCTTGCCATTCGAATGACCAAAATTAAAGATTGACCCGTAGAAAGTGGTGGTGAAGAAATGGAAAAACAAAAATCTCATACAGTATTTTTTCACCCCTGTGTGAGACAGGAAGGCTAGAAAAAGCTGCAGTTTAGTATTTACCTTCCCCAAGTAGGTGAGGCACTGGAAAAACCCACTTTGTTTATTTAGGCTATGGTTAATTAAGGCAGCAATTTGTAAATGAAAGCAGACTCCTCTGGTTTTATTTCAGAATGGTCACTGTTCCCCTCCAGCGTTGGAAACACAAGGGAATTTTTTTCTCTGAAATTCAGAGTGGGAATCACATGGGGCTCCTGGAGGGGAGGTAAGAGCAAGTAAGTTATGATGATCTAAGGCTTAGCTTCCTGGACATTTTTTCTCTCATGCTAGCCCATGTTTGGACTCCAACAATTTGTCAATTACACTTTGGTTTTATTTCCCAAGGCTGACGCCAGCCACTGTGGTTTTTATTCTAGGTAAAAAGTGATTCTACATACTTGCCTATCACTTCACTATCCAAGGAGATAGTTTTCCCTCAAATCTCCAAAGAATCTAATGTTTGTCGATATTCAATTTTTCAGCTTTTATCCTGTTGAGATGGTGGAAGTAATGACCATCCAAGCTCTTTACATGTCAGAACTGAAATCTGCTCATTTTCATTCAATTACAGGTATTTACAAAATTTTCTAATATTGTTTATATCTTTAAGAATACATGTAGCATGTTATTTTAATTTCCAAATATACATAAAATAATTTTTTCTTAATTTCTACCTTAAATTCTTAGTTCTATATAGTGTCTCCTTTAAAATTTGTTGAGGATTTCACAATCCTCTTGTTTAAAAATATTCCATTTCCATATGTAAGAATATGTATTTTTATTTGTTGAATATGTAATTGTATAGATGTCCCAATACATCTATATGTGCTTTTTAATTAGGTTGTTTTTTTCTTTTATTTCTTACTTTTGCCTACTTTATTTAGTAATAATTGATAAATGAGTTTAAATTTTCCACTGTGAAGGTGAAGTTATTTGTTTTTTTCTTGTATCTTTATCCCACCTGTATTTATTTATACTGAGGTGATATTATTAAATGCTTCTTCAGTCCAGGTCTTTGAGCAAGTAAAGCACAGAGTCAAATGCCATGATTGAATAAGAATATAAAATTAGACATTATTTTCAAAGACATGTACAGCAGCAATAAAACCTCAAAGATATGCAGTACCTGGGGTCCAATCAGTGTTGAAAACTGATGTGCTAAATAGAATGCAATAGTTAAATTCATGTGTAAGCTAGGCTAGGTGATGGTATCCAGGTGTTTAATCAAACAAGTACTTGGAGAATTCATTAAAATCTTCATCAGAGTTCCCAAATTGTGGCCTAACCTTTGGAATTTAAGCTTAACAATCCCAAAGCTCATGCAAGAGAATTTCTATAATAAGTGTCAGAATATTTTCATATATAGTTACACAAAAATATATACATTTAAACACACACATGTATTTACACACCCATATCTACATGTGTGTGTATGTGTGTGTGTGCATGTATATATATGTGTGTGTGTGTGTGTGTGTATATACACACTGTCATTTCTGTTTCTCTGGAGAACCCTAATACATCGAGTATAGTGGTTGCCAAGGTGAGCAGTAGAAATTCATGAAAAAAGGAAAAAAATGTTATACATAAAACATGGGTGATTTTTCATGGAACCATGTGAATAGTCTATTCTTAACTAAAGGGCAAGATTAACTCAACTCTGTTCCCTTTATATTCTACTGACACTGTTCCTCTTCCACAAGCCAGCAGGAAAAGTATATAGATAAGCAAAACAAACAAACAAAAAAAGCAAACAAAAAAAACTAACATTAAGAATTGATTTTGTATTGTGGATATTCCTAATTCTATTACCCTAATACTTGCTGATACCTAATACTTGCTGATACCTAGTAACTCAAAAGAGTGTACATGACTTGAAAGTTTTGAGTGGGTATAATAAATTTCTAGAAATGTCTTACAATCTCCATCATAATGGCAACAATTCTGTGCTGATGAGGAAAATCTTAATGCTTTTTTGATGCTCTCTTAGCAAACTGATCAGTTGGATGATTAAGAATTCAACTTTAAGTTTACCATGATAAACATCAATGGATATAGTCATTGTGAGGACTTTAGTCTGGGGTATTTTGGGGTTTACTTCTGTAATTATAAGTACATACACATTGGTTGCTGCAAAATGCCCATGGGTGATTTCCCTCTGGTCCCTCTTGTGCCTTTTAATTCAAGGTGATCCTGGCAATGCTTTCCTAAAAGATTTGTTTCAATGGAAGATTCATACAAGAGTCAGAAGCTTTCCAAATCAATTTGCTGCTTTTGTTGCCTAGTCCAGAAGCATAAAAGGACTAGTCTGCAGGACCACCTTGATGTTCCACAGAAAGTAAGGTGTTACAGAAGAAATGAACATTATGGTTAGTATCCATCAATTTAAAAAAAAAAAAAGCTTTGGGATAAAACCAGTGGGATTTCAAAATCCTCTGTTTTATATAAAATTAAATCTTAGTATTTTTATATTTGTAAGCTAATACACATCTGGAACATATGCCTGGTGGCTATTTTCAGGAGAGACCATTCAGAAAAATATGGATGGTAATTTTGGAACATAGCTTTTAGCCTGTATTTGTATTTGAGAGAATATATTTAAGCACAGAAAAAAATGTTTGAGCTTTATAATCATTCCACATGGCACAAATAGAGACAATCCCTTAGAATTTGTGTAACCTTTGGATTTGGTTGTAATACCCCAATCTATATACCAATAATGAAAATAAAATAATAGTGTAAATATATTATAATTATAATGGTACTATATTATAATATAATGAAAACATTATATATAACAATAATATAAATATATAAAATATATTTAAGTGTGTGTGTATATATATATATAAATGATTGTGTAATAATAAACCCTCACCAGGTCATAATGAAGAGAAATTAGTGGGCATATGTAAAACACTTAATAATTTGCCTAGAATATAATATTGCTTAATTTATGGTATTTAAAAATTTTATTCTGAATTAATAAAAAATTAAACCCTAGACTTTAACTTTCAGTCTTTTCTTTATAATAGATGTAATAAATAGTTCAAGAATATGAAAAAGCAGATACATTTGCCATTGTTGGAAGCTCACAATATCCATATCCTCTCATGAACTTATTTATAATTCCCACTTCTCAACTTTTTTTTTCATTCTTCAGTTTTCTCCTTTCTTCTTCTTTTACTTCAATCTTTTTTCTTCTTTCAAAATGTAGTCGACCCTTGTTTGCAAAGATTTCCTAACAGGATCTTTCTCTAGGGATTTAATTCATAAGAAAGAGGGAAATTTGGAAGAGAAACCTTAAATGAGAGTTGGGAAAATGTATACTCAAGCTCTACAAAACCCTGTGTTTATTTGCATGTGTCCATCTACAGGTGCATCAGTGTGTGTCTGAGTTTCTGTGTGATGGAGGGGGAGGGGGAGGGAGATGGTGAGAGGGAGGGAGAGAAAGGATTTACATATAGCTCAGGGAGATTTTAAGCATTAGAAAAAGAGCAGAATTGAAATGGCATGAGGATGGTTCCAGGAAATATTTTAGCATGATTTTACTTTTAAGAGGATTCCCAGTAACTAATCTCTGGGTGGAGATTTAAGGATCTTTTCCTATGTTAGTGTGTGATTTCCCATCTGATGTGGAATCATCATAAGTACCGCATGACTGGACCCAAATGTTAAGAGATCCTGAGGCTTGCACAATATTAGGGAAATATTCTAAACCAAGAATTTAGCTTTCTACAATTTTAGTCTTCTAGTTTTTCTAGAATATTTTTCTTATACTTAGTATTTGTCTAACATGAGTAAAAAAACAAGCAGACCAGTATATTTATGACAGTGATGGAATCCCATTTTATTACACAACTGTCTGTCCTCAACAAAATATTTTCAGGGAGGCTGCCCTGAGGACTTCATTTAAGTTAGAATCTTAAGCATTTATTATAGTGTATTCTTTACATAGTCTTCATTCCTTTATCCTTGGCAAAAGGTAAATGATCCAGTATCATTGATTCCACACACTAGTTGGAAAAGAAATCTCAGAAAGAAGTGTTTATTGCTAGGAATGTAGAAATATTAGAATGTCCAAGACTGGATGTTCATCCTCATGATCCTTAGACTAGGGATGGGTAAACCATATCATATTTTCCCTTTCTGTAAAAACAACAACAATCCATTGGGGTGCAAGATAATTTTGATGAGGCAGGACATTTTGATATGGGTTAAAGGTGATGCTTTCAGTATGTTAGCTCCCTCCTCCCAGATTCACTACATCTGAATGTCTGCAGTCTTCTAAAAGCATGTGCAAATAAGCAGGTATTCTTTCATCTCATTAATTCATTCAACATGGCAACAGGTAACAGTATCATTCTAATGTGTTTCTAATAGGAGCCTCAAAATTGCACCTTTAATGTAATTAAGTGAAAGGTGAGGCTTTTGTATAATAATATTCCATGTTCCTATATTCAGAGACCTAACAATTGCTGGTGTTGTTTCCCAGTCACGGTCTTGAACCCAACATGAAAGGATGTAAAGACATTGGAATTTTCAGCAAATAATTTAGGCTATTTCTCAGATATGATTAAGAGCCTTGGTATGTTTTTGTTTGTTTATTGTTTGTTTTGTTTTGTTTTAACATCAAGAATAAATATTTAGCTGCAGTGGATATGTAGAATTCTAGAGTGATTTGGGCAATCCAGTTAAATTATTTGCAGCATAGAGTAGGGGAGATGTTTCCTTAGTTAAAGGTATTAAATTGCAGATTGGAGAAAGTCCTTTATTTTACAGATATGGAAGAACAGCTAGGTCCATTTAGCCTGGGACAACATAGTATAGTTTTGAAGAGAATGGAATCTGGCATCCAGTACAGGCTCAAATCTTAAATCTGCTACTGTATAGCTTAATGATTTCATGTAACTAAGTGAACTTGCCTATGCTTCTAATGCTTCATATATAAAATGAGTGTTAGAATAGTGATTCTTACTTGTGGGTGGTTATGGGAATTAATACATGTAAAATAAAGATAAAATGCTAGAATTAAAATATACTGTCCTTAAATATCATTAGACGTAATAAAAATGCCCTAATCTTAAAAGATTTTTAAAGATTATGTCATGTATTAAATCCACTATGACCTGCATGATTTTTCAATTTTTAGATCAAACTAAGGTTAATAAAGCTGTTTAATATTTAATGAAATGTTCTGTATTATTTCATATAAATTAAGTTTCTAGCGTGTACTCTGGACTCACATTAACCTCATGGAAGATCAGAACAATGTTACTGAATTTGTCTTCTTGGGGCTGTGGGAGAAGAAGCAAATAGAGCTACTGTTCTGTTTCTTGTTCCTGCTCTGTTACTTGACAGTCTTAATGGGGAACTTCATCATCTTACTCACAATCACCTGCAGCCATCTAATTGAACAACCAATGTACTATTTTCTCTGCCACCTCTCCCTCATGGATCTCTCCTTCACCTCTGTTGTAGTTCCCCGACTAATTAGAGACTTAGCTTCAGAGAGAAAAGTCATTTCCTATAACAACTGTATAACCCAACTCTTCACCTTCCATTTGCTGGCAAGTGTAGAAATATTCATCTTGGTGTCTATGGCTTTTGACCGCTATGTTGCCATTGTCAAGCCCCTGCACTACATGCTCATCATGAACAGGCAGAGGTGTAACATGCTGATTGTCACAGCCTGGGGTGTGGGTTTTTGGCATTCTATTGCTGTACTGCTCATGGTCCTAGATTTACCTTTCTGTGGCCCTAATCTGATCAATCACTATATGTGTGATGTGAAGCCTCTTTTGAAACTAGTCTGCAGAGATATTCATGTTGCTAGTATCTTCATTATTGTCCATTCAGGAGTGTCAGGGGCTTTAATTTTTCCTGTACTGTTGACTTCTTACATACTCATACTGTACAATCTCAGGACACACACCACTGCAGCACGACACAAAGCTCTCTCAACTTGTAGCTCTCACATAATGGTTGTAGTTTTGTTTTTTGTGCCTGCTCTCTATATCTATGTTATACCTGCTGAGAGTGAGATCAAGGACAAGGAAATCTCTGTATTTTATACTGTTATTGTCCCCATGCTGAATCCTTTCATCTATACACTGAGAAATTTGGAGATGAAAATTGCCTTGCAAAAGGTATGGTCTCAAGTGGCACATTGAGAATTAAAGTTAATATGGTGTTAGTCATTGTGATTCCCATCCTGTGCCCATAGTATAGTTATTATTAAGGTCAGTGTAGAATGAAATTAAGCTTTCTTTGGGAATTGGACTAAATGACTTCTGACATTATAAAAGCCAAAAATACAAATTATTATTCATATAGCAACATACTCTTTAGTGGGTCCAAATTGACCCAATTGTGTCCTCTTGTAGATGAGGAATGTAAGAAATAGTTCTCTAAAATTCATCATTAATCTTGTCACTCTCTTCTTCAAAAATATATAACACTAATATTTTCCTAGGAATAAAATCCAACCTTCTCTCTTATTAATCAGAAATATTCTCAATTTGGCTCATGTCCAGTTTGCTGACCTTAGAAATGACTGCACTGGAGAAACTTACAGTAATGCACTACAACAGTAGGTTTTCAGGTCCCATATAACTGCATCAAGCATTGACCTAGTCAATTTTGTCTATGGGTCTTGGCAATTTTCTCTATTTTTATTACCCTCAGTTTTGAAATATCTTTGGTATGATATCATGTTTCATAAAGAGGTTGTAAGCTTATGTTGACTAACACACATGAAGTTTCAGCATGGTGTATGATGTAATAGATTTATTTCATCTTTTTTATTCCCCTACTTTTTTTGTTTCCTTTGCTTAGATGATTTAAACTGGCTATATTGTAGCCCTCTATGTTCTCCAAACAAACTGTCTGATCTCTCACCTCTACATTTGTTTTTTTTTCCTGCTGTCTCTTTACTTAGTATGTCTCTTCCCATATATTTGGGGGTCATGAATTACATATAATTCACACTACTTCTATTATGTGATCCAGGAGAATTTTGCACACTTATCAACAGTCTAGAATTACAGGCATACCTCATAAACATTGTGGATTTTGTTCCAAACCACTGCAATAAAGCACCAATCACAATAAATTGTGCCACACATTATTCTGCATAGAAAAGTTATGTTTAGAGTCTACTGAATTTTATTTTCTATGCAATAGCATTGGGTCTAAAAATTGTACTTACATTTTAATTGAAAATACTTCAGCAAATCCTAATGTTTTTGCTTTTTTTGGATCTTGCTTCAAGGTTGATGGCTGCTTAATGATCAGGGTAGTGATTTCTGAGGATTGAGTGTCTGTGCCAATTTCTTAAAATAAGACATTGAAGTCAGTTTCATCAATTGACTCTTTTTTCTTCAAAAGATTTCTCTGTAGCATGTGATGCTCTTTCATAGCATTTTACCCATTTTAGAATTTCTCTCAAAATTGAAGTCAGTCTTCTTAAACCCTGCAGCTGCTTTATCAAATAAGTTGATGTAATCTAAATCTTTTGTTGTAATGTGATCAATGTTCACAGCATATTCACCAGGAGTAGGTTCCATCTCAAGAAACTACTTTCTTCACTCATCCAGAAGATGCAACTCCTCATCCTTTAATGATTTATCACATGATTGCAGCAACTCATTCGCATCTTCAGGTACCACTTTTAAATCTAGTACTCTTGCTATTTCCACCTCATCTGAAGTTATTACCTCTGCTATGTCATGAATCCCTCAAAGCCATCCATATGGAATGGAATCAATGTTTTCCAAGTGCCTGTCAATGTTAATACTTTGACCTCTTCCCATGAATCATGAATGTTCCTAATGGCATCTAGAATGGTTAATGCTTTCCAGAAGGTTTTTAATTTACTTTGCCCAGATTTATCAGAGGTATCTCTATCCTTGGCAGCTACAGTGATAAGAAATGTATTTCTTAAGTAATAAGACTTGCAAGTTGAAGTTAATCCTTGGTCCATGTGTTGCAGAAAGGATGTTGTAGTAGCAGACATGAAAACAACATTAATCTCATTGTACATCTCCATCAGAGCTGTTGGATGACCTGAAGCATTGTCAATGAGTAGTAACATTTTAAAGGGAGCCTTCTTTTCTTTGTAGTAAGTCCTAACAGTTGTATTAAAATATTCAATAAACCATGTCATAAACAGATGTGCTGTCAGCCAGGCTTTTTTCTATCATTGATAGAGCACAGAGTAGATTTAGCATAATTCTTAAGGGCCCAAGGATTTTCAGTGTGGTTAATGAGCATTGGCTTCATCTTAAAGTTACCAGCTGCTCAAGAGGGTCAACCTGTCTTTGAAGCTTTGGAGGCAGGCATTGAATTCCCTCACTAGCTATGAAAGTCCTCAATGGCATCTTCTTTCAATATAAGGCTGTTTTGCATACATTGGAAATCCATTGTTTAATATAGCAACTTCCATCAATTATCTTATCTTGGTCTTCTGGTTAACTTGGTGCAGCTTCTGCATAATAACTTGCTGCTGCTCATTGCAATTTTGTTGAAGAGACACAGCTTCTTTCCTTAACCTCATGAGCCAACTTCTGTTAGTTCAAATATTCTTTTCTGCAGCTTTCTCACCTCTCTCAGCCTCCATAGAATTGAAGAGAGTTAGGCCTCTGATCTGGATTAGGCTTTGGCTTAAGGGAATGTTGTGGCTGCTTTGATCTTCTATCCAGACCATGAAAACTTTCTCCATATCAGAAATAAGAGTGTTTGGCTTTCTTATCATTCATGTGTTCACTGGGCTAGCACTTTTATTTTCTTCAAGACCTTGTTATTTGCATTCACAAATTGGCTAACTGTTTAACCTAAGAGAACTGGCATTTGGCTGATCTTGGCATTTGACATGCCTTCCTCACTAAACTTAATCATTTCTAGCTTTTGATTTAAGTTGAGAAACATGAAACTCATCCTTTCTCTTTAATACTTAGAGAACATTTTAGGGTTATTAGTTGACTTAATTTCAATATTGTTGCCTCTCAGGGAATGAGTCCTGAAGAGAGGGATAGAGATGAGAATGGGAGTCAGTGTGCCAGTCAGAACACATAGGACAATTATCAGATAACCTCACAATCTTATGCAGTTGAAATTCATGGTGCTCCAAAACAGTCACAAGGTAATATCAAAGATCATTGATCAAAGATCAGCATAACAGATGTAATACAAATGAAAACATTTGAAAAATTGCAATGATTACCAAAATGTAGCACAGAGACAAGAAGTGGGTGCATGCTGTTGGAAACATTGCACTAACAGACTTGCTCAATGCAGAATTACCATCTATCTTCATTTTTTAAAATATGATAAGTGCAATAAAACTAGGTATGACTATACTTTCATTTCTCCCTATGTTTATATTCTAATCATGTGTAATTTCATTCTATTTCATATAACAGGCATTTCTGTTTTATGAAGTGTGTTTTCCTAATTTGACTGTGCCAGTATGTAATATGCTATGCTATGTCTTTGTTTTTATTTGTATATTATTTTAACTCAAAAAATGGGCCTCATTCACAATAAGATTTAAATAAAATCTCACTGTATTTAATAAATGATACTATCTCCTCTTTTTTATGTGACTGCATACACCCTTCTCACATATATGGAATATCCCTTTATGTCTTTCACAATCATGTATGAAAAACAAAATAAGTGACATCTGAAAAGTCAGAAACTTTAGCATATTTCCCCAAGTGCCTCTCAGGGAGGAAAGGAAATCCAACAAATTATCTTCCCCTTTCTATTATCCTTTAAGTTATTTATTTTCTGCATCAAAGCATTAATACTCTTTCATATAACACTTACCTCACATCTTATAAATCACGTAATGCATTTCCAGCTCTGTGCTTTTGTTCCCATTTCTCCAGACACTACCCCCTGTTGAGGCACTTTTGTTTTCTCAATAGAATGGTTAAATTGTTTTCATGGTGAGCTTCCCTTTTTAAGTTACTCTTATCCAACAGCCAAGGCAAGACCTAGGAAATAACATACAGGTAGCAATATTTATCTTTAGGACCAGGAAAAACTTTATGAATGTTTCACATCCTGAGGTCAAACTTATGACTTATTTTCCCTTGGAGCCACAGAAATCTCTGGAATATAATGGAAATCATTCTGTTCCTTTCATAGCAAATAATCTCTTAATAATATATTCATAATTCTCTTTGACTTAGTTTTATATGTCATTTTTCCAAAGATTTCTTCATTTATTTAATAAGAAAATGTGGTGTTTCATGCACATTTGTGTTTTTGTGCATGTGTGTGAAAATATGTATATGATGCATGTCTCTGGGTATATGGGATGGCAGACATTTGGAGTTATAAGGTGGGTAAGGAAAAGACCCATATCATCAGAAAGAATACTTTGCAACAAAACATGAATCCCTTATTATAATTTGTTTTGTTTGTGTTTTAAAGGTGCCACAGAATTTAATTGGTTGAAAAATATGATGAAATTATGTATTAAGCCCAAACTCAAAACCTCTTGAGCTAAGATTAGTTATCTTCTTGTGAGTAGCCCTTTCTATAATTCATTCCCAAGCCAGTAACCTAATGCCTGATGTTGGCAAAAATATGTCAAGTCAATGAAAGCTGATTTGATCAAATGATTTTTTTTTCAGCATAGATGTAAGAACAGGAAATTTAACAAATATATTGGGACATAAGTGTGTATTTTAAGAAGTTCTTTCCATTAATATATTATTTTGTTTAGAAACTTGAAGTCTGTCATAGTAAATTTTATATCAGGAATAGCTTAACCTAGCTTATGAACACTCAAATTACACATGCACATTATTTAAGCCTCAATACAATCAGAAATCACCAGTCAGAAAGAAGTTTAGAAGTCTTGGGATGCTTAAAGGAAAGATTGGAAGCCAAAGTAAAGTGTGAGTGACCAAGGTCAATATGATTTCCTGCCCTGATCACCCTCTCCCTATCTTCTCACTTTTTTTCTCAATTCTATATCTGTCCATTATTATCCATTGACAGGGCATATTTAGACAGTGTTAGGCTACTATAGGTCTTCAAGACCTGAGATAACCTTATGTTTATAGTCATAATATATCCTAGATATTTCAAAGCAATTGTAAACAAAGGTAGTTAATTCTTTCCTCCCACTGTGTAACATCAAGTTTTCTTGGACATTTTGATTTTACTAAATGTCTCCTAAACTATTTCTTTCAAATGAAAGTACTTTGAAAATCTAGTTTGGGAGACTTCCATGACCACAGACACACCACATATGAGTCTGAACAGGTGAAAAGGCCAAGATCACAGTGCAGAACTGTTAAGTAAAGTATCCATTGTTAAGGCTGGCACTCCTCTCACTAGTACAGTTAGTTGTTTTGGAGTAACTTCTCCATGAGTAAAAGAACCTCAGATAAACCCAGAGAAAGCACAAAAGGGACCCAAAACGTGGTACTGATATAAAAGAGGCTTTTGGAGTTGGCTGAATGCAGAATACTGGAAAAGGGATGTGTCTCAAGAAAAGGGGTATATGGAGCCAGGTACTAACTCCAGCTCTTAATTGGCAAACCTGGGGATCTGGGAAATGTTTTTTTGTTTTGTTTTTTTTTTTTTTTTTTACTTAAAGCATCCCATTAAAGAAAGCAGCAGTCTTTCTCAATTGTCAGCAATGTCTCAGGCAATAGCAGAGTTAAGGTATGTTTGAGAGACAAAGTAACTAATCAGGTGAAGGAGATAATTCCATGAAAGATATATTTTCTTCAAACAAAAAAAAAAAAAAAAGAAAGAAAGAAAGACAGTAGGGCCCAGATAAGTGGCAGCTTTCATTCAGAGAATTCAGACCCTAGGGGCTGGAAAACAGAAACAGTTTAAGCCTACCTTCTGCCTCAACCACTGTCTAAAACATGCCTTTGGCAGGGACATGATCTGCTCAGAATTAAAGGCATCATACTGCTTTATGTTGGTGGGGAGCTGTGGGCTGAAAAGCACCACCTGCTGGGCAGTATAGGAGAAACACAGAGTCAAAATTCTTCACAAGAAAGAATGCTACTCTGCTGGGTATCATACCCAGGGAAACTTGATATTAATTACACTTCTGAGTCATGGAACTATTTTGTCAGGGAAAATCTGATTGGGGTCAATCTTATCTGGGGAGACTCTCCACAAAATAATCTCCCATATATGAAGGGCAAGAACCAGGAAAACAAGAGATGAAAAATTATAAGTTAAAAAGAAGCTATGCTAGAATTCTAGGATAAGTCAAGCTGAGTGTCAAAAAACATATAGAGAACAAAGTCAACTGGCAAGAAAACCCTACATAAAAGACAGAAAATGACCTGCATAATAAACTAATCAAGGAAATCAGATGCATAGACACCAGTAATAAAATCATGAGTCTACTATGATGCACAAAGATAAGGCTCAGTCAAAGGAAGAAACTAACACTGCAAATGTAACATAGGATTTGAAACAACTAATTAAAGATGTTCAAACAAATCTAAATCAAATCAATGAATTGAAGGAAAATATGGCAAAATAGATGAAGGATATAAAGAAGACATTGGGTGACCATATATAAGAACCCAAAAGCTTGTGAAAAAAATAGCAGAAATTATGGGAATGAAAAGCATAATAGAAGAGATGAAAATCAAAATGGAGACATACAACAACAGATTTGAAGAGGCAGAAGAAAGTATTAGTCAACTAGATGGCAGACAATCTGAAATACTAAACACAAAAGAACAGATGGGGAAAAGAATGGAAAAATATAAACAGGGCCTCAGGGAATTGAATGAAAACATGAGGTGCACAAATATACAAGTTATGGGAATCCCAGGAGAAGAGATTGTAAACAGGGAAGGATGAATAATAGAGGAAATAATCAATGAAAATTTCCCAACTCTAAAGAAAGACAGAAAATTACAGGTCTAAGAAGTGCAGCATGCCCAAAAAGAATAGATCTGAATAGACCAACTCCAGAACACTTACAAATCAGATTGTCAAATGTCCAAGACAGAGAATACTGAAATCAGCAAGAGAAAAGTGATCCATCACATACAAGTGAAACTTGATGGATTATAATTGGATTTCTCAACAGAAACCATGGAGGTGAGAAGACAGTCATGTGATATATTTCAGGTACTGAAAGAAAAACTGCCAACCAGGAATTCTATATCCAGCACAACTGTTCTTCAAAAATGAGGGAGACAGGGGTGTAAATCTCCCCGGTAATGCAAGATACGACTCCCAAGGATGAATCTGGAACAGGCATCATGGGATTGAGAACATCTTCTTGACCAAAAGGGGGATGCAAAATGAATCAAAATAAAGCTTCAGTGGCTTGGAGATTTCAAATGGAGTTGAGAGGTCACTCTGGTGGACATTCTTATGCACTATATAGATAACAGCTTTTAGGTTTTAATATATTGGAATAGCTGGAAGTAAATACCTGAAACTACCAAACTCCAACCCAGTAGCCTTGACTCTTGAAGATGATTGTATAACAATGTAGCTTACAAGGGGTGACAGTGTGATTATGAAAACCCTATGGATCACACTCCCCTTTTCCAATGTATGGATGGATGAGTAGAAAAATGGGGACAAAACCTAAATGAAAAATAGGGTGGGATTGGGATGGTGGTGATTTGGGTGTTCTTTTTTTATTTTTACTTTTTATTCTGATTCTGATTCTGGTATAAGGAAAATATTCAAAAATAGATTGGGGTGATGAATGCACAACTATAAGATGGTACTGTGAACAGTTGATTTTACACCATGAATGACTATATGGTATGTGAATATATCTCAATAAAACTGAATTTAAAAAAAAATGAGGGAGAGTTTAAAATATGTACAGATAAACAGATTCTGAGAGACTTCATGAATAGCAAATGTGCTCTATAAGAAATATTGAAGGAAACAGTACAAGTGGATAGGAAAAGACTGGACAGAGAGGTTTGGAGAAGAGTGTAGAAATGAAGATTATCAGTAAGGGTAAAAAAAGAGAGAGGAAGAAAAGATATGACATATAAGATCTGAAAGACAAATTATTAGAGGAAAGTATTGACTTTGCAGTAATAAAATTAAATGTTAATGGATTAATCTCCCCACTCAAAAGATGTAAACTGGCAGAATGGATTTAAAAACAGGACCAATTTCTATGCTGTCTGTAAGAGACTCACTTTAGACCCAAGGACAAAAATAGATTGAAAGTAAAAGGCTGGAGAAACATATTGAATGGAAACAACAATCAGAAAAATGGAGGGCAGCTATATTAATATCAGACAATTTGAACTTCAAATGTAAAAAAAAAAAAAAAAGAAATGACTGAGACAAAGAAGGATACCATGTATTAATAAAAGGTAAAATTAATCAAGAAGATATAACAATCATAAATATTTATGTCCCAAGTTAGAGTGACCCAAAATACATGAGGAAAACACTGACAACACTGATGAGAGAAGTAGACACCTCTAAAATAATAGTTGTAGACCTGAATACACCACTCTCATTAATAACCAGAATATCTAGAAAGAGGATAAATAAGGAAACAGGAGACTTTGAGTAGTATAAAAGAACTAGACTGAACATTTACAGAACATTGCACCCTACAGCAGCAGGATATACATTTTTATCTAATGTTCATGGATCATTCTCCAAGATAGACCACATGTTGGGTCACAAAATAAATTTTAAAATATTGAAATTATACAAAACATTTTCTCACTTAATAGTGGAATGAAGTTGGAAATTAATAACAGGCAGAAGGCTGGAAAACTCACAAATATATGAGTAGGGTAAACAACACAATCTTAAACAACCAATGGGTCAAGGAAGAAATTAAAAGAAATAAGTAAACATTTCAAGACAAATGAAAATGAGAACAAAACATATCAAAACTTATGAGATGCAGTAAAGGCAGTACTAAGAGGGAAAATTATAGCCTTAAATGCCTACAATAAAAGAGAAGAAAGTGCAAAAATTGAGGAATTAATGGCTCACCAGGAAAAACTAGAGAAAGTATACCAAACTACCACTAAAGCAAACAAAAGGAAAGAAATAACAAAAAATAGAGCAGAAATAAATGAAATTGAGAACCTGAAAACAATACAAAGAATCAATAAAACCAGATGTTGGTTCTTTAGGAAATGAATAAAACTGATGGATTCTTAGCTAGGTTGACAAAAAAAGAAAAAAAAATGTGAAAGGATGCAAATGAGAAAAACCAGATATGGATGGAGGTCATAACTACTGATCTGACAGAAATAAAGGAGTTATCAATAGGATACTATGATCAACTATATGCTAAAAAACTGGAAAAGTTAGACAAATGAACAATTTTATAGAAATGTATGAAAAACCAACACTAACTTGAGACCTCAACAAATCAATCACAATAAAGAATAAGCATCAAAACTCTCCAAAAAAAAAAAAAAGAGAGAGAAAGAATTGGTTACCAATCCTGCTCAAACTCTTAAAAAAATTAAAGAGAATGAAAAGCTACCTAACCTATTCTATGAACTCAACATCACCCTAATACCAAAGCCAGGCAAAGAAACTAGAATGAAAGAAACAAAGAAACAAAGAAAGAAAGAAAGAAAGAAAGAAAGAAAGAAAGAGAAAAACTACAGACAAATTTCTTTAGTGAACATAAATGCAAAACTCATCAACAAAAATGCTTGCAAATCAAATCCAACTGCACATTAAAATAATTATACACCATGATGAAGTGGGTTTTATTACAGGTATGCAAGGGTGGTTCAACACAAGAAAATCAATTAATGTAATAAACCACACAAATAAATCAAAGAGAAAAACTGCATGATCATCTAAATTGATGCAGAAAAAGCATTTGACAAAATTCAATGTTCTTTCTTGATAAAAACAATTAGAAGGATAGGAATAGAAGGAAACTTCCTCAACACGATAAAGGGAATATATGAATAACACTCAGCTAACACCATACTCAATGGGGAAATACTGAAAACTTTCCCTCTAAGATCAGGAACAAGACAGGGAAGTTCACTGTCACTATTGTTATTCAATATTGTGATGGAATTACTAGCTAGAGTTATTAGACAAGAAAAATACATAAAAAGGCATGCAAATTGGAAAGGAAGAAGTAAAATGTTCACTGTTTGCAGATGACTTGATCCTTTACATAGAAAACCCTGAAAAATCTATAGCAACGCTGCTAGAAATAAATGAGTGCAGCAAAGCAGCAGGATACAATGTCAATCTGCAAAAATCAGTAGTGTTTTTTAGGCTCATAAGGAGGAACCTGGGGAAGAAGTCAAGAAAAAAATTCCATTTATAATAGCAACAAAAAAACAAATATTTAGCAATAAATTTAACCAAGGACATAAAAGATCTATACACTAAAATCTACAAAAAAATTGCTAAATCAAGAAAGACTTAAATAAATGGAAGTACATACTGTGATCATGCAAAAAAATTAATGAACTATGCCATAACAAGATACATGTTTCAAGAAAAAAAAGATTTTCTAACAGGTATTCAAACATAAAATCTCCTCTTTATTTGAGTCTATATATCTTTCTCACCTATTTGAACATTTCCTGTGTCACTAATGAACATGACTTAATAATAAAATAAGTGATATCTGAAACCCCACAACTTCAACAGATATCTCCAAGTGAAAATTTGGGAGGAAATGATTCCTGCAGACCTTCAGCCCCCTAAGATATCCTTTAGCTATTTATTTTCTACACAACTGGAACACTACTTTCCCAATTAATCCTGACCCTCACATCTTATCAAGGACATAAACTAATCTCCAGACTTTTCTCCCTGTCCAGACACTTGTCATTTTTCAACAGAATATTTGCATTACTTCCAAATAGCACTTCAATGTTAGAGTTACTCCTCCTACACAATCAGGGAGAGACCTAAGAAAATTCACATTGGCATTTAGTATCAGGATCTTCTCTTTTGATATTTCACTTCTATTATTAAGGATATTAGCATTGAATAGATCTTTATTCATAGCTTTTACTTGGTTTAATGCATTATTTTTTTCCCCAGGAAATATGTAGATTTCTTTTTAAAATAAAGAAATATGTCTATATACATACACACACATATATCTGTGTGTGTGTGTCTGTGTGTCTGTGTGTCTGTGTGTTTATGCAGAGTTTGATCTGAATGTAAGGCATGGGTTGCCTAGCATTTTTTGATGAGGGATCAGAGAAAAGACCTTCATCATCAGAGTGAATGCTGTTCAGAAGAGTGTTTGGTTTCTGTCCTTGAAATGCATGTATAATCTTATTTTAATCCTCAGGGTAACTTATTTTTGCCTTTTTGAAATTAATTGGCTCATCTGCTCTTTGAAATTGACAGAATGGAAGAGCAGCCATGCTAGATGTGTGAGGGTATGTTCATTAAACTCATTTTCCCTGCTAATACCAGGTATATATTTTACTTCTTATTGATGATACTTTATTATTGTTATGTAAATTAATAGTATTATAAATTAATATATAAAAGTAGAATTGTTGGACATATTTTATGGCAGATTTAGTAGTTATTTTCAAACAATATTTAAGGTGTTTGTGCAATTTTGCACTACTAATAGCAATACATAATAGTTCCATAATTCTAGTTATTTGTAATTTTCTCTTTTTTTGATTGATTAATCTAAAGCCTTCTGACATTTATGAATCCTTTCATAGGACTAAATTTTGTATTTTTTCATATTCTCTATTTAGAACTGTTAATACTGTTATTGAATTATCTCCCTAATTTTATTAGATCCTTGTCTCTATATTTTTTGGATTTAATTTGCTTTTATTTTCATACATCTTTATTCCTAGGATACTTAGATATTGATTACCAAACAATTTTATTTCTTAATGATGGATTTTAAAGAAAAATGAGGAAACATTATAAACACAATAAGCTAATAAACAACTTAGATACAACTGGTTTATTACATACAACTGACAAATTCCTTGAATGATATAAATTACAAAAGCATATTTAAAAAATAATTGATATGATCAACATGGCAATGTAAGACAAACTCTGGAAAATTCTCCCCTCAGAAACAGCTATTAAAAGGACATATCCTAATTTCTTGGAACTCTGAAGGATGATAGAGCCTGGAGTAGGATGCCACAATTGCTGAATGAAGACAAATAAAAATAAAACAACAAAAAACTTTAGATGTTCCATGACCTAAAGGGCCTGCCAATTCAGACCTATCACCTTCAACTTGGTACCTAGTAGTTTAAGATTTGCAGAGAGACAGCCAAGCTGTTTGCCTCTTACCTTGTAATGACCATTGAGCAACTCACAGGAGTGAGTTAAAAACCCATATGGATCCAGGCCCAGGGACTCCAGTCCACAGAGACCAGGGACAGAACACAAGTGGTTGACAACCATGTGCAAATAAAATGGCCCCCAGGAAATAAAAGAGACAATGGAAGATCTGTTAACAAGGGTGCACACACTCAAGCCATTCTCTTCTTGCTGGATCACCTAAAGGAAAAACAGCTTCTTTTGGATTTGCCTGATTCGCTCTTAGAGGAGGACACCCCATTGGGAAATTGACTGGAGGCAGAAAAGTCTCATGGGGATAGAAGTGGAGAAAAAACTGTTGTAAGGCATACTGGGTCCCATATCTAAAAAGTTTAATGTAAAAGGGGCACTGTACAAGGAAAAGAATTTAAACAAATAGTAGGAGCTGAGAGAAAATTCTGCACAAAACTAACAGAGCATTATCCCCAGAGAAGTTACAGAGGAAAGGAAGCTTTCTCCTGGAGGTGAAACAGTTGTCCATAAAAGGACAATCTTAAAAGTTGTACTGCATTTACATGGCAAGAATCAGGTACAGAAGACCTGAGAATATCTGAACAGTTAAATTCTGACTATGCTAAAGTTCCAGAAGAAGTTGAACCAAGAATTAAAGGAGAGCCTTAATATATAGCTAAACTACAGTAAAACCCAAGACAGCAGGGAGAAGCTGGCTTTAAGAGATTGCCCATGAAAATAAAAAGATGCCTAAATAGCAGTGACAACAACAAAAAAAAATGACAAGCCATACTAACACAGGAAGATTTGCCTCAGTCTAAGGAACAAATTAAAACTTCAGAGTAGACAGAGACACTGGAACAGCTAATCAAAGAAGGGGAAATTAATCTCTGAAATCAATTCAATGAGATAAAGGAATATAACTAATGGTTAATATAAAATCATATTAAGATCACAATGTGTGAGCAAAAGAAGATTTTGAAAGTATAAAAAGAAATTTAACAGAAACTATGGCAATGAAATGCACAAAAAAAAGAGATAAAAATACACTAGAGGTATATAAGAAATTTGAACAGGCAGAAGAAAGAACAAGCAGGAAAAAGAATCAATGAACTAGAAGTCAAGACAATAGAAACCATATAATCAGAAGAATGGATAGGGACAAGAACAGGAAATAGTCTGTGTCTAAGGGACTTGAATCATAATGAGAGACTGAAAAGAAGATGAAAAAGGAAAGGAGTAAAAAAATGTGAAGAAATAATGTTTGAAAATTTCCCACATTTTGTGGAAAATATAAATACATGTTCAAGAATAGCAACATGTTCCTAACTATATATGCTAATAGACCTACTCTGAGACAGTGTAATAATCAGAATGAAAAATGCCAAAGATAAAGAGAGGATTCTAAGAGCAACAAGAGGAAGGCAATTTATCACAGACAGGGGAACCTCATTAAGATTAAATGCCTTTTTCTCATTAGAATTCATGTATTCTACATGAATATGGAATATCAAAAGGGCATTAAATCTATGACAGTCCTGAAGGATAAAAAGGAAAGGAGATTGGACCTTGTAGATAGCATCATTTATTATATACTATACGAATAATAGCAATGTTATATAACCACATTGTTTGAAAAAAATAATAATCCATTAATTAAAAAAAACTCAGGAAGAAACTCATGCATGAAACTTGATATATGAGGCAGAGAAAATTGCAGATTAGTAATGGAATAATGAGTGCTCAATTACTGGTGTTGGAATAAGTCATTTTCCACATAGGAAGAAATGAAAATTGAATCTTCAATTCTCAACACACAAAAATTCATTTCCGGATGGATTGTATACTTAAAAATAAAAGTCAAATATATTTTTGAAAGGAATTATAATTGATATTGTCAATGTGTTAATACTGATATGTTAATATGCTAATATTGTGAAGAACTCTTTCAATAAAATTAAAGATAACATAAAAAAGGGAAATCTTACTGTATCTGGATTAGGAACATTGATTATAAATCCATCAATAACAAAGGAGAAGTTAAACCTACTCATAAATATGCCTAAGAGACACCCCCAGAGAACTCCTTTTGTTGCTTAGATGTGGCCTCTCTTTCTCAGCCAGCTCTGCAGGTAAACTCACCACCCACCTCCCCACCCCCACCTCCAAGTGGGGCATGACTCCCAGGGGTGAAAACTCCCTGACAATATGGGACATAACTTCAGGGATGTGCCTGGTCCTGGCATCATGGGATTGAGAAAGACTTCTTGGACCAAAAGGGGGAAGAGAAATGAAAAAAAAAAAAAAAGCACTAGCTAAGGGATTTCAAATGGAGTCAGAGGTTATTCTTATACATTATATATATATATATATCCCTTTTTAGTTTTTAGTGTATTGGAAGAGCTAGAAGGAAATAGCTGAAACTGTTGAACTGTAATCCAGTAGCCTTGATTCTTGAAGATGATTGTATAACTATATAGCTTTTTAGGTATGACTGTAATTGTGAAAACCTTGCAACTAACACCCTTTATCCAGTGTTTGAAAAGATAAGTAAGAGAATAAAGACAAAAATAAATTATAGGAGGGAATAAAGAAGATGGGATATTTTGGGTGTTCCTTTATATTTTTATTTTTATTCCTATATTTATTTATTTATTTATTCATTAATGAAAATGTTCAAAAAGTGATTGTGGTGATGAATGCCCATGCATATGATGATACTGTGAACTACTGATTGTACACTTTGGATGATTTTCTGGTATTATGTGAATATATCTCAATAAAATTACATTAAAAAAAACTATCATAATGAGAAGGAAAAAATCCCTAAAACTTGGAACTGAATTTTTCTCAGGTAAGATAGTGTCCATTAAGAATATAATGCACTTGTTAAATTATTGCAACATTAATTAATAAAACTGTGAGATACAATAGCATGCAAAAACTTATAAAAACACATGATTTGTATATGCAAAAATGAAAAGATCAAATATAAGATTAAAATATTCTAAAATGTTGAAAGTAATTAACATTGGAAATAGGAGAAGAGCAATTATTTTTGGTTTTCTGTCTTTTAGAAGATTTGTTGACACATAATGACTGAAAAGTAGTTTGAAAAAACATATATACCATGTGAACCAAATTTTGTTTTAATAATTTGTGTTTATGTGATATCATTTAAAGTGTTTTTATCTAGCAGTAGGGCTAGTACATTTTATGTATATTTTTAACATGGATTTTTTGAAGAAGTCAGAACAGAAAGACATTTGGATTTTTTCCCCTTGGGGAAGTAGAAATTCCATGGCAGTCAAGCCCTTCCCGTGTGAGGATTAAGGCCAGAAAGATCCAGAGGGAAGGGTCCTGGTATGTCTACAAGGACAGGATCCCAGGGAAGAAATTCTTCTCTGTAAAGAGGAAAGAATGTGAAAATGCAGCCTAAACTAATGGCAGTGTCTAGAAGAAAAATAAAATTATGCCTGAAAGGCAGGATTCCTTGTGATTGTAGAGATGTGAGTGGGACAGAAAATAAATGGCAAGGATTTTTCAAGTTAATTTTTGGAAGCAAAATAACCTCATATCCTGGGTTGCTTTAGTGACTTGGATTATTGTTTTAGATTTGTGTTGAATAGTATTCAACACTTTAAATAATGAAATGTAATCTATTAAGAAAAGTGAACAAAAAGAGCTATAATTGAAATATCCCTGAAAACTGTACATTAATCAAGAAATAGATTAATGTCATCTCCAAAGCCAATATTATGGCCATTACTGACCTTATTTTGTCCCTTCCCCTAGAATTAGCTCTTCCTCTGACTATTACTGGTAATTTGTTTCTTGCCTGGTGTCCTTAGATATTATTAGCATTATATCATGGGCTTTTCTAGAGACCATCTTGGTGGGTTGCTTTGAAGATTGAATGAGAACACTAAAGATATGGAACAAAATACACATGTGCTATTACTTGTTGTGCTCACATAGCACATTGGAAGTCACGTTCAACTTAGGATGCAGATGTGAAAGAACAAAAGAAGGACAAAGCAATGTGTGGAAATGATAGGGAATTGGGGAGAAATTAAAATTTGTTCAGCTGTGTCCTTTTTTTTCCCAAATTGCATTGATGGAAGTTTTGTAATCCATACAGCATGAGACAAAATTTCCAATTTTTTATTTTTCTAAGTTTATAAGCCATATAATTTTTCAGGACATCTAATAAAATGACATTTAGAAATAAACAAAAGCCATTTAAATGTTCTCAGAGAACACAATGAAGCCACATTTGGAGGAGAGATGACCATTATCTGACTTGATAGCCAAGGCCATTCTTTTCTCCTCAGTCAGTTTAAACAGATTATAGAAAGGGAAAGCCCTCAAAGCAAAAGACTCACAAATTTTCTTTCATAACAAAACTCTTTGCATAACAGAGCAGAAGCATTCAATCCCTGGGGCCCAGGAGAAATGCTTAATGACCAAGATGACTAAATCACATGCACCTGGGCTAATTGTGGTTCTCATACACTTTATAATCTAGATTTATTTTAGCCATGCAAGTGGTTCTGATTACTTGGAAGTAAAGAAAGTCCACTTGGTGAGTTGAATATTTGGGAAGGTATTTCCAAACAACATGCAAAGGAAGTTGATTCTCTGGAATAAAAGAAATATAGTTTTAGAATTTATATTTTATACAGTATTTAGGTAATTATGTGTGCCTGGTCAACTCTAGGAATAATTTTAGGGATGCAAATGCAGTACAAGATTTGATGTGTTTTTATATGAAAATTATTCCACCTCTCATCAAACTGTATTTGAAGTATTTGAGGTCATTTAAGTGTATAACCTCCTATTATTTGAGGGAAAACCAGTTGAGTGACAGGAACAAACTGTCCCTATATTTGTACAAGGTTTTCTTCTAAGAAGGGTAGGAGGAATTAGAAAGTGCATATTATTAATAGAAATAATGGTGAGGGAAGTGCAAACTCAAGAAAATGAAATAATAATCTGAACAGTAGAAGAATGACTAGCATTTCTGTGAGGAAAGAGAAGGAGAGCATGGGGATGGAACCACAATAATCGAAGCAGAAGCAGAAGAAACTGTGTGGTGAATTATGTCTCTTCCCTTCTCATATCCTGCCTGAATGTGTGATATATGCTGAATTTATTTTTGCCTCTGCTGTAAATGTAAATTGTTGAATAGTTAAAGTTCAATAAAGGCATAGTTTCTGATTTTTATAGTGCTATTTGTTTTGATATTAAGAGCAATATAGTCAAGGAATTGTTCAGTGTTTGATAGGATGTTTTAAACAGACAAGTGACAGGGAAATGACACTTATTAGGGTGGGAAATTCAATTAAGAAGAAAACATTGTTAGTATTTTTTGCAGTAGGTCAAAGTATCAATTAAGAAAAAGTCATTCACATGTTACCAAAATAGTGTCAAGACACTAATCAAAATTACATATATTCTCCATGCAATATTGACCCCCATGATTACCCTCAAATCATGACAAATAAACTTAACCAAAGACTCCAAACAGGTTACTAAATACCAAATGAAAGTCTCTCAAACCGGAATCGGGGCTTACCTTACCTCTACTGACTTTGTTAACTGATGTTCTTGCCTGTAATGATTACAATGGCAATGATTTAGTTATTCAATATTTTATTTATGCACTACTTTAAAGCATTAAAATTTATCACTTTTATTCATTCTATAAATATTTACTGAGTGTTGGTTATTTGGATGATAGCATATATTTTACAATGGTGAGAACAGAGATTAAAACATAGGAATAATTATTAATTGAGCCCCTATGGTGTAATGGGTAGTAGTTTCATATATGTTAAATTCTTTAGTTATCAAAACAGCTAGGGGAGATAATTATCCCCATGTACTCCTCAGCAATATCAAGACATGAGAAAATATATTGCATGCAAAAAAATCATACAAGTGAAGAAGTGGTGGCTGAAAATCAAATTTAAATTTGTGTAATAATTCCTAATATTTTAAAGAACATTATAAGACGGTCACTCTGCCCTTGAGGAGTTTGAGATCATTCAAATTAAGCATTTATAGAATTTTCTATGGCAGAGAATAATTATTGAAAGATCTTAGTCAATGAGAGGCTCTGTTTGTTTAATACAAGTTTCAAATATTTATTGATTATATAGTATGTATCAGGCACCATGATAAATGTAAACCATTTTGCTAAGGGTATTGACATGTGAAGTAGAAGCTGTTTTTAATCTTGACTCTAGAACTTATTGGCTCTATGGCCATGGACTAAACATTTAATTTGTATATGCCTCTGTTTGCTCTTCTATAATATGGGTTTAATAATAATTTCCTCATAGCGGTATTGGGAAGAATAAAAAAGTCATTACCTATAAGGTGTTTAGAAGAATGTGTGGCACATGGAGTTGCTCAAAATTGTATGTTAATGTCATATATTACAACTACTGATGTTTAGTTTAATTTGGCTAGAAAAAAGTTATGGATGTCATACACATACTCATAGCAAAGTCCGAATATAAAACCAGGCCATTTCACTTCAGTACCATTTATAGGTTTTAGGAAAATTTATTTTAGCAATGGTTGATAGCTCAAGTGTTATGAAATATTTTAATTGAAAAATATCTTATAATTTATGTGAATTATGGAACTAGATACAAAAGTTTGCTCATGGTAAACCTAAGAGCTAATGGCTACAAGTTCCTAGAGCCAGTAGATAGCAGAGCTGGAGAAAGGCTCATGATCTTTTTTCTCTTAGATCATTGTTCCTTCAGTGGAACTGTATATGGTTGTAATATCATTGCTAATGTTTGAGAAAATGAGACGGTTCAGTGCATTTTTCCATGCATGTTAGCAGTAAATTTCTTACTTTTTATAGATTGGGTCCATTTGCAGTTTATGTTTGAGTATTAGCTCCATTTTTACAGACTAGACAATTTGTGTTAATTTATTATCAAATTTTTCATCTACATATCAAAACTAGAATGATGAGAATGGTACAATGACAATAATTGTGAATATTAGATGGTTTTGCATGAAATAATTAGGTAATTATGAAAAATTGTGGGTTTCAACATTAAAATTTATTGTTCCTTCAGTTCTACATTTTTTTTTATTATGAATTTGGGCTTTGGACCCAGAAAAATCTCATGTCCAGTTCTGACTTGCTAAGTGCTAGTTGGGTATTCTGTTTATATTTAATCCAGGAAAGTCTCAAGTAATAATAATAAAGTTATTATTCTTGTATAAGCATCAAACTGAACATAATACTACGTTTATTTACATAGTTGTTTATTCTTTTCAAAGTTCTCCTTTTTCAACTTTTAAATTTGAATCTCTGAACTCAATCACTGATTTAGTTGTGGGAGAATTTAGGTGTATGTTTTAGAAGAAGCAAATATTGTTGAAGGAAATTAGAAAACTTGCAGTGTTTGATATCTAAAATAGATGGCTATGTCAAGAATAGAAAGCAGGGATGCTCTGTATATAAAAAAAGGACCTAGAAAATATGTGGCAGTTTATTCATGGCACAAATCAGGAGGAAAATGAAATTAAAGGGAATATTGCCAAGAAGAATGTTAAAGCATCATCTTTGGCCTTGGGAACATAGAAAACTGAAGTTTCATATACTTATGTATTAAACTGGTTAAAAAGGTGAAAAACATTTAATTAGTGGAGAAATTAATTATGTATCAATAAATGAAGACAGAAAGCTTATTTGGCTTTTCCAGAACACTCTAATAACCTTAGGTTTTTCAGAAGCCTAATTTCATGTGCAAGCCATAAAATTCTCATTTTGTTTTTTGGGGAGGAGTTAGGGGGAAAATAGTTTAGGTTGGTTTTTCTTTTTATTAATATAATTAAAAACATGTTTTCATTTATTCCATTTCAGATACAATTGGTTTAGGAGTTAACTTTAAATAATTATTTTCTATTGTCTGAAACAATATTTTAAATATTATTTCCAAATAAAAATTAGTATTTTTCACTTTATTGTGAGGAAATGTTTGTATATTTTAATTGGAGGTTCACCAAGAAGGCTTGCATCTCCAAGTTTTTACTATAAACTAATTCTTGATATTAAGCAACATAATAGAAATAAATTGATTTTAAGGCTCCATCTTCATAGCAATGTATTTTTTATTTCAAGAGTGAAATGGTTAACATAATCTACTGAAGAGAGATGGGAAGAGAATTTAAAAATGAATTGATGCAAAATACCAAAAGATTACAGAAGAAGATATGTCACAAATTATTGTCAAATGTGAGAAGTAGTAATGATGCAGTTTAGGGTCAAAATTTATACATTAAAAAGAACAGTTCTATGTTATTTTTCCATTTAGACTCAAACTATGTCAACAGAACCTCTGGTCAACCTCAACGACATTGCATATATTTTCATGTATCAAATCCTTTTTGTTTCATAGAATAGTTGCCAGGTGATGAAAGGATTCAAGCTTCCTTTATTCATTCTATACTTGACTTTAACTAAAATCCCTTCTATTTATAATGAAGGATTTGGCTAGTAGACCTCATATTTTTCTTCCTAATCAAATGATTTTATGATATTAAAATTGCATTTTTCATATAGAGTCAAATATACTTGACTATACTTTTGACAACTGGTATGGTACAGATTTGGTAGCACTAATAATTTGATTTAACAAATCAGACTTCAGTACTTCTTATGGTTAATAAAACAATGGTCATTCATTGATTACTTTGTGCTTCACACAACTATATTTTGACCAAGTCCAGGCAAGTTTCCCTTTTTATAAAGGAGATAACATGAATTGTGAAATAAAATATTGGTATCCAAATTCAGATAATGTGGTATATGTAAATAATAGAGACCATGAGCAGATTCTGTATTTCCATAAACCAATTCTCACAAACATTCCATAAATATTTTCACATAATTATTCAATGCCAAGATCATTTATGTGTTTGTTTTAAAGGCATGTATTGCACTAATATAGAAAACAGAAATCCACCCTGCAAAACAGAGAGGAAATTGACTTCCAAAATATGATACACTGAGTACAGGGCAAAACCATTAGGATAAAACTGCCTCACATGCTTCTTTCTTAGCTTTAACTACTACTTTATTCTATGGTCCATTTAAATAAATGGTTTTAATTGAAGTATTTGAAGAAATAAATATAAGTGTTATAAAGTGTCAACATCTTACTATCACAAACAACCAAAAAAAGGTGAACAAGCAATTAAAAAATTAGTCAAATCAATTACATTGGCATCTTGCACAGATAATTTTCTTTTACTTATTAAATATATACATACCATTATATTAATCTTTCATCATTTTTACCTCATTCTAAAATAATTTGAGGCAGCATATGTTCTTTTGGTGGCCCTTGTTAAAACTTGACATTTGCTTCTATGCCATTAAACAAAAACATGTATAAATTATACTTGCATCTTTAATGAATTGGGTATTTGTAAGGGTAGAGCTGTCTTTTCCAAGTTATTAGTAGTCCATTTCATTAGAATTGGAAAAGTTTGCTACTTAATAATATTGTTTAAAGTTGTTAACTGACCAGTTGAGGGCATTCATTACTATTATTGTGAAGAATGAATACAAAGTTCTGAAAGGCATATAGAAATCATCATAACATTAATTATAAAAGATGCTTTAGTTAAATATCAAAATTTCATTTTCTGAAAACTGCAATCAAGTCAATTAAACATAGTTTCATAAGATGTGTACTATCCTCACTATTCTCCATAAATACTGCTGACATTGACTTATGAATTATGTCTTTTCAGGTGACTGTTATGTATTTTTTTGGCACCAGATCATGGAAAAGAGGAATAATGTCACTGTGTTTATTCTCCTGGGACTTTCCCAAAGCAAACACATAGAAATATTTTGTTTTGTATTATTTTTATTTTGCTACACTGTTATTTGGATGGGAAACTTGCTCATAATGATTTCTATCTCATGCAGTCAGCTAATTGACCAGCCCATGTATTTCTTCCTTAAATACCTCTCACTCTGCGACCTTTGCTACACATCCACAGTGACACCCAAACTAATGACTGATTTACTAGCGGAAAGGAAGACCATTTCATACAGTAACTGCATGATACAGCTGTTTATCTTTCACTTCCTTGGAGGCATCGAGATCTTTATCCTCACAGGGATGGCCTATGACCGCTACGTGGCCATCTGCAAGCCCCTGCACTACACCGTCATCATGAGCAAGTGGAGGTGCAAGGTGATCATCATAGTTTGTTGCACTGGGGGATTGTTACATTCTGCCACTCAGTTTCTTCTCACCATCTTCTTACCCTTCTGTGGTCCTAATGAGATAGATCACTACTTCTGTGATGTGCTTCCTTTGCTGAAACTGGCCTGCACTGATACATACAGAATTGGTCTCTTGGTAATTGTGAATTCAGGTCTGATTGCTTTAGTGTCTTTTGTGATTTTAATGGTATCTTATTTTCTGATATTATACACCATCAGGGCTTACCCTGCTAAAAGCCGTAGCAAAGCTCTTTCTACTTGTAGTTCTCACATAACTGTTGTGGTTCTGTTCTTTGTACCTGTTTTCTTCATTTACATAAAACCAGCCATAACTATTCCAGAAGATAAAATATTTGCTCTTCTCTACACAATCATTGTTCCCATGTTCAATCCTCTGATTTACACTCTAAGAAACTTGGAAATGAAGAATGCCTTGAGAAAATTGTGGTGCAATTGATGATGTTAAGAATAGAAAAGCTTTTGAAAGGCATTTCATGATTTCAAACTAGGCTTTGTGAAGTAAGTGTCTATAAAACTTTGAATCCTAGACTTGATCTAGTATGGTATACAAAGTGTTGAGTTTAGTATTTTACCAGACTTCACGTTTGCTTAACTTTGAGGTATTTTCTTATGTTCATTGTTTCTCCATATTCATCACATACTTGCTGCCTCAAGTCATCCTCATCATACTTGAACATTTTATTTTGACAGGATAAGGAAATCTTTTCTCCCTCCTCATGCACCATTTTGGCAAAAACTAACAGGAAGTCATAAGGTAGAGGAGAAGTATAATTTCTAGACTCCTAGTCACAGAATCACAATGCAGAGATTAAAAGGGTGAATTTTCTAGCTGAGTTCAAAAGATGAATGAGTAGAAATTTAACCCCTTTGGCTACTCAGCATTCATTAACACTCAGCTATATCTATTGAAACTACAAAATAAAACAATAGTGTCTTTCTCTTTCCACTGAATGAGATAGATCTACAAAGATAATATTGTTTCTCACCCATAAAGAGAAATATAACATTCCCATTGCCTTTGTGGAGATATGTGGATATTGTTAATCAAAACGTTAGTTTCCCTTTTAGTTTCATTACAATTCCACTGAAGTAATCTGTAACATAAAGAGTAGATTGTAAAATTAACTACCAAAAATGCTGTTATATGAAATAATAATAAAGGAAAATTTAATTAGTTCACATATATTTATTTGTACACATATATGTATGATGGAAAGTAGTTACAAACAACATGCAAGGAAAAGTCAGACTTTAGAATAAAAGAAATGTCTTTTTTGAATTTATAATTAACCCAATATTTAATCATGTGAGCCTAATACAGATCGTGATTTGACTTAATCAGATATGCAAATTATTCTACATGCCTTCACACATTTGCTCTGAGTATATGACACCCCCCCCTTTTGTGGGAACACTGGTTGAGTAACACATGCCAGTTTTCCCTTTATTTTATGATATTTTCATCTATGAAGGGGAGTAGAATTAGAAAATGCCTATTTTTGATAGCACTAATAGTGAGGGACATATGAATTCAAGAAGCTGAGAGATATACTGTGAACATTAGGAGAATGATCAGCATTTCAATGAGGAAAACGAAAACACAGAGGAGTAAAGCACAGGAATGGACCCACAATATTTGAAGCAGAAGCAGAAGAAACTGTGTGGTGAATTATTTCTCCTTCCTTCCCCTATCCTTCCTAAAAATTTGATATATGCTGAATTTATTTTTTATTCCATTGAAAAGGTAACTGTTAAACAGTTAAAGTAAAATGCAGGCAGTCTCTGAATTCTATAGAGGTATTTGTTTTGAGATTAAGATAGTCAAATATAAGGAGTTGTACATTGAAGATGTGATGTGATGCTCTGAAAGGACAAGAAGAACAGTCAGTGATGGGGAAATGACTCTTAGGTGGGTAGGGAATTTCAAAGAAGAAAACATTATTAGGAGTTTTGGAAGAAAGTCAATGAAATATTAGATAAAAAAATTGGCTTAGATGTTTAACAAAGCAGAATACCCACATCAAAAGAAAAACAATCTCCCTGCAACATTGCCTACCATAATTATATGTAACCTATGACAAATAAACACAATCAGACTCTATATAGGTCACTAAATAAAATGGAAGTCTCTCAAAACTGGAATATGCATTTACCATATCTCTACTGTCTTTAACTGCCTTTCTCATCTATAATGATCATGATGATGATTCCAGTTATCCAATATTATATTTATATAATGCTTTCAACCATTAAAATTTATTTATTTAATTAATTCTACAATTTTTTACTGTGTTGTTTAAATGAATGTTAGCATATCACTGACAAGGAAGAGATCAGAGATAAAAGTAGTAGAAACAATTTTAGTATCATAGATGAGCTTTTCTCTTCTTCATTCCTATTATTTTTTGGTCACTATTAGAGAAATATAACACCACCTCTACTAATGTTTCTATGGTAGTAAATGTTTAACCTGAAAACAGATAAATAACTCTACTGGTAGGATTTCAAGCATCAGTAGGCTATGAAAGAACTACTTGAAAGCAAGCTTATAATCCATTCCTTCAAATCACACTGTAAAGTCTCAACTTCACATATATAAAACACTGAGTCTTAGTATTTAAAGTATTTTATATTATTTCCTTATGATTTCAGCACCAAGATATTTAAATTTATTTTCCAAACTGTAAGTCCCTCCCTTTCATTTTTCCTTTCAGCTTAAAGTCATTAAAATTTGAACACATACAGCTTTTAAAATAAATTCAGAATTTTTGAAATAAAAAATATAAATTGATAAATCAATCCAGAGTATGAGAGCTAGCATCAATTGCCACACAACACCTTTGGGTATCCTTTATACTGCGTAGCAAGGGCGGTGTGGGGGAATGTCCATAGTAGTCAAATTAGCTATCTAATTCAATTAAAAGTCATATTTTATACTTTTTAAATTATTCTCCCAAATTCAAAAGAATTTAGTTCCTTATTATTATTTATTCCAGATTATATTCCAATGTGTTAGTGAAAAAAACTCTGTTATCTTTTAAATTCCAGTCTATCTTTACTTCACCTTTAACTTGATGCATGAGCTTGATCCTCAACTTGAGTTTTCTCAGCTCTTTTGCCTTGCCAGTAGTCTGCCTGATCAAACCCACTGAATTTCTGTGGATTCTTTATCAGGTAACAGACCAAGTCACATTTGAAAAAAACAATTTAAATGCCACTATGTTAAGAATATATTTTCATAACAAAAGTGGAAAATAAATGGAATAATTAGGAACTATCTCCCTCATTTGGCTATACTACTTCCTAAAGAGATGATTTTAATATCTCACTTCTTTGCACTTCAGTTTTACCACAAGGAAATTGTGGGAGTTAAACTAGAAGATTTTTAAGGGCCTCTTCTGGACATGATCCCATAAGTGATTGTGAGGTAAGTTCTGAGAAAGCAGTAGCTGGGTGTTGATGACTAGTTAACTTACTTCCTAGCACTTCAGAATAAATTCAGAATTACTGCCTCAGGTCATTGGCCCTCTTATCTCCTTAAACATCCTGGATACTAAAGTCTTCCTATTACACAATCACTACAAAGGTGAATGCCACAGTGCTTCCAGGCCCTTTCCCTATCAATCATTGGACCTACCATAGTTTGCCACCCTAAACTCCCCAAACATTGCTCCTTTTATGTAATCCACATACTCAGAAATCTATAGTGTTCACTATAGTTTAAACATCAGTATTCTTCCCTGGCTTTTAATCTTCTTTCTTAGGCTCTCTGCTTCAGTGGAACCAGATATTCACCATTCCCAATCAGGTTCTTGCTAAATCTATCAGAGTCTACCCAACTGAGTTCCAGATAGATTTCACTGATTACTGTAGTCCTGCAGCCCACCAGGCAATAAATACCCAAATCCCCTAAGTCTTCTGACACTTAGAGTTGACTACTTGACTTTATATTGATTTATTTTTTCTGTACTTGTTAAATACTTAAGCTGATCTCTCTAAGGGAATCTGAACTTGGTGAGTGTTGTTACCAAGATCCCATATTCTCTCTGCAATGGACATAATGGAAACAAAACAAAACAAAATTTCATGCTCTTCAGTTTTGTGTGGAATCTTAGGAATCTGAGTTTCAAGATTTTTCTCTGTACCCTTCTCTGAAATACAAATCATTCACCTTCTGGTTTATTTCTCCTCAACTTTTCCCAAAACATGAAAAAGAAATTATTGCTGCCCTGCTTTGAATTCACTTACACAGTTGACACAGAGAGGGTAAATTACTACATAGATTCTATAAAAATATGTTGCCACAAGAGCTGCTCTATATTACAAAGTAGATGGAGCAAGAGTTTCAAAAATTGATTGCATCTCTATCACTAAATTATGGCCAGAGTTATCCAATAAACATTAGTCAAGGTGCAAAAATCATTAAGTTGCTATTTTAATAATAAATGCCAAAATTATATTTTTTGTTGATCTTGGACAGTGATTAGTTGTAGGCTACTTAAATAACACTTGAAGCATCCCATGTCCAATTTGCCACATGCTCTGTTTAAATCAAAGTATATGCAATGATCCACAGCTGGCATAGAATCAGAATCAACTGATAAATTCTATGAACATAGAATTAATAAATCTCAAAATGTAAACAGCTCTGAAGAATCCTAAGGATGGCACTTGTGTTCTCTAAGGAAAGCTTCCAATTATTTTTCTAGAGCAAATTCAAGGGTCTTTTTCCAATTTGCAAGAAAAGAAGAAATCAATATCTTCAGCATTTATGTTGGCATAAATTGCTTATCATGCCTCAAAAAGTGTATTTATCACAGTCTCTTCAGAAAATGAAAACAAAGACAATGCATAATTCCTGTTTGCTTTCCAAAAAGGTTTAATTGAAAGATATTTAACTTCTAGAAATTGTATTACAGTACCTCTGTGAGTTTGTAGATTCCCTTGCAATAATTTTACCAAAGCCAAACTGATTATTTTTAACTTTGTTCAAAGACCTAATAGTACTTAAATTAATCAAATCATCTTTTTTTCCCCAAGTGTTTATGGAAACTAAGATAAGACCAGTTTCTATTTTGCTATAGGAATAGTTGTGGGAAATTCTGGTGGTCTGGAAAGAAGGGACATAAATATACACTGGAGGAAAGAAAAATTGTAGAAAGAACAAGGAACCCTTGAGTTGTAGGCAGATGGGTAAACACTATTGTTCTCTCAGTTTATCATTTGTGAAGGATACTGACTACCCCAATACACATCCCCTATAGTCTAATAAAAACTTCAAAGAGTTAAAAAATCTATTACCCTTCCCTTATCAATGTTACTAGCTTTTAATTTTTCCTTAAACAGTTTTTCCAAGGAATCCTCTTATCCACTTTATCCCTGTGACGGAAGATATTCCCAAGTCTTTCCCATTATTATTTCTTTTTATTTTAAACCTGCTTTCTTAGTAACCTATCTTCTCTGATAGAATTTTCTTCAAATTCCATAGAACACATGACTCCATTTTTTTCTACTCTATCCCAACTATTATTAAGACATAATTTATTATTCTTCTCTTGAATACAATACATACTTATCATAGACATTTTAGAAACTAAGAACATTAGAATTTGTACATTAAAATTAGACTAAACCCCATAGACTAGAAATTAACATTTTATATATAATTTATTTTAAAAAAAGGTGTACAGGCCCAGACCAAGTTCATGCAGAGCACAGGTAGATGCAGCTGTAAGACCAAAAAACACACCAGGCGCAGAAGTGTATGTGGGCTTATTGGGACTTGTGGGCAGAAGTTCTCTAGTGGTGGCAATTCTGGACATTAGCACTCCTTAAAGGGAACAGAAATGAAGGAGGCAATACATGATTTCAGAACAAAGACACTCTGTATAGTATGAGGACATCAGGTCTCTAGCATTATCAATTGAAAGGGCCTAAGACCTGATGTTTTACTGAGATTAGTGTTTAAGACTAAGATACAATCAATGCTGTCTTTACATCCACAGTTACATACTTCCCCCTCCAGGGAGATTGTTTTCTTTCTTGACCTTGTCTTTGGCTTACGAGGGGGCCCAGGCATTGGGCCACCACAAAAGATTATCATACCCTCATATACACTTGTACATTCAGATTTTCACTTAGAATTCTATTGTTTAAAAAGTTGTAAGGTAAAATAACCAGCAGCAATTTAACAAATATTCAAGAATACATTATTTTGTTCTTTCCTTTTCATATATTATGGGCTTGTTTCCTCTTAGTTTGTTTAAATTTTACCTTTTGCTGCAAAAACATTAAAAATTTTTAAATAGAAAGGCTGCTTATAATATACATATAATTGAATAAATGCAAGCATATAATCAAAGAATATTATTTTCCAATTTCAATGAAATATTTTTGCAGATATTGAGAATATGGGAAAACTGAAGAGATTATCAGTGTCTATACTGAAATAATTTTTTACTACTAGGATATAAATCTATAGGCATGGTAACACACTTAACCAAAAGAGAGACCCTATCCAACATGCATAAAGAACTTTTTAAATCCATGAGATGAGGAATTACAAATCACCTAAGAGAAAATAAAAGGGTAAAAGACCATATTTCATCAAAGAAGCTATCAAGATGGCTAATTAACATACTAAAAATGCTTAATCTTATTACAAATCAGAGAAAAGGAAATTAACATCATAATTGGTTTTTATCATTTATCTACCAGAATGGTTAAAATTTGAGAAACTGACAGCAACAAGTGTTGGTGAGACTGTGGGACAGCAGTAACTCTGACACACTTCTTTTCATTTGATTCATGGTTTTTATTACATGATTGTTAAGCATAGAATTGTCTTCCCTCAAAAGAATGTCCAAATCATAACCCCTGTTCCCATGAATGTGACCATATTTAGAAATAACATTTTAGAAGACCTATTAGTTAAGATAAAGCCAAATTGGTTTCATCTTACAAAGAAGAAATTAAACACAGACAGAGTAGAGAATGCCATATTACAACTGAGGCAGAGGATGCCATAAATTTTCAACAACTCACTGCCAGAAATCAAAAGAGAGGAAGGGAACAAATTTTCCCCTACAGGATAAAGGGAAGTAAATCCTTGCTTACAGTTTTATTCTAGACTTTTAACCACCAGGACTGTGAGACAACAAATTTCTGTTGTTTTAAGCTACCAAGTTTGTAGTCCTTTGGAGTTCTACTGGAAATAAAATAGTGACTGTAAAATCTATGGACCAGGCACTCATTAAGATTTTCATCTAGAGAGGAAGATAAGTATAATAAAAACATTATCAAAATAGAGGTGAACTGACAATTCTGTGAGAAAGTGCTTGTAGATTGTGTGATAGGAGAATGTGACCCTTTTCCAAAAACCTTAGAAGGCCTCCCTGAGACCAGGATGGTAGAGCTGAGGCCTGGATTATAAATACAAGTTCACTGAGTCTTGAAGTGGGGAACAGGAGGGGAGACAAATACAAAGCATTTACAAAGTGCCCACAGAGAAGTAAGGATGTCAAATTGGGAAAATAGTATGTATTTACTTACATTACTGCAGTAACAGCCTCTAAATCTGACCTCCCAGTGGCATTTCTTCCTCTTTCAGCTTTTCCTCAGCGTGCAGCCAGAGTGTGTTTTCTAACACACAAAAGGAATTGTTTATTCCATAAATCCCTTAATGGTCCCAAAGACTTTCTTGATAAAATCCTTACCATCACATACGTGGTCCTTTGAGGTTTAGCTCCCATTTAGGTCTGTGCATTTATTTTCACTGCATTCTTTATCCCTTGCTACATGCTGTAACCATGTAGACTACAGCTTACTAAATACACCATGTCCTTTTAATGGGGGTCATCAAACATGCTTCTTTTGACTTCTTCAAACTCGCTTCTTCACTTTACCAATTTCCAATTGCTCTCAGGACTGTACATATATTTCATTTGTTCCAGGACAGGAAAATTTTCCTAAAAGCCTCCTTATCCTAGCCCAGCCTCTATGACTCATCAGTTCTAAGTGATATCATTAGCTTCTTATACAACATTGTTGTTGAAAATATTACAATGTATTGAAAACACCCACATGTCTGCTTTTCTTCCACTGAAGGATAAGGTTTCTAGAGAATGGATTTTGTTTAATTCACTATCTGTGTCCTACAACTATTGCAATGCCTAGAACATTGTAATCACATTGTATTTGCTGAAAGCATGTAATTCTCCTTTCAACCTGCTACAAATATGTTAAATGAAACAATTGTGGCTCAAGTATCATACACTTGAACTCCTTTTCATGTTTTTCCATGCCAAAGGGAAAGGGCACAATCTGAGCAATGGGTAGGCATGTTGAACAAGCATAGCAGGTACTTTTGTTCAGGATCTGGACTGTATATTTAACCCATTCTACCCAGGCATTTACATCCCCATATCCTGTTTCTATTCTTATGGTTTGCTTTAAGTTTTCTGCCTTGAGTATTCTAATTACCTTGGGATCATTTTGAACTGGGGAGCTGGTGTCCAGCCAAGTTGTCTCTGGTGCCACTGAAGAGCTAGCTGGAGAAGACATTATTGGTGGTGTGGCTGATGTAGAGGGGAGGACTTGTATTTGGAACCTTCCCAGGGGGTCTTTACCAGTGACTTCTACCCCTCTGCCATATATTCTGTCAACTACTTGATTCCTGATAACACCCCTAGTTACTAGTCTATCTGCCTTTTTAATAGTTATTATTACTGGGTTACACTGGAGGTTTTTACAATCTGGTGGGATATTGCCTTTATAGAATGTGATCTTACTCTGTAATAGAGTGTCTGTGCTGGCAGTCCACCCCTTATACTGAGTAGTCCACCACACAAGGGGCCAGGAGGGGCAAAGCCCATGTGGCCAAGGAGGGTATTAGAGATTACTTCCTACTGGTTCTAGGCACAGATACTGATTTTCCTCCCTCAGCCAATGCTGGTGTTTTAAATTTCCACAATTAATTACTTGGCAGGCATCAAACTGCACAGTTTGGGAGTCTAAGCCTTCGGTCACATTTACTATCAATGTAATGGGGTACCATGACTGCTGGGCAGCCTGACATACCATAGCCAATAGGACTAAGTTCATTCCTAGGCTAAACTTTAAGCTGCCTGTTTTTCATTTTTATTTTAAGGTGCTAGACCAAGTGGTTTGGAGACACAGGGTTTGGCCCACCCCTCCCTTTCCCTGATATTCCCTCCCAGCTATTGTCTTTTTAGAGTGATCCTTAAGGGATCTGCAGTTGGGGTAATTTTCCATGATTTGGATGGAGTTGCTGGGTACTTATCATCCAGTTCAGGTACTGGTACCTTTACTTGGGTGTAGCAAGTTCAGCCTTTTTCTGCCATTCGGACTGCAGTTTCAGTTATTAACAAAACTTGATAAAGTCCTTCCCAGGCCAGTTGAAGTTTGGATTCCTTCCATGACTTGATTAGGACTCAGCTGCCAGGTTAGTGTTGATGGACAACAAATTCAAGAGGCAGGGTGTGGGCCAGCAAACCAAGATGCCTGAGGGATGACAGAGTAGGAGACAAATCCAGTACATAATTCTTAAGGAAGAGGTCCCTTGAATCTAAGGAAGGGAAATCTCTAGCTTTAGGCACCCCACTGGTGGCATCTCAGTGTAATCAACTTGAATACTCTGAAATGGCCTGAGCCTGGTTCCCTTCCCCTCTGTGTCCTTGTTTCCTTAGGACTTTCTTATTAACCTTTTGGCAAATTATGCATCATTTACATATTAGTTTGGCTACAGTATAAAGGCCCACACATCCAAAATGCTTAAGAACCAGATCACACATGGCCTATACTCCCCAATGACTCCCCTGGTGTAAAACTGCCAATACCTCCCTCAGGTACAGCTACTGCTGAACTCATTTGCATGAAAAACAGCAAGAATTTACCAACATTTAAGACTATTTACTGGTTAAAAAGAATGGAGCAATTAGACTAAAGGGCAAGAATAATTCAGAATAACCCAGGATTAATGAATACAAAAAGGCTTACCATTCCCAAATGCCCACTCAAATCCAGTCTTCAGTACACCTAGTACAGTGATGCCTGAATATACTTGATTCACATATATGTGACCTTGAACACACACACAAGGTTTGCTGTCAGATGAATGATAACCCACTCTCCAGGGAGAGGAGAACTAGCCTTGGAGTGTGGCTTTTGACAATATATGTAGTGCCTCTATGCCCACCAGAGCCAATTTCAAGTTAGCTACCTGGCATCATCAAATGCAGAGCTGGGAAGAGATATGCACCACTCACTGTCCCAAGTTTGTTCAATGCAGCTTCAGCAAACCTCAACTTCCTTTACAGGAACATTTGCATATAATCCACTTGCACTCTGAGTTTGAACCTTTTGCTTTTGCCCAAAATATATCAGCAAAACCATACTACAAATCACAAGAACACACAGAACCTTATGTATCTGGAACACAGACAGACATAAACAACTTATACATACTCAAGCCATTTCTACCTAAGGAAAAATGCACACAGTAAAATTCATATATTCACACCCATAACCATAAAAAACATGTACACACTATGCCCATTTAGAAGCATGTATAGCCAACACACTACTTTTACATATACACAGAAAACCTGTAGGCAAACACAGTCTCTCTGACACTTTCAATTAAAGAGTTGTCTCATCCTCCACATTATCATGAACCTGTATACAATTACCCAGCTCTAGAGTACACACAAACTACTGCACACTACAAGTACACAAAGAAATATCTCCAATCTACCACAGATGAGTACACAGGAAATCTCTGCCAAGTCTCAAACCATGCACTGACAAACTCACACAGCTCCAAAGATTCCTACATAATCATATCACATGCTTCCATTACATACAAATACAATTATCCCACATCCTTGTGTAAACACACAACCCAAACTTCCATTAGATACATGAATCTTCAACTCCCGTAATGCATGCTAATGACTTCCTACTACAAAATACAAATATGCAGTCCTAGAAATGTGCATACAACCTCCTGTGCACCCTGAATACATACATCAATGAAATTCAAACACAACATTCATGTGCCTCAAATAGATGCAATTACAGAACACACTAAAATATGCAAATGTATCCACCTGTACCTATCCAGCCCCACATCACTTTAAGTATATGGATAGAGAATCACACAAATCCCATGCCACAGAATCCTTAAATCTGAACATATATGACACCCCACCAACCCAGAAATTTCTTTAATTCTGCCCCCCTTTTTATTTCCAGGGAAGAGGCAAGCCAACCATGGCCTCAATTCCCTCTGGACCAATCTCCCTCTTTCTTTCTAACTGGCCCTGACTACTTCTCTGTCTCTGTCTTTCTCCTCCCTGCCTTGTCCCTAGTCTTTCCTTGACTATGAGGTCAACCATGCTCATGATGACCTTGGCTTTCTGCTTCTGCTTTTCCTCCTCCCTTCTCACACTTTCTGAGACTCCCTCAATAACTCCTCCAATGGATTATCCAGGCATCTGTCCATTTTCTGGATCTTCTTCTTAATATCAGGCCAAGTTCTCTGTACATAGCTGAACTGTAGCATTCCCTGGCCCACAGGATTATCAGAATCCATTCCTAAGTATCTCTTCACCTGGTCCCTCAACCTTTGCAAGTAGGCTGAAGGGGACTCATCTTTTTCCTGATTTACCTTGAAGGCCTTACTTAAGTTCTGGGATTTGGGCATGGCCATTTTTATTCCCAGTACAAGTAGTTCTCTAAGATCTTTCATGTGTGTTCTATCCCCCAATCATTACTATCCCAACTGGGGTCTATATTGGGGAACTTCTGCTCTGCTGCTATTACCCCTTGCCCAGGCAGGTGCTGCCTCTCCCATTTTCTCATAGCTGCCCTCCTCACCACTCCCCCTTCTTCTCCCATAAAGAGGATATTCAGTATAGACATAAGTTCAGACCAGGTATATAAATTGCAGCCTAAGAATTGATCTAATTGTTTGGCTAGCCCCATTGAGTCTTCCATTAATGATTTCATTTCCCTTTTGAAATTCCTTATTTCTGTACTCATCAATGGGGCATTGACATAACCAGTCTCTCCTGGTCCAATAGGTACTTCTCTGAGAGGGTACAAAGACTCAGTGGGTTTATATACCCTTACCCTTCTCTCCTCAGGAGTCTCCAGAAATGGAATCCTCCAGATATCTTTCTTACATTGTTCTAATTCTTTTCTTCAGTGTTTGTGGGTTGTAACCAGTGGAGCAGTTGTCACTGATTGGCTCTCTGATTGCCTGGGGGTGTGAACTGGTTTCATTGAAACTTTAGGGTTCAGTGGTTCCTGCCCCAGTGGAGGAGGGGAAACATAAGGTGGGGAATTACTTAACAAAGGATCCCAGGTTTTAGTTTCTAAGTATTCAGTCTCTGAATCTGGGTTCTTAAATTTAATGGGATAAAATCTGGTCTCTTTTCCCTGCAGCCAGCAAATGGCATAGTCAGATTTCTCCTAGGAAAAAGTTTTCTTTATATTAACATAGTGCATGAGGTCAGCACAGAGCCAATCCTCATCTTCCCTGTATTTTGGCCAGAATACATTGGGCAGCAAAACACTTTCTTTTGTCCAAACATAAGAACCATATTTCATCATTTTCCTTTTATCCTTACCTTGATCCAATCACTTTTGGCCTAATGTTTCAACCTCCTCCCCAGTGGACTAACCAGAGGAATTATCCCAGGTGACCCTACAGGTACCCCCTTCCTATTTTCCCTGGCCAGCTGACTGCCTCTATTCCCTATTCTGAGTCTTGTCTAGGCATCTTTCCCTCAAGATCAACATCAGACTCATCAGAATGTCCTGACCACCAATGCAGTACTTAATAGCCATTTTTTCTTACCTTGGTTTGTGCACAGAGTTAACTGGTCACTGTGAGGCATACTTTTCCTTCCCCTTTTCTTGTCCATATTTGGCAGACCTAGGAATCTGACTGTGGGTCTCACCAGCTGTCAGAGCTGGGCCCCCAACAACAGAGTCTGAGACCACTCAAATGTTGGGGTGCACCTTCCCTTCTTCCATTCCAGGGGTCCTCCCTGATTCTTCAGATCCCAGAAGAGCCCCCAAGATTGTGAGAAACAAACAAGAAATAAATGCTCCCCCAATTGTGGAGAAGAATTTGTTCATGATCTTGCAAGAACAGGTGTGAAACTATAATGTGGTAACTGGCATGCAGAACAATAGAACACAGAACTATTTATGCCCTAAGCCTAACACACAAGTCCCTCCCCTGTTTCTCCATTGGCTGAATACTCCAGAGGTTACAGCCTATTTGAGAGGCCTAACTAAACTGCTCAAATTTGAAATATGAAGCCTATGCAAAATTGAAACATTCAAAATAAGTCTCCCACACAAATTTGAAATATCTGAAACAAGAAACATTTGAAATGATTCTCCACCCCTGACTATAACTGTTATGCCCATATAAGGCACTGACACCACTTCTATGCTTATGTGGCCTCTTTCCTTTGTTCTTTAACTGCAGAGCCACTCTGAGCTAGTTTGGTAACAAGTTATCAGGCTATTTTAGGAACCTCTACCCCAGAGACTCCACCTTGCAAAAATAGTGGGTGGATAAACAGGAGGACCAGCCACCAATTATGGCTTGACTTCTTAACCCTCTGCAAACCCCCTAAACTGCCCACCACAGTCACATCTACCCTGTGTGAAAGCTAAACTTAATCTAATTCTCACAATACAATTTGGAAATACCAGGGGAAAACAAAGCCGAATATTTTTTTATCACTTCAATCTAGGATAAACAACACCAACAAAAAATTCCTTGTGTGTAGTAAGAAAGAATATTTGACTGGGATTTCAAAAGATCTGGGCTTCATTTGTCAACTTCTCATATAATTAGGTATGTTTCCCTGAACAAATAATTACAACATTCAAATTTGATTTACTCATTTGTAATTATTTTAAATGCCATTGGAAAGATGAGTTATGACAAAATGCAGGAACCTTTAGAAGAAATTGGATTAGGTGTTCTATATGTAAGACCTATGATTCATAACTGGAACTATCAAAATGAGCATATGGGGGTGGGGAAAAGTTATAGGGTTAGCAGCTGAGCATAGTTGAAATTAACTGAAAGTCACCTTTCCTAGTATATCATTTGCTTGCTTCCCTATTCACTCCTTCCAAAGCAAGTTGCATTAGCACTACAATAGAAAGTTTGTTGAGAAATAAAGGCTTAATGATATTTTTCCTAATCAGTGACCTATTTTCAGTTCTATTCCATGTCACTCTCTTTGTGGTTTTGAACTGTTAATTTGCAACATATCTAACAGTCATAAGTGCTCCCAGCCCAGCAAGAACTTGAAAATAGCTCAAGTTCTTATAAATTTCCTATAGCAACTGGACACTCATTGTCTAGGCCAGTCCCCTTCCATTGTACCCAGGACAATGCAGTGCATTCATCAATAACCAAATTCAAGCCCTTGCAGAAAGACATTAACAATGTTTCTTTCCTTTGGAGAGCCAGGGTTATAATTTGCTATGTTGTAAAGCACCACACATCCTGGCAGGCTGTCTTGAGCATCCCAAAGATGCAAATAAAGAAAACTGTGGTTTGTCATGTAGACATAATCAGAATTTTAGCCATTTCTAGTTAGTTTTCTTCTCTTCCCCTCTGTGATATAAGACAATTTTGCAGTAATATTGGCAATTAACCTTACAGGGCAATTCAACTATAGCAGTGATGTACTCCAGAGAACCCATAATAAGCAACCATTGTAAATAGCATAGCATGCAAGGCACATGCCAGGTGTGCTTTTTCTTATAATTGACAAATTCAGGCTTAATAACTCATCTCTGCTTAGGGTAATGAGTGTCAGGAATTTGCATTTATTTCATTTGTTAATTTTTGGATAATTTTATTTAATTCATTCAGAAATGCTTCAAAAATTAAGTGCTATCAAAGTTTTGTAACTGACATGTAAATAGCACACAATTTTGTAAAATGTAAACTAAGATATCAAATGTAAACAATGTGATTTATATATCAATGTAAATATGTGCATGTGATTTTCTGTATATCATTCTATATCTCAATATTTAACTTTATCTCTCTGTCTTTATCTAGCATCTAGCATCTAGCATTTCTCTCTCTTTGTAATTATCATCAATATCATCATCATCATCATCATCATCAGTCTCAAGCCATGCATCCCTTTACACTTCCATTTCAAACATTGGGACGAAGAGGGTTTCTCTGCACTGGGACTTAGGTACCACTTTCTATGTGGTTAAGAGAGAGCCTCAGATGCCTACATCTCCTTTCTCCTTAATGCTCTCAATCTTCCAATTACATCCAAAAAGACTAATCTCATTATGTATTTTTTAAATTGAGATAAACAATATACAATTCTTGCAGATCTTAAATGTTCATTTTGATGAGTTGTAGCAATTACATAAGACTACATAATGAATTTACCCTCTTACCAGCTGTATTCCAGTTGCCTCACATTCTCATTAGCACTTGGTATCATTACAAGTAAAAATTTTAGCCATTCTTATCAGGCAGGTACTGGTATCTCATTAAGGTTTTAATTTGAACTCATTTGATGATGAATGATTATGAACATTTTTTCCTGTGATTATTGACCATTTATGTTTCTTCTGTCTGCTAAAGTCTTTCATGATATTTAACTGGATTCTCTGTTTCATTATTGAGTTGTTAGTGTTATTTTGATATTCCAGATAAAAGTATTTGTTCAGATATGTGTTTTGAGAATATTCCCCCAGTCTATTGTTTTCCATTTAAATCAACTCTGTTATAACGTACATACAATAAAGTGAACTTATTGAAAATGTACAATTTGATGAGCTTTGACAAATTTATAAATCCATAAAATCACTTCCACCATCAAAATACAGAACATTTTCACTTGTTTCAAAAGTTTCTTCAAGCCCCTTTTCAGGAAATCTCTCTCTCCACCCCTAGCCTCAGAGAAATTCAGATCTGTTTTCCATTATTACACAAAAGTTGTAACAGAAATTTTAATATAAAGAATCATTAACAAACTAGGTAATGGAGTAACTATGGATTAGTTAGTAAGAAGTAAAGTGGACTCTAAACAGTAGAGGAATAGTAGATATAAAGAGCAGCCACTACTCATGAGGATGAGATGGGGCCCCAAAGAATAGCCCCCTCCTCACAGGGATGAAAGCCAGATCTTTATTGAGAGGCATAGCTGTGGCTGTGTGAATGGCAGAAAAGCCTCTGTAGAGCAGTGCTGGAAAAACTTACTGGAAATCTGCCATTTCAGGTGCTGGGGAAAGCTTTTCTATGAGAGGTATCTCATCAACGGCAGCCTGCTTGAAAATTGTTCATGGGGAGATGTAAAGGAAAACTGCTGGGCAATTTATCTTCTTATCAGCTGTTTTAGTTTCCTGACTGCTGAAGCAATTACCATAGTGTGAATTGGCTTGAATATCAGAAATTTATTGACTCATGTTTTTGAGGCTAGGAGAAGTACAAAATCAAAGAGTCATCAAGGTGATGCTTTCTGTGGCATTCTGGGGCTGGCTCCCATCAATCCTTGGTGCTTGACTTTTGTGTGACATGGAAATGAACATGGGGGCCTCTCCTGGCTTCTTTTTTCTCTTCTGGGTTTCATTGATTTCCACCTACTAGCTACTTCTGTGTCTTTCTTTTCTAAGACCTTCTCTATAAGGCCTCCAGTAATAGGAGTGTTGATCACAGCTTATATATATATATATATAATCATTTTTCCAATTTATGTACTTGACACCTCTCCTAATATCAGCTACATTGTCTGGACAACCTGATCTCATCTGGTCTTGGCTGGTGAATTCACCTCCAGGTTATAGGTCTTCAAGTTGTTTGGGTAGCTCTCTTCTATGTATCTATGATACTTCTTGCATCACTGAGCTAGAAACATATGGCCTTCCCCAATGTCAATGGCTGAGTCATAAAAGGAAACATAGCAACAGAAACTCTTTTAAGTTCCTGTTTGTTAATTACATACCTGAACCATAATCAAGGGTTGAGGACGTATATCTCTTCCTTGTAGAACTGAAAAGTTGCACGGCAAAGAACATAGATACAGGGAGGGAAAAGGGCCAATAACTCAATCTACGTAAAGTTTATGGTAAATTTTGCCTCATTGAAAATTTCCTCTATGATACTGCCAGATAAAAACAATATAATTGTGTCTGTTTTGACTGAAGTTTTCCATAAAGTAATGGGCCATTTGACTGTCTTACCCAAATTAGCTTCCTTCCTGGTTGTTGACTGTTTATCATAATTGATATCTCACAGGGTATATAGAGTAAATTTTCAGGTATAATGGTTTCAATCCACCTGCAGACTGTGAAGTATTACTGGTTTTACCCAAGGCAGGTGCATTTTATTTCCAAATTAAAAAAAAAAAAAAAAGAAATTTCCTTTACTACACAGCTTTGTTACCAAAAATATATCCCATTTCTTGAGCCATTTAGCAAACTATAAAAATATTTTCTACAAACCATGATATATAACCATAGCATTATATGATTTATATAACTTTTAATTCTCTGTCTACCAGATATACACATTCAACTATAGATTCTAGCCAAGTACTTCAATAGGTGTTTGTATGTAGGTTAATAAAGATATTTTAAGAAAATAAAAAAAAAAATTTAGCATATTTGAATACAAGCTATATAATGACCTATATTTGACACAAGCCATAGGATCTCTGGTTTTAAAATCATAATGTTTGATAAGAATTTAGATGACAGATTTTAGGTAACGTAATTTGAAGCTCTAACTAATTTCCTGTCTTGCTGGGATAGAATAAGATAAAAATATAAAGAAAAAAATAACTTTAGGTCCCTGAAAATTCCTTTAGAATAGTGTTCTAGCCTGAAGGGGTTGGTTCAGCAGGAAGGCCAAAGAATGCACCAGGCACTGAGCATGACATAAACTTTATTATGAGAACTTACAGGAGTGAAGCAGAAGGTCAGTCAAGTTGCTCTGATGGCAAACAGTTCAGAGTTCAGTGTGAAAGTACTCCACAAGTAGGTGGGAATTAGCAAGGCCAGTTATAGGGGCCCAAAACAAAGACATTCCAAAGAGTATGAGGACATAGATGCATGAAGTGGAGGGTGTTTGTGACATTGGAGAAAGATTAACTATCCTCAGGGTGTCAGATAGCACCTTAAGGGCTTTGGAGAAGAGCAAGGCACAGGCTGACATCATATGCAGAGGAGAGCCTGGTGCCTAGCTTACATTGACAATCTGCATATCCTTCCCTCCTCAGGGAGGATAGCATTAAAATTAGCTGACCTAGGATACACAGGTTGCTGTGTGATTCTGGATTTCACAGAGTGTCAGGGAGATGCCTGGAGCTTGGGTTCCTGCAATCCACCCCCACACAGCAGTGTGCATTGACTATAGGACAGACATTACATCCATAACCCACAGCACCAAGATAGTAAGCAACAAAGCATAAACAAACTGGCACATATAGAAAGTAATCCTGTCACTAAGTGGCCCCATGACCAGGTTAGAGAATTAACCCATTTTGAAAGAGGATTATCAGATAAATGCTCAGTACTTTATATACGATTTTGCATATGAATTGAGGCTTGTGTGACATTTTGTGAATTATCCAGTATATATACACAACATTGGATATTAATTAAAGCACAAGTACCACCTTGAGTGGCAGTAAGAATGTCTAGTGTTAGACAATTTTGTGAGACTACTTTTCTAAGCTGAGTAGTTTCTTCATTGGGTAAAGATATAGCTAACTTTGTTTCATTAAGGGTGTGCACAGTGTTGTAAGCTAAAGCAGTTACATGTTTTTCAGTTACTAGGTGGTGCCTCCTGGGACAAATACATCTAAAGAGATAAAACCACCAGGTGGTCTGCTTTATTCTATATCTAGTTTTTGCCATTTGCTAATCACTGGACTTGTGTGGTAAAGCATCATAAATTGTAGCAGGCATGTAGGATTGTCTCCATATGCATCATCCAGTCCAGTTTTAGGGCAGGTAGGGCTAGCCATTCTGCCCACAGGTCCAGAGCCACCCCTTGGGGAGGGGTAGGCCCCATATTTATTGCTTTCATCTTTCCATTAAAAGTAGCTATCATTCTGTAAAGGGATGGTTACATTACAAAATTCTGTGTACAGCCATCCCATGTCTTTATATCCTTCTGTGCACTCCATGAAGACTGGAGCCACTCTATCAATAGTTATCATTTCAGCAGTTAGCCATACTAAGCTATCAAACACAGAATGTCCATGTACAGGTCAGGACTTGTTGAGCAGTGTCTGAACCAAAGAATTTACATATGTGTGTGTCAGTTTTAAAGAGTAAAGCCTTAGGCAATGAAGAGAATGAGAAGAAATTTTCTCAAACTTGTCACAGCAGGTGTTTTGCCACATCTGCATCACATCCCACATTGCTCATTTGGCAGGAACAATGGTCCATGGGAGACTGGTGGCACAAGACAACAGTAGCTCAGTTTGTACCCAACATTGAGACTTGTTGTGTGCATAGGTTATAGCAGAAGCCCACTGCAGAAATATGTTCCTACAGTACTAAAGGACAAAAGAGAGATGTTTATGGGTAACAGTGAGGGGTAGGTCTTGGTGATCTACCAATATACAAATTGTTTCCATTGGTAGATGAAAGTGTTCCTGGAGAATGTATGCTATAAGATGACTTCAAATTCCATATCTTTCCCCCTTGGGTCTGCAAAGAACCCTTGGGGGCTACATATACAGTCAGTCTAAGCATAATAAGAGTCCATAATGTCATAACCTTTAGGTATGGGGGTCCTGGGTTAACAATATACACAAGTTGCAGCACCTTTTGCACGAACTGTAGTCTAATACTCAGATTCTGAAAAATCCCAATACCCTCTGGGCTCCAGATGCCTAGACCAGGCTGCATAGACCAAGATCAAGGCCAATTAACCTTATTTTCCCCACTTTCTAATGCTTGTGGCACAAGCAAGAATAAATTGTTGTCATTACCTCACTGCAGTTGCAACATTGCTGGCCCTTTTACTTGTATTCACAAAGCTTACATGGGCCTAGTGGTCACCGTTTTGACAATAGTAGGGACAACTTCTCCAGGTCTGGAGATAATGTTAGTTATTAGTCAATGCTGGATACCATCATCAAGTCCATTGCTTTAGAGACCTTTTGACATTTTCAATTGTTCCTTTAAAGGGCTGTTCTTCCTTTCATTTAACCCAGTCAAAGTAGTATTGTAAGGCAGGTGGAATGTCACAGGATGTCATTTTCAGTGGCCTAGGCTTGGGCTAATTGCCCTGTGAAAGTGGTCCCTCTTTTGATTTCCACACATATGTGGACATCAAAGAAGGCACTTATTTTCTTTAGACTATGTATTGTAGCTTGTTGGTTGGCTTTTCCCACTGGGAAGTCTTGCAACAGTCCCACAGCTGTATCTATGGCAGTGAAAGCATATTTTGCACCTTCATACAGGAGAAGGGGTCCAATAAAATCTACCTGCCACCAGATGATGGGGATCTGCACATGGCTGATGTGGCTGAGCTGATGAGGGAGCCTTCTTGGTCATCACAGTGAGCAGGAAGGGCAGGCATCTACTACTTCCTTTAGTTGTCTGCTGATGGGTAACTGGAATTGGTGTGCATGTTTCCAGAAAGTCTGATACCCTCAGTGTCCTGTATTCTGGGTGCAGCCATTTGGCAGCTTCATGCCTTGCTGGCACTAGGCTACAAACTTTTGCCAGAGCATCTGCTTCAATGTTGCAAAGAATTACTGTTATTGGTAGACATGTGGAAAACAGTTACCTTACACACTTAGGACAGGAAGTTCATATATATATATATATGTATATACATAATCCCACATGTCTTTTCCCTGTAGTGGGTGACAAATGACAGTTGACTGTTCATGCTCCTGTGTGTCCATCCACACTGTTAAGCCATGGTATACAGTTCAATTATCAGTACAAATGGTAATGGCACCTCCTGGTTCATGGAAAATAACCCTCCATACAGCCCTTAGTTCATCCTACTGGATGCTCTGCATGGTTCCATTTTCCCACCAGATGGTGCCAGTGCTAGGCTGAATGGCCACTGCTGTCCAGGGGTTTTTGTGCCCATGTGCCAACCCATCAGTATACCAGAGTCAGGTATATGTCCATATCCATCAAAAGTGGACATAGGGTGGCAACCTTGGGAGGATCAGCAGGTAAGGGCAAACATTGTTCTTCCACAGAGGAACTTGGCCCTAAAATGTCATGCATTTCTGCATGTGTTCCAGTTTGCCAAAGTTGCCATCATGCAAAATATCAGAAATGGATTGGCTTTTATAAAGGGGATTTATTAGGTTACAAACTTAAAGTTTTAAGGTCATGGAAATGTCCAAACTAAGGCATCAAAAAGAGGACACCTTCACTAAAGAAAGGCCAATGGGATCCAGAACACCTCTGTCAGCTGGAAAGGCATGTGACTGGTATCTGCTGGTCCTTTGCTCTCAAGTTCTGGTTTCAAAATGACTTTCTCCAAAATATCTCTGGGCCTCCATCACTCTTAGCTTCTCTCAGCTCTCTGCTTGGTTCTACTGGGGCATTTCTCTCTAAGTGTCTGGGAGTCTTTCCTTAGCTTCTCTGGGGCAAACTCTGGACATCATCTCTTAACTTGGCATCTCCAAATGTCCTTCTGTCTGGATCTCCCACTGTCTCCAAGTATGTTTGTTGGCTTTTAGATTCTCCTGGAGGCAAACTCTGGATTACATATCTTAACTTCTCTCCAAAATATCTCTCTCAACTTCCCTGAGCTTCTTATTTCTGTGAGCCTTCTTAAAGTACTCCAGTGAACTAATCACTGGATGGGTAGGTCACACGTCCTTTGACATGATCTAATCAAGAGGGCTCACCTATAATTGGGTAGGTCATATCTCCATAGAAACAACCTAATCAAAAGGTCTCACCCTAATTGAAAGACTAAGTCTCCCCCATTGAATTAAAGAACATGGCTTTTTTGGGGACTTAATAGATTCAAACCAGCACAGTACTCAAGGGGTTATTGTTGAAAATACATTGAAGGAGATAAGCCTTCCACTTTGTCAGTGTGCTAAGCAGAGCATTCCCTACTTGGGGATTGTGAGTGGTGTCACATACCCACCCCTATAGGGGGGTAGCTGTTCATAAGGTATCTGGACACTTTTGTGCTAGTCCTTCAACTTGTTGCAGAGCATTATACACTGCACACAACTGCTTTTGCAGGGGTTGTATCTTAGTTCAGCTCCCTTCCATAGTTATGACCAAAAGCCAATGTGTACACATTTTCCCTGTTGCCTTTGGCACAAGCCCCACCCAAAGCCAATGTCAGTACTGGCCACATGCAATTCACAAGGCATGTCTTGGTCCACCCCCCTGAAAGCTTGTGCCTGTGCTATAGCCCATTTGGATCTTTCAAAAGTAGCTTGCTGGGGATGGGGGCATCCTATTCCCATGCTTTTCTCTTGTGAACTAGAGAGTACAAAGGTTTCAGATTTGTGCTAAATGGGACACAAATGTTGTCCCATAACCTAACAAACAAAGGAAAGTCATCCACTGTTTGTATGGAGTAGGAAAATTCTGTACTTTATTAACAATGGCAGAAGGAATAGTTTCAGTCTTACCCAACCAGACAACACCCCAAAATTTGTAATGTGTCTTTGTTTACTGCCCATCCCTGGCTCTCAAGTTGGGACACCACAGTGTTAGTGGTGGTTTTTTAGGTCTGGAAAAGAATTACTGTTTAGCATAACATTATCAATGTAATGAAACAAGTTACTATCTTGGAGGGTTTCCATGCCTTTAGGTCTTCCACACTCAGACCATGAAGGATAGCAAGACTATGTAGATAGCCCCGGGGTAATAGAGTAAATGTCCATTGTTGTCCTCTCCACTTGAAGGCAAATGCAGGCTGGCTGGAAGGATATAAGAAATACTATAAAAGGCATTTTGCTTTTTATTATTATTTTGCTATTTATTATTAGTTTGCTAATATTGCTGGAAAGGCATTAACAAGATCTAATACCCTTTTTTTTTTTGAGGATAACGCGGCTGGTGGTTTTGGTGTGCTCCGGCTCCCCGCTCCTCCTGACTCACTGCTGTTCGCTCTCGCGGAGGAACAAGTCGGTCAGGAAACCGCGCCGCAGCCATGGCTTTTAAAGACACCGGAAAGACGCCTGTGGAACCAGAGGTGGCGATTCACCTCATTAGGATCACCCTGACGAGCCGCAACGTGAAGTCTCTGGAGAAGGTGTGTGCTGACTTGATCCGAGGTGCAAAGGAAAAGAACCTCAAAGTGAAGGGACCTGTTTGGATGCCTACCAAGACCCTAAGAATCACTACCAGGAAAACACCTTTTGGTGAACGATCAAAGACTTGGGATCCTTTCCAGATGAGAATCCACAAGCGACTCATTGACTTGCACAGTCCTTCAGAGATTGTTAAGCAGATTACTTCCATCAGTATTGAGCCAGGTGTAGAGGTTGAAGTCACCATCGCAGACGCCTAAGTCAACTATTTTTAATAAACTGGCTGTCAGTTGCTAAAACTTATTGAGTTTTATTCATTTGGAAGCAGTGATGTGATTCCCATTCTGTAGATCTGGAAACGGGCTTTGAGGGATTAACTTGTCTCAAGTTTGTTCCGTAGCATAGCTGAGATTTAAAAGGCTCAGCAGTCTCAGAATCCTTCCTCTTTAAGTCTCTAGAATTTTCAAGTTTTTGTATTAACATCTATGATATAATCCTCTATAATGGTTTCCTGTCCTTGGACATGTAAGAATTGCAGGTAAAGGGATGTGGACTTGGAGAATCTGAAACCAGCTTGCTCCCTCCCCACATTGAAAAAAAATTTTGTGAGATGAATGTTTTTACAGATGATCAGTGTCCTTGTAGAACAAATTTTCTGTCAGGAATTTTTCATAGAAAAGTGTTTTGACTTTGATTTGGTATTCCATTGTGAAAATTGCTTCAACCATTGCTGCATTGAACTGTTAACCTTCTCCCCTGACATCCAATTTAAGTCTTGATTTTATAGTCTCTTAGGTAGATCTCAAGAAAAAACACCAGGTTTTGAAATTAACACCAGCAATTTCAATGGAACTGAATTTGGAATGAATGATGCCATTACTAAACCCAAACAAAACCAAATCCAAGTATTTTAACATTAGAAACTTGTCTTGAGGTTAATCTTTTATAATTCAAAAGCAGTAGCCAGATTATCAACCTTTCAAACTATGTAATATCTTGGCAAACAGTAAAAACTGCACTTAAAGATTTAACATCAAGAAATGGTAGCTGACTCAGTTTGGGCCATAAAGGTGTTGTTTCAGGAAGAGTATACACAATATAAGTAGTTGTTGAGACCAGAAGTGGCCCATTCCTCTGATGTAGAAGCTAGTTTCATTGAGCTTTTGAAGGAATTACTGTCTAACCAACCTGTTGTCTATCCCAGTTTTAAGCTGTCAGTTACATTGTAGGGAGTGCTGAAAGTCTGTGCAAGTAGCATAGACCATGCTTAGTACCCCACCCCACCCTAGTGGACATACCTACAAGCAAATTCTTTTACCCTCTAGCTTGTTTTGATGTAAATGATGTATATTGAGACTCCCACCTGTCAGAAACATCAAAGTCTGGAATGGCAATGTCCTGAGAACTTGAGAAAAGATCTTAATTCCTTGGGGACAGTGAAGTCTTTTATGACCTAAGAATAGATTATTAGATAAAAGTCTGCCTCAGTAAATCAGAAGATACTGAAAGAACAGCTTTATGACCTTCATACACTTGTCAATCTTAGTCAGTATATGCCAAAATGACAAATCACTGATTGTATTTGTTACACTCAATTAGGTGGAGTCAGATTACGCTATAGGCAATACTTTGGGAGCTGCTGTACAGCTAAAATACAGCATTTAAAATTTTGGTAACTGCTATTATCTTCTGTTCCTCAAGCATTTTAAAGAACCACTTGGGAATAAAATCCCACAGGGCCTTAGAATATCAGTAGTGAACTAAGGGTTAAATAATGGCAATGACACCTAATAATTCTGAGCATTACAGGCCAGCTTTATGGATTGAGGAGGTAAGGAAGGGTGAAAATGGGAGGGCTTCCAGTCCTTCACCTCACTCCCTTTGGATTCACAGACTCCTGCTTCTTTAGAAATGTGACCTCAGCAATAACCAAGACAACAAAAACCAGCATGGCTGTTCACTGCTGGAACAGCTCTCCATTTGCCATCTCTGGATGGAGCCTGTGCAGGCCTTGTGGAGGTAAAATGAACAGGCGAGAGGGTGTAGAGCTCCCTGGCCCTGCAATCAGGCAGATCTCCAAACTTAGATCCATGGCCTTGATCAAGGAACGTCCCTGAGCTTCAGTTCTCATGTCAAAATGAGGATCCTAACAAACATTTTCCAACCAAACCAACACTGGCTTCCTAAGGGCATGGGTTTCTCACATGGGGACCTTGATGCCCACAGGGTGTGGTGACCAGCAAGGAGGTGTGTTAGGTCAAATTACTGAAAAGGACACTTTGAGAAGTGTACTTGAACCCCAAGGGATGTGGCCCCACTGCATCCTCCATCAAAACCGTGCCCAAAGCAGATTGAGCTACATACACTGGAGAACCTGGTGAATCCAAAGATGCTTTATCTTGAAAGTGAGGAGAGGAAATAAATTAATCCTTATTTCCTTTATCCTAGGAGCAACATATTTCACATTCACAGCAACTTAAACTCTTAGAACCAGAGAACTAAATCCTTTCATACATTTTGTTCTGTAAACTGCTTTTTTTTCCAAGTGTATAGTAATATATAATCTAGCTTCTGTTTATCTTTCTAACTATAAAATCTGTATCTCTTTAAAATACCACAGTGAGAGCAATAAACATTGGTACTGTAAATTATTGTGAATTATCTGAAATATTTCTATATCTGCACATAGATCTAATGCATTTTTGAAAACTTAATTTATTTACCCAAACTCCTTGTGATGGACTTTTAGATATTTCCAGTTTTTCTGCTAACAAACTTCCTGGTTTAATAAATATGCTTTTAATATTGTCAAAAAAAAAAAAAAAAAAGATCTAATACAAAATGAAACTGACCAAGTTAAGTACTTATATATTGCAACAGATTAGCAATATTTGGCACAATTGCAAATAGAGTAGGAGTCGTTTATTTAGTTCTTTATAATCAATAGTCATCCACCAAGTTTCATCTTCCTTTTCTCACAGGACAGGGCTATTAAAAGGACTATGATTAGGGATGATAATGCTCACTCTTTCTAATTTCTTAACAGTGGCAGTAATTTCCTTGTTGCCTCCATGTAATTTACATTGGTGCACTGCCACCATGCATCTGGAGGAAGGTAAATTTACTGGTGTTCTAGTTTGCTAATATTGCTGGAATGCAAAACACCAGAGATGGATTGGCTTTTATAAAAGTGGGTTTATATGGTTACACAGTTACAGTCTTAAGGCCATAACACATCAGCAATCAGGTACTTTCACTGGAGGATGGGCAATGGTGTCCAGAAAACCTCTGTTAGCATGTGGCTGTTGTCTGCTCCAGTGTTCTGGTTTCAACTGGCTTTCTCCCAGGACTTTCCTCTCTAGGCTGTAGTTCCTCAAAAATGTCACTCTTAAGTGGTCTTGGGGTGTTTGTACTTTCTTAGCTTCTCCAGAACAAGAGACTGCTTTCAATGGCCATCTTCAAACTGTCTCTCATCTGCAGCTACTCTCTCAGCTCCTGTGCATTCTTCAAAGTGTCCCTCTTGGCTGTAGCAAGCTTGCTCCTTCTGTCTGAGCTTTTATAGTGCTCCACTGAACTAATCAAGGCATATGCTGTATGGACAGAGCCATGCTTCCATGGAAACACTCAAAGAATTACAATCTAATCAACACCAATAGGTCGGCCCACACAAGACTGCATCAAAGATAACGACATTTAGAGGACATAATACATTCAAACTGGCACAACTGGCAACCATTTAGCATGGCCTTTTAGGATGGTTTTGACCACTTGGCACCAGAGGGAGAATTCACCTATGATAGTTTGCAAGGTAATATTTTGCAAGATATCAATTCCCAATATATTCTCCAGAATAGAATATATATATATATGTGTGTCTGTGTGTGTGTGTGTGTGTGTGTGTGTATGTATATATACATATATATATATATATATATATATATGTTAGAGGTTTGAGGTGGCAACTGGCCAATTTGCATTAATAATTGCCACTGGGTTGCTTTAGTACCTCGGCCCCCATATCCCATGACAGTTAGCATGGGGCCTCCAGTTCATGGCCATTTCCAACATATGAGGGTGCATTATGCTCCAGTGTCTACTAGGGCTAAAATCTTATGTTCATTAGTAGGAGACAAAAAATAGTTAGCTCTATATGTGACCTCTGATCCCTGGTTTCCCCATAGACTGCTCTTAAGTGGGGATCTCAACCTTCCCCCTAATCTAGGGGGAATGGAGCTTCCCAAACCTCTTCAATGAGGGAAGCAGAAGGCTCTTTGTGAAGCACTGGCTGAGCCCTTTTACCAGAATTAGTATCTTCTTCTAGAGTTCTAATTTCTGGTTTAGTAAACCTCTGCTCTTTATGCAGTTTGCTCCATAGCTTAACTAGTTCAGCATCTGGTTGCCCATCAATTTTCTCTCTTTTAGTTCCAGCAGCCACTAGGGACTTCCCACATCTGTTTACATGATACTCGGTTTAGGCCATCAGTCCCCCTCAGGACATGACTTGTAGCCTTAACTTCAGCCTTATGTTAACACATGCAATCTGTCTTCCCCAGGCATGCAATCAGTTGGGCAACCTGTGAGATGGGCTGTCCCACCAGTGGGCTTAGAATAGGCACCACATTTCCATATCATTGATTGGGGGCAACAAGCAGAATAGTCTCACTGATTCCTGCTGTAAAGAATATATTATCTTGTCCAATGGCTTCAGGCAAATAAATTGCATTTTTCATTCCTAGCCCCCTTATCCCATCTTGAACTTCATCAATTGTGTTCCAGTAAGGGGTTGTGTGGGATAGATCCCCTTCATTGGGCCACACTTCCTTACATTGGAGTATTATCCAATTAATTAGTGAATTTGTTTCTATCTTAGAGGCTAGCGAATACATGCACTGACATAGAAAGGGGTGGGTGGTAAGCAAGGACAATTTACTGATTTCATGTCCTCAGAGCAATATGCCATCTGTGCCAGCATCCCACAGCTGCAGTAGCCAATTTGCTAAAAGTTCTGTAGGTTTTCACCTATATTGATCTCAAATTTCCTGTAATTAAGATGCAGTAAAGTCCCATGCTGTAATATGTAATTTTTGCTCCTTAGGTGTAGCTGGGGCTTCCTCTACAGCACCACCCCCTCTCTGTCAGCTCTCTCTCCCTCTGCCTGGATTGAGACTGTAACATGCTCTGACTTAAATTTATGTTGGAACTGGGGGTGAACAAATTTACAATCTTTCTCCTTGTCCCAGTCTGATAGAGTATCTTCCTTGTCTGAGGAGAAATCCACAGGGTCCCCAATTTTGGAGTCCCAATCAGGTGAAGTTAGAATGTGCCACTTGGATTTGTGTAACTTCTGCCCCTTTACTCTAACACATAAACAGGTTAGTGTTTCTAGATTTTCATCTACCCACTTTAGCCTTTCATTCAAAGCATCTTTCAATTCTGCTTGGGCCAATCACATTTCCCTTTTTAAAATTATTTCTTCCCTTTTTAAAATTATTTCCCTTTTTAAAATTATTTCTTCTTGCAACCTGTTGGTTGTTAATGCCTTTTCTGTAGCTGCATGCACAGCCTCCAAGAGCAATCAGGCTACTGCTGTGGCAGCCTGATGGCTCTACTTTTTCTATGAAATCCTAACAGACCTGTGGCCTGTTGCAGGAGGACTGTAAGTCAAGACTGGGAGTTATATGCATCTCCATACTCCCTTGGTGGATCCCATTCATCTAGTAGGGTAGCCACCCCTCCCCACATAGACATCTCAGGCCACCCTGGTACCCCCAGCCTTGTGCCTTTCCCTTCTTTCCCAAGTTCATGTCATCCGTGGCTGTGATTTCTTTAGCCTCCTGGCTGGCAACTCACAAATTGTTCTAGCCTTCAAGGAACTGGTTCAGTAAGAAGGCCAAAGAATGCACTAGGAACTGAGCATGACATAAACTTTATTACGGGAACTTACTTACAGGAGTGAAGCAGGAAGTCAGTCAAGCTGCTCTGATGGCAAACACTTCAGAGCTCATTGTGAAAGTACTCTGCAATTAGGTGGGAATTAGCAAGGCCAGTTGTAGAGGCCCAAAACAAAGACATTCCAAAAGAGTATGAGGGTATAGATGCATGCAGGGGAGGGGGTTTGTGACATTGGGGAAAGATTAACTATCCTCAGGGTGTCAGATAGCACCTTAATGGCTCTGGAGAAGAGCAAGTCACAAGCTGACATTCTATGCAGAGGAGAGTCTGGTGCCTAGCTTACATTGACCATCCTCATATCCCTCCCTCCTTAGGGAGCTTAGCTTAAACATTAGCTGACCTAGGATGCACAGGCTGCTGTGTGACTTTGGATTTCACAGTGTCAGGGAGAGACCTGGACCTTGGACTTCCATAAATTGTATGTTCTTTTATTTTGGAAAATGTGTTTGAAAGGATATTTATTTACACATATATAATGCAAAAATTCTCCAAATATCTAAAGTTATACTTTTAATCTCAAGTTGTACATTTTATCTGAAGAAGTGTGTGTGTTTAACAATATTAATTATTTCATGAGGTTCCTCCAAAGGGATATTGATGAGCTATACATGTCTATGTATGAATTATCTTAGGGGAGAAATTTGTAAAAATGTCTTCTAAACAAAATTATGTAAATATTGTCATATCATGTTTGTTGGTAAACATGGCTTCAGGAAATTTACTGATGTTGGAAAATTGTTTTATTACATAAATTTACTAGGTTTGGTGTTGATAACATTTTTCTCCATAACTAGCCTTGCCTACTAATTCAATATCTCAGGAAAAGATTGGCCCTGTAAGAGAAAAAAGGAATATAGGTGAACAATTAGGAAAATGGATTGTGGGATTTCTACATTAGCAGCCTGTATTTCCTATTTCTGCCTAGATACAAATTGTTTTCAAACACAAGGGCCCTCTTATTGGTGGGGATAGCTGCATTCTAAGCACAAGGAAACTCCAAAAGGGGGTACATGGAAACTGTCTGAGCTTGTGGATCTAAGTGAAGAAATATCTAAATGAGATTCCCTACTTACTTTTGATGCTTTATTTCTCTTCTGCTAAAATGAAACTACAGGATAGGCTTATTAAAATTATAGCCTTATCAGCAATATAGATTGGCACTATTACATAAGAGATAATCTCAATCTTACATAAATCACCCAGAGAACAGAATAAGAGGGAATTTATTCCAAACTTATTTCAAATTTACTTTATGAGGCCAGTATTATAGATAATAAAATTATAGACCAATCACATATATATATATATATATATGAAAAATACTAAAAAAAAGCAAGTCAAATTAACTGATATATTAAAAAATAATACATCGTATACAAGAAGGATTTATTCAGGAGTACAAAGTTGGTGTATCATTTCTAATCCATCAATGCATCCATCACATTAACAAAATAATGAAGAAAAACAAAAAGCCACATCTATAGATATTTACTAAAATTCAACTGTTTCTGATAAAAACATTCAGAAAATTAGCAATAGATGGAATAGAATGGTAAAAGAGAAAGCTCACTCACCTTTTATTCCTAAATAATGAAGCATCAATAGTATACAAGACATCAGTACTTGAACTTTACTTAAGAGAAGGACAAGCTTTCTTTTTTAGATTCATTTGAATCAACTACTAAAGAGACAGAAGCATAAAGGATAATAGAACAAACCCAATTTCCTTTTTTTAGTTGGCTTCCTAAGGCTCTGACAAATACATGCATTTCAGGGAGGTCGGAAGGTAGCAGGTGTGAGAAGTTACATGCAACTGCCTCTTTACTAGCTATGCTTATAAGTCATTCACCTTGGACCAGTATTTAGAGTGTACAGCTTCTTTACAGAACAAACCCCATCTTGCTTCATCAGAGGAAACTTCCACCCAGGCAGTGTTTGTTCCCTTTGCAGAAGTGCAAACCTTGGATCTGCAGCACATTTCCTCCACATTCTAGGTTCTGTTGAAACCAGCATCTCCCAGTCTTGAGGATGGCAGCTGCCTCCTGCAGTAATTAGTTCTATGCTACCTCAAGGTTCCTTTTCTTTTTTTTTTTCTTTTTTGATGTTTGTATATTTTATACATTATACCAACACTTATTTAAACAATTTCCTGAAATAAATGTTATATTTGAAATGGCTGGAATGGTCTCTGTGTTCATGATCATGCCCTAACTTTTAGCTGCAGTGCTTACAGGAAACAATTTCAAACATATGTGATTGGTCATATGTTTGGCTTTAAAGATAGTTTTAAGCACCATGTCCAAATATCACACTACTTTTAACACTGTAATAAATAAGATATGGTGGTATTTTTGCAAGGATAGATAAGTAGAAATTAGGGACATCAATGATAGCTCCTAACAGATTCATTCAGATACACATGCTCCATATATAGAAGATATTGTACAAAAAAAATCAGTGAGGATGGAGATAATTCTCACTGAATGGTGATGGATCAATTGGCTATCCATACCACAGCACATAACAAAACAACTTGCAGTTGTATTATAGACAATGGTAAAAAAACAAAAATAAAATCCTGTCTCCAGGAAACAATTGATCTGTTTCCTGTAACTATTTATTAGTTTGCATTTCCAAGAATTTTGTTTAAATTAAAGCATACAGTGTATATTCAATTTGTCTGTCTTCTATCACTTGGCGCAATCTGAAATTCATTCCTCATGCTTTTTTGTTGTTGCATTAAACTTCCTTGTGTGGGCATTCACAATATATATATATATGCTTTCATGTGCTGCTTGATGTCTGGGTTTTTGCGCTGTGAAATTTGATTGTGTTTACCTAATGAGCAATTAGGTTGAAAATCTTTTCTAGTGATAATTTCCCTTCTCCATGTTTTCTTTGGTAAACTGCTCAAATTCTTTGCCCATTATAAATTGCAATTTATTTTCTTATTATTGGGTTTTGAAAGTTATTCATATATGTTGGATACAACCACTACTTTAAAATTTATGATTTGAAAATATTTTCTATAAGTCTGTGCATTTCTTTCACTCCCCTACACTGTCCATCATAAAACAAAAAAATTCTTAATTTGGATGAAGTCCAATTCATGAAGTTTTTTAAAAATATAGATTATGTTTTTGGTCTACGATATAAGAAATATTGTCTTACCCAAGCTGATAAGAATTGTCTCTAAGCTTTTTCCTAGACATTATATAATTTTAGTTTTCACAATGAGGTCTACAATACTTAGTGAGTTAATATTTGTCTATTGTGTGAAGTTTGGTTGAAGAACTTTTTTATTGCATAGATATATAACTATTCAACCATTCTTTCCCCACTTAAATCTTTGTACATTTGTGAAAATCATTTTTACATATATGCTTTGGACTATTTCTGGGCTGTTTTATTTTCTTGATCTGGTTATCTATCCTTATGCCAACATCACACAATCTTTGATAACTGTAAATTTTTATACAAATTCTTGAAATCAGTTAGATTTCAAGATCCCAACTTTGATCTTTTATATATATAAATACATATGTAAATAGTGGGATTGTTACATTTAAAATCAATTATATTTCTATATACTCACAACAATGTTTTGAAATTTAAAATATAATATTTACAACATTATCAAATAAAAACAAATTAAAATCACTAGATGTTAAACAAGTAAACAAAAGTTATCAATAAAATTACTAAATCTGTCAAGGCTTTAGAGTGAAACTATAGAGCATTTTTAATATACATAACTAAATAAATATAGATTTACTGTGTTCACTAATCTAAAGTCTCAGTATTATTAGAATGTCAATTATCCCCAAATTAATATGTAAATTCAATGCAATAACAAAATCTTAATTTGTTCGAGTAAATCAGCAAGCTGATTCTAAAATATTTATGGAAATGCAGAGAACCTGGAATACAAAAAGCTATGTTAAAAAGAAAATTACAGCTGGAAGGTTTCAAGATTTACTGTGAAGTACAATAGATAGAGAGTTTGAAAATAGAATAGTCCAGATACAAACCAAAATATATAAAGTCAATTGAGTTTTGAAATTGTACCTGGCAAACTGGGTAATTTAATGGGGGAAAAATAACCTCATCCCCTACCTCATTTCATACAAAGTTGATTTGAAATTTATTACAGTTTGAAGCATAACAGTTTAAACACTATGGCTTCTGGAAGAAAGAAAGGAAAGTATCTTGGTGGCAATTAATAAATGGGACTTCATAAAAATTAGAAAACTTCCTGTCATAAAAAGATATCATTAAAAATGAATAGGCAATAAATAGATGATAGTAAATATCTGAAGACTTGGAATAAATATGCAGAAAACAAATAGCTGTCAATTACTCAGAAAATGTAAAGAATTCTTACAACTCATTAATTAAAAGCTAAAGCTGCCAAATGCAAAATGCCAGAAATGTATTGGCTTTTAAAATAGGGGTTTAAAAAAAAAAAATAAAATAAAATAAAATAAAATAGGGGTTTATTAGTTCATCTGGGGTCACCTGATCTAGTCTGGTTTCTGCTGGTGAACTCCCCTCTAGTCTACAGATCTGTTTGTTGATTGGTAGCAATTCCACATGAATCTGAGGACTGTCATTTCCTCTTCTGTAAAAATGGCAGTTTGAGTGTTGATAGAGATTGGTTGACTCTTTAGATCTCTTTGGGTAGCACTGACATCTTAAGAATATTAAGTCTTGCAATCTATGAGTGTGGGTTGCCTTTCCATTTATAGGTCTTCCTTCAGCAATGTTTTGTTGTTTTCAGTGTTACAGGACTTTCACCTTATTGGTTAGATTTATTACTAGATAATTTATTCTTTTTAGAAGATCATGTAAGTAGACTTATTTTCTTGATTTCATTTTTGGATGTTTCCTAGATGGTATATATTAATGCATCTGATTTTTTCCATGTTGATCTTGTACCCTGAAATTTTGATGAATTCCATTCTTAGCTCTAGTCACTTTCTTGTGGATTCCTGGTTATGGTCTCTCTCTAGATATAGAATTATGATATCTGTCAATAGAAATAGTTTTTGTTCCTTTCCAATTTGTCATGAATAACAATTCATTATAGATAACTATTTATGAAGTGTGATGTTTTTAATTCTTATTTTTTTGTTATAATATACAGGGAGAAAATAAAATTTATGATAACAAGTAATATTTAATCAAGTCATATTTGCCTAATTACTCTGTCCAGGGCTTCCAGTACAATGTTGAATAGCAGTTGTAAAAGCAAGGCATCCTTGTTTTGTTCCTGATCTTGGAGGAAAAGCTTTCAGTTTTCACCACAGAATATGATGTCTGCTGTGAGATTTTTATAAATGGCCTTTATTACATTGAGGAAGTTTCCTTCTATTCTTGGTTTGCTAAGTTACTTTACCATGGGATGGTGTTGAAATTTGTCAAATGCCTTTTCTTCATCAATTGACATGATCATGCACTTTTTTCTTTTTCCTCCCTTCTTTTTATTAATGTTTTATGCTACAATGATTGATTTTATTATGTTGACACACCCTGGTATTCTTCAGATAAATCTCATCTGGTAATGGGTATAATCCTTTTAATATGCTTTTGGATTCAGTTTTGTAGCATTTTTTGAGGATTTTTGCATCATATTTATAAGATAATGGGTACTCATATGAAAATTTTTTTCCTGAAATGTCTTTACCTGTCTTTGATACCATGGTATTGCTGACTGACCTCAAATAATGAGTTAGGAAGTGTTGTCTCCTCTTATTATTTTTGGAAAATTTGAGAAGGATTGGCATTAATTCTTCCTTGAATGTTTCATAGAATTCACTAGTGAAAAAATGTATCTTAGACTTTTCTTGTTTGGGAGGTTTATGATTATAGATTTATTACTTTTATTTATTATTGGTTGTGTTAGTTTGAACCTGTTATGTACCCATAAAAAGCCATGTTCTTTAATGAAATCTTGTGGGGGCAGAACTATTGTGGGTGGGATCTTTTGATTAGGTAGTTTCCATGGACAGGTGACCCACCCAGTTGTGGGTGGTAATTTTTTTTAATTGAGATTGTTCACATACCATACAACTCTCCAAAGTTCCAAAGTGTACAATCTGTTGCCAAGGAACCATCAGACAGCTGTGCGTCCATCACCACAATTATTTTCTTTTCAATTTTCAGAACATATTCATTATACCAGAAAAGAAATAAAGACAAAAAAAGGAAACTCAAATCCTACCATACCTCTAACCAACACCCCTCCATTACTGAGTCATAGTTTTGGCACAGTACATTTGTTAGTGTTGATGAAAGAATGTTAAAATGCTACTAACTGTAGTATATAGTTTGTAATAGGTATAATTTGCTCCTCTATGCCCCTCTATTATTAACTTCTAGTTATAGCGTCATACATTTGTGCTAGTTCATGAGATAGATTTCTAACATATGTACAGTTAATCACAGACATTGTCCACCACAAGATTCACTCTTTTATGCATTCCCACCTTTTAACCACTAACTTTCCTTCTGGTGACATAAGTGACTCCAAGCTTACCCTTTTCACCACCTTCACACACCATTCAGCACTGTTAGTTATTCTCACAACATGCTACCATCACCTCTGTCCATTTCCAAACATTTAAGTTCACTCTAGTTGAACATTCTGCTCATAATAAGCAAATGTTCTCCATTCTTTAGCCTCATTCTATATACTGGTAACTTATATTTCATGTCTATGAGTTTACATATAATAAATTCATATCAGTGAGACCTGGCAATATTTGTTTTTATGTCTGTCTTATTTCACTCAATATAGTTCTTTCAAGTTTTCTTCATCAACCCATTTTTTTAAAGATGGTTTTGTACACACACCATACATTGTGTCCTAAGTAAGCAATCATTGATTTCCTGTAAAGTCATGTATTTATGTATTCACCACCATCACCACTATCTATATAAGGACATCTCCATTTCTTCCACAAAGAAGAAAGAAGAGCCAAAGAAGGCAGAGAGACAAAAGAAAAAGAAAACAAAGAGAGAAAAAAGAAAAAGAAAACAAAGAGAGAAAAAAGAAAAAAAAAAAAAAAAGCATGACTGCTAGAAAGACACAAAAGGAAAGATAGCATTAATCTAAAGTGGAATAAAGAGTCAGGCAACATCACCAATGCCAGGAGTCTCATACCCTTCCCCTACCACCCCCCATATGCATTTAGCTTTGGTATATTGCATTTGTTATATTAAAGGAAGCATAATGCAATCTTTTGGTAATTAGAGTCTCTAGTTTGCATTGATTGTATTTTCCTGCCATTCCCACTGTATTTTTAACACCTTGCAATATTGACATTCATTTGTTCTGCCTCATGTAAAAACATATTTGTACCTTTTATTACAATCATTTAGCACCCTAGGTTTCAAGAGTTATAGAGTACCAGTTATTATTTTTCCTCTTTCATTCTTGTTATCCACATGGTCCTAACCTTCCTCTTTCAAACATATTCATAGTCATCTTTGTTCAGTGTGCATACATTGCTGTTTTACCCTCTCCTAAAATTGTTTTCCAAACCTCTAATTCCTGTCTTTTCCTTTCTGTCTGCAGTTCTTCCTGTAGTGCTTTCTGTAGAGCAGGTATCTTGTTCACAAACTCTGTCATTGTCTGTCAGAGAATATTTTAAGTTCTCCCTCATATTTGAAGGACAGTTTTGTCATATATAGGATTCTTGGTTGGTGTTTTTTTCTCTTTCAGTATCTTAAATATATCACCCCACTTCCTTCTTGCCTCCATGGTTTCTATTGAGTGATCCACACATAGTCTGATCAAGCTTCCTTTGTATGTGATGGATTGTTTTTCTCTTGCTGCTTTCAGGATTCTCTCTTTATCTTTGATGTTTGATAATCTGATTATTAAGTGTCTTGGTGTAGGCCTATTCAGATCTATTCTGTTTGGGTTATACTGCACTTCTTGGATGGATCTGTAAATTTCTTTCATAAGAGATGGGAAATTTTCACTGATTATTTCCTCTATTATTGCTTCTGCCCCTTTTCCCTTCTCTTTGCCTCTGGGACACAAATAACATGTACTTTCCTGCTTTTTATTTTATCCTTCAGTCCCTGGAGATATTGCTCATATTTTTCCATTCTTTTCTCTATATGTTCTTTTGTGCGTAGGCTTTCAGGTGCCTTGTTCTCCAGTTCCTGAGTCTCTTGAGATCTGTTGTTGTATGTTTTCACTGTGTCTTTCATCTCTTGTTATGCCTTTCATTTCCATAGTTTCTGTCAGTTTTTTTTTTCAAACTTTCAATTTCTACCTCATGTATGCCCAGTGTTTTCATTATATTCTTCATCTCTTTTGCCACATCTTCCCTAAAGTTTTTGAATTGATTTAGTATTAGTTGTTTAAATTCCTGTATCTCAATTGAAATGTAAGTTTGTTCCTTTGACTGGGCCATACCTTTGCTTTTCTTAGTGTAGGCTGTTGTTTTCTGTTGTCTAGGCATCTGATTTCCTTGGTGACCCCAATCAGGTTTTCCCAGACCAGAATCGGTTCAGGTCCAGAAGGAAGAAATATTCATTATCTGGTTTCCCTGAGGGTGTGTCTTAGAAAGCTGGTCCACCCTGTGAGGCCTGTAATCACTGTGCTTTTCTGCCTAGCAGGTGGCACCTGTCAGGATGTAACTCTAGACTGGTGTAAGGAGGTGTGGCTTATGGCTGTTTTCTCCTATGGTCTGGGTTCTGGGTCTGAATGGAAGGTGGGTAGTAGAGCTGTGCCCCACCTCTTTTTTTTAGGGAAGATAGACCCCAGAGGGAGAAGTCATTAGTATTTGAATGGTCTCTGCCTGTGCTATCTCCATCCTTGTCTGTTCAGAGTGCTGGGAACTGAAAATGGCTGAGGCTTTCTCCACTGAGCTGAAAAAAGGGACAGAAAGCCCCTTTCAGGGCCAGCCCATGGCCACTCTCTGGCTCTCTAAGGTCAGTTGTCATCAAAGAGTGGCTCTCTAAGGTCAGTTGTCATCAGAAGCCTCTGTCTGCTTGTTGGGGATTCATATCTTGTATTAAGCAGACCATGTTTGTTAACTAAAACCCCACTGGAGCTCAGCTGAGCTATATTTGCTTGCTCAGAGAGTGCTGCTATCTAGAACCATGAGGCTCTGCAGTTTGGGCCATGGGGAGAGGGGGCTCCCAGCTTGGACCTGCAGTTTTTACTTACAGATTTTATGCTGTGATCCTGGGCATTCCTCCCAATTCAGGCTGGTGTATGATGAGTGGACAGTCATGTTTATCCTTCTGCAGTTATTCCAGATTATTTACTACTCATTTCTGATTGTTAATTAGTTGTTCCAGGGGGACAAACTAGCTTTCACTCCTCTCTATGCCACCATCTTCTTCAATCTCTGTGGGTGGGAACTTTTGATCATACTATGTCCATGGAGATGTGACCCCACCCATTCAAGGTGGGTCTTAATTAGTTTACTGGTGTCCTCTATGAGAGGATAAAAGACAGAGACATTTTGAAGAAAGCAGAGAGATACCTGGAGATGAAGAGAGAAAGATGTTAGGAGTTACTAAGCTAAGAGATGAAGTCTAAAGTTTGCCTGGAGAAGCTAAGTGAAAACCCACAAATGCTTAAAGAGAAGGCCAGTGGAATGAGAAACTGAAAGCAAGACCACACAGGAGCAAAGGACCAGCAGATGCCAGCCACATCACTTCCCAGCTAACAGAGATGTTGAAGATGCCACTGGCCTTTCCTCAGTGAAGGTATCTTCTTGTTGATGCCTTAGTTTGGACACTTTTACAGCCTTATAACTGTAAGTTTGTAACATAATTAATCCCCTTTATAAACATCAATCCATTTCTGGTATTTTGCATTCTGGTGGCTTTAGCAAATGGGAACATTTGTCTCTTGAGCTTTCCTCTCTCTCTCCCTCCCTGTCTCTCTCTGAATCATTTTGGGTTTCAGTTAATGTGTTTTGAAGAATTTGCCACTTTATACAGATAATCAAATTAGTTGGTGTACTATTGTTCATAATACTTTCATAATCCTTTTAATTTCTGTTAGGTCAATATCAATGTCCTACATTCATTTCTGTTTTTAGTTATGTGTGTATTTCTCCATCTTTTTTGTTGTTGTCAGTCCTGGTAAATGTTTGTCAAACCTATAAAAATTTTTGAAGAACCATCTTTTGGTTTCACTGATTCTATTTTTTTTTTTTTTCATATTCCCTGTTTCATTTATCTCCAACCTAATCTTTATTTTTATATCTTTCTGTTAACTTTGAGTTTGGTTTGATTTTCTTTTTCTAGTTCCCCCAGGTGTGCAGTTAGGTTATTGATTTGTGAGCTTTCCTTTTTAAAAACAGAGATATTAAAGGCCTAAATTTCTTTTGAGTGCTGTTTTTGCTGGATCCCATACATTTTGGTATGGTCTTTGTTCTGGTTTTCTAACGCTGCTGTTACGCAACATACCAGAAATGGATTTGCTTTTATAAAAAATGAGTTATTTGGTTACAGATTTACAGTTCTAAGGCCATAAAAGTGTCCAAACTAAGGCATGAACAAGAGGATACCTTCACTGAAGAATGGCTGATGATGTTTGGAACACTTCTGTCAGCTGGGAAGGCATATGGCTGGTGTATGCTGGTCTTTGCTCCCAGGTTGTGTTTCAAAATGGCTTTCTCTAAAATGTATCTGGGCTTCTCTCTTTTAGTTTCTTCAGCTCCTATTCATCTAAGCATCTGGGTTCCTCTCTTAGCTTCTCCAGAGCATACTCTGGGCAAGCATCTCCAAAAGTCTCCAAGCATCTCTCAGCATCTCTGTCAGCTCCCAAGTGTCTCTCCAAAATTCTCTCGCAGCTGCTCTGATCTCCTTCTGTCTATAAGCTCTCTTATAGGACTCTGGTGATTTAATTAAGACCCACCTTGAATGGGCAGAGCCCACATCTCCATGGAAATACTTTAATCAAACATTTCCACACTGATCCTGATCAACAGATTAATCATTCTACCCCCATAAGATTCCATTAAAGAACATGTTTTTTTGGGGGGGACATAATATATCCAAACTGGCACATTGTGTTTTCATTTTCATTCATCTCTATCATTTTAAAATTTCCATTGTGATTTCTTCTTTGACCCATTTGTTGTTTAAGAGTGTGCTGTTTAATTTCCACATATTTGTGTATTTCCCAGTTTTCCTTCTGTTACTGATTTCCAGCTTCATTCCATTTTGGTGTTAGAAGATACTTGGTATGATTCCAGTCTTTGATTGACATTTGTTTTGAGACTTAATATATGACATATCCTGGTGAATGATTTCTGTATACTTGAGAACAATGAGTATCCTGATGTTTGGGAAAGTTTTATATACAACTGTTAGGTATAGTAGGTTTATAGTGACATTTAAATCCTTTATTTCCTTATTGATCATCTGTCTAGAGTTTCTAACCATTATTGAAAGTGGTTTATTGAATTCTCCTATTATGATTAAATAATTACATATTTCTCCCTTAAATTATGTTAATGTTTGCTTACTATCTTTTGGAACTCTCTCATTAGGCAACATGTTTTATAATTGTAATATATTCTTGATTAATTGACCCTTTAATCAATTTAAAATTTATGATTATATATTATATGCATATGATATATAATGCTCTTTTTGTCTTGTAACAATTTTGACTTAAAGTGTATTTTGTCCAATGTTAGTTTATCCAATTTAGCCTGCTTTTAGTTACTATTAGCATGGAATAGCTTCTTCCATCTTTTCACATTCATCCTATTTGTGTCTTTGAATCTAGAGGGACTCTCTTATAGACAACATATAGTTGGATCATGATTTTTTTTTTTCCTAATCCACTCTGCCACCTTCTGCTCTGTTATCAATGGAGATTTTAATGAATTGATATTTTTTAAATTAGTGATGAGACTTCTAATGCTTTGCTGTTTGCTTTTTGAATGTCTTATATTTTTATTATCCCTCATTTCATACATTATTGACTACCTTTGTATTTAGTTGATCTTTTTAGTGAACTACTTTAAATCCTTCCTTATTCCTTTTGGGTATATTTTTAGATAATTTATTTGTGGGTGTGATGGGACTTAAGTTTAATACCCTAAACTTATAACAATCTGGTTGGAATTGATACCAACTTTACTTCAATACACATACAAATTATGCTTTCATACCTGCCTTCCCACTCAATATGTTATTCTTAGCATGAGATTTATCCTTATGCACTGTATTTCCAAGAACATGAATTTACAATTATCTTTATGTATTTGTAATTTAGCTATATAAGAAGTAAAATGAAGGACTTACAAATTAAAAATACAATAACATTGGCATTTATATTAATCCATGTTTTCCAGTTTGCTAATTCTGCTGTTATGTGAAATGCCAGCATTGGATTGGCTTTTATAAAGGGGGTTTATTTAGTTAAAAATTTACAGTCCTACAGCCATAAAAGTGTCCAAACCAAAACATAGGCATTAGTATACTTCACTGGAGAAAGGCCACTGGTGTCTGGTAAACCTCTGTTGGCTGGGAAGGCATGTGGCTGGCATCTGCTTGTCCCAGGTTGCATTTCAAAATGGTGTTCTCCAAAATGTCACTAGGCTTAGCTTTTCAGGACAAACTCTGAGTAATATCTCCAAAGTGTCAGCAAAAGTCTGGTTTCAATGGCAGTCTCCAAAATGTGTCTCTCAGCTGCAGCAGTACTAAGCCTCTTCTGTCTGAGTTCTCATAGGCTCCAGCAAACTTATCAAGACTCACACTGAATAGATGAGGCCACAACTCCATGGAAATAATCTAATCAAAGGTATTACCATAGTTGGGTGGGTCACATCTCCATGAAAACAAACTAATCCAAATATTCCAACCTAACTGGCAGTAATGCATCTGCCCCCACAAGATAGCATTAAAGAAAATAATGTTTTGGGGGACATAATGCATCCAAACTGGAACATAATGTATTTCCTTGTATTGGATCTTAATTTCTTCATATGGCTTCAAGTCACCATCTAGTGACCTTTTGACCTGAAGGACTCATTTTAGCAAATTTTGTAGGGCAGATCTAAGGGTAACAAATTCCCTCAGCTGTCATTTACTTGAGAATGCTTTAATTTCTACCTCATTTTTGAAGGACAGTTTTGTTTAGTATAGAATTCTTGATTAACAGATTTTTTCTTTTAATATGTTGAAATAAATATATTTTTCACTTCATAGATAAATGAACTGAACTTGCATCCTTGTCTCAAATCTATTCTGGGGAAAATCAAATTAATACCATTCCAGATCAAAAGAAATCCACAGTTGATTCAGGCTGTGTTGAATAGTATTCTTATTCTTGGGCATTTTGAGTAGGCAGATACGAAGATACTCAAAGTTTTAGGTTCCACTAACAAAGGGCCCTAGAATGAGAATGCAAAACAAAGGCAAAGAGAAAAGATTTACCTCTTTTGGGTTGTTTTTGTTCCTGTAAGCTTAGACACAGCAATGACACAGCTTTTGCTACAGAGGAAAGAGTCATTCTAGCTGGGACTTGTTTTTTTTCCCTCAATATCCATCATTATGATCATGTAACTTCATTATTTTCAAGTTTACTTTTGCATAGTAATTTGTGGGTGGATATGAATATATTAACCCATATTAGATCATGTTCCAAATATGTATATTTCTCCCTTTGCCTACTTCATAGGAGAATTAAACTTGTCTTTTCAATTGGGATTGTTAGAGTACTTGAAATGAGCAGAGACTTGCAAGGTGCTTGTTTCTTTCTGGTTGCCCTCCTCAGCTTCTGCTATCATTATGAGAGACCATACCCCAGATGTGCTACTACTTCAGAAGAAATGGAGACAGGCAGAGCAAGGCCATCCTCACTGACCCTTTATCTATGGAGTAAAAGAAAGTCATATCAGCTGACCTGTAAAGTTTTGTGATCAAGAAATGTATGCTTATTTTTTTTCTATTAAGATTTTATGTTATTGTGTAATGCAGCCATAACTTGATGTAGAAATTGGTACCTTGAAGTGAGATGCTGCCACAAAGTAAAACAAAAGAAAAAAAATGCTGAGCTATGTGGCTAGTTGGCAGCTGGTGAGGAAACATAGAAGAGAAGGACTCTGGGATGTGCAAAACAGTGTTTTACAGTATCTTTTTATAAATAGAAGTTCATTATTTTAGTTTAGTCAAAGGTATTAATCTTTTCCTTATGGATAATATTTTATATGTGTATGTGTGTGTGTGTGTATATGTTTGTGTATAGATATGTATCTTGTTTAAAAAAAAATCCTTTCCTATACTGAGGCATAATCTCAGGCATGTTAACTTGTAAAAGTTTGTGTGTTTTGTGCATGTGTTTATTTTCTTTTGACATTTAATTCCTAATCCAGTTGCTATATGATTTTGATATATGGAGTGTGTGATAAGGCTATCCAATTATCCTACCTGCATTTGCTGAGAAGCATGACCATTTCCCACACATCTGTAGTGTCACAGCTCTCCTACACAGAGCACTCATATTAGCTAGGCATTTTTCTGGACTCTTTCTTATGTGCCACTGTACTCTTCATCTGTCCTCACAATATCACATCAAATTAGTTACCATAGACTGAAACAAGCCTTGATATTTTATCAAACAAAGCCTCACACTTTTTTTCCTTTGAGTAATTTTTTGAAGTCAAAGGGAAATAATAGTAATACCAATAATAAAAACAATCTGAATTTTTTATTGGAATTGGACTGAATAAAAATTATTTGAGAAGACTGGACATTTATAATATTTATCATTTTTTAATCTGTAAATATACAACTGTATTTATTTAGATCTACTTTAAATCCTTTTAACATATTTTTGCAATTTTCAATTTAAAGAAATTGGATAACTTCTTGTTATTCATTCCTATATTGCTATATTTGATACTATATATATATAATTGCTATATTTGATACTACTATAAATATTTTATTTTTAAAAATTTTCATTTTTATATGGTGATATACACAATTAATTTTTGAATATTTATATTGTATCTATCAGCCTTGGGAAACTCTTCTCTGAACACTATTGTGCACTTTTCTGTAAAAGTCATATGCTATGAGAAAATGACTTTATATTTTATTTTTGCTTTGCTATAATATTTTATCTATTTATTCTTGTAGATAGGCTTGTGTTACCCAACTATGCTGCTTAACATTTGCAGTACAATGGTTGACAATAGAAAGTAAAATTGGCAATATCATCTTGTTATGCTTTCAAAAAAATGATTTGTTTCATCTTTGAGTATGAAGTTTCTGTCAATTTTACATGAAACAACTTAATCAAATTAAGAAATTTCCTTCTAATTTTAATTTTGTAAGCACTTTTTAATCAGTCACTGATGTTGAATTTTACTAGAAACAGTTCTTAAAAATGCTTATATGATCACATCTTTATTCTTTTAATCTACTAGAAGTTGGAGGTGTTACATTAATTGATTTATATTTATTGTAACATGAACTATTTATCTAAAGGTTTAGGAGGACATTGCTTAGATGTTTCCTATACATGGAATTTCCCTGATTTTGGATTCCAGTGTATTTTTGTCTATCTGATACAGATATATGGATACTCTATATACACTTTATATGTATACTGTCTGTAACTATTTCTATAACTGATCTGTACTTATAGCTATATATCATCTACATCTATTTAAGCACAGAAACAAAATGCAGTTCTAGTAATGGCCATTAACTCAGCTTATGCAGACTTAATTTCAGAAAAACATAAATTTACAATATTTCCTAAGTCACCATAGCATGGAAACCTTCATTTTGGTCACATGACCCATCAATAAACATTATCAAATACACATGATGAACAGAAATAATCTTTATTTATTTGCAAAATGGGCCAACTCCTAGATTATAACATTTTGTGGCCTTTAGCTGTCAATAGATGTCCTAACTATTGTGCCTCAGTGTGGCAATATTACAATTTTCTTAGCGAGGCCTTATGCCCCTGTGCAGCAAGGAGTTGTAACATAGCCAAAATATTAATTTCTTCATTTCTCTTCAGTTTTAAAGAATATCAGCAAATGATTAACATTTGAATACATTTCTCTAAGTTTTCCTGTAAAAGAGAGAAAACAGAGGAGTTCCAAAACCCTAGAGAAATCCTTTGCCATAAATATGGACTCCTTAATAAATAAACACTCACAGAACTTAGACTTGTCCTCTAGAGGGAAAGAAAGAAAAAGTTAAAAGAGCAGAACATTGATCACCTACATGTACAGAAAAACTGCAGACAACAGTACTAAAATCAGAAGTAAGAATAGTTGCAGTGTTAGGAACTAAGAGGTTGGTGCAACAACACATTTATTTACTTCTCTAAGATCTTGTACAACTATAATAGTGTTAAAACACTCTTTTTTTCCTTAAATCAAATTTACCTTCCATTTTTACTGGAAATATAGCAGAGAGTCTCTGTTTTACTGTTCTTTGTTTTTCTACTTCTTTTATAACCAGTTTTATTTCTTCTCATTAAGCTCATAGCAAGTGATATTGTTTTACACATGGCCATGCACTTTTTTGGTAAAATATTTTTGGTTCTAATATCTCGACTTAAACCAATATCATTCTCCATGGCTCAAAAAGATAGTTTGATTGTACTTGGAGCGTTTTTCAAGCTTGATGTGAGACTGCCACTCTCTACTGTATAGCACCCCGCCCATATTTTTTTTTTTCCAGAAGGCCTGTAGTAACCAAATCAGGCGCCATTTTCTTCCCAGAAGCTCCAGAAACACCTTGGTAGATTTTGGAGTACAGAATATGGTAGTCTTTATGTTGTACAGCATGTCCCTCCCCAAAATATTTACAGGAAAATTATAAAAATGAGCAAACCTGTTCCCCAGACAGAGGACACATCTGTATGGGGACTGTGAAGGAAAAGAAACATGTAGGTTATGAAACAAGGCTGACCAGAAATAGTAACATCTCGTATTGATCTATCATCAGATGTAAAGTGAGAAATTCCTGAGGAAACTGCAGTATAAGTAGCAGCAGCTTCATAAGTAACACCATTATCACCAGTCCCCAGCTCTGAGATTCCCTTACTCTATCAATTTTACTCCCTAGATTTCTAGGCTTTCCTATATCCCTTGTTCCTACAATTTCTGAGTCTTCTGGAGTCTCTTCTACAATCTGTCTTCAAATGTCCTGCCTTCTGTCTTCTTGCAATAGCAAATAGGTTTCCCTTCTTCCTTTTCTCTCTCCATACACTGGTTAGGGTAGAGATTATTCCTTTTACCAATGAGTTTTAGTAGAATGATTTTAAATTTCTCCTTTTCTTCTTTATTTTTCTCTAGATTGTCCCCAAATTGAGTAGCTGCTGATAAAATTTAAGTGATAATCTGTCCTTGCCATTCTACCACAGTTTCTCTCACTTGAGTTTGAATAGTTGGGAAAAAAGTCAAGACAAAGATTCCTGAGACTAGGGCATGATTTTGATCTGCCCTTGGGTCTATGCCAATGAGTTCTGAGAAAGCCTCAATAATGGGGGCTCACCAGTGTTCTGGGTACCCTGAAGGCAACTTCTCTCAGTCCAACTTTAGTGGAAAGGCTTCATGTATGACCATCAGCAACCCCCACCAATGGTCCCCCAGTGCCCTTAGCTCTTCCAATACAGGGAGTGGTGGAAAGTCAACTTCTTTCTGGGTGGGTCATCCTGGGTTCCTGACAAGCTTTCTTTGTCAATCAAGCAAAATCTGCTGATTGTAGAATTCCCCACATTAGTGAGTACCCAACTATGCATGGAGCTGTAAATTGAAAACATGCTGTGGACTACTTCTGCAAACTTTTGTGGATCTTCTTGGGACACAGGAAAAGAAGGCTTTAGGTGAGTGATATCAGCTGGTGAGAAAAACACATGTATTCCTGTTGTGTCATTTGCTCCTCAAGGGATCTGGGTAGCTTCTCAATGGCATCATTTTACTGGGTACAGAATTAGAAGAGCTGTTTTTCCTCTCATTGAGATAGGAACAATATGTTAGATGGCACTTTAGTCTCCTTTCCCATGTTGGTATTTTGTCAGCTTAGCATCTTGTTTTTTCTTTTCCTAAGTGACTAGTGCAGCTACCCTCCATCCTGTTGCCTTCATTCAGGGACTCAGTCATTTTTCCAGGTTCTCAATTATTCCCTAATCATGTTTCCTTATCATCCATGATCTTCTAGCTAGATAGCATACATATGATGAGGGACACTGGGAAGTGAAATCTGTGTTAAGACATGAGGTGGACTCAGGGTTATGCTACGAGAAACACAAATGTGTCCTCAAACAAAGCAGATAATTCATTAAGATAATGAGGTCTAGAGAAATTGGACCCACATCCAATTTGCAGGGAAATCCACTAAAAGAGGAGAACCACCCATCTAAAAGATCATCGACTCCCTCTTCCTAAGAATCAGCTTGAGGTAGGGAGGAATAAAAGGAGATAGGAAAACAGAGGGAGCAGGGAGAGTAGAGAAAGGAGGAGGGTCATAGGAAAGAAAAAGTACCTTTAATTCTTGCATTTCCCCTTCCATTTCTTTCTCACTCTTTCTTTCCAGCTCTCCAAATCATTTTTCACTTTACTTTTAGAATGATACTCCTACCATAAACACCAGTTATTCATTTGCTTGGAATAAAAGATAAAAACCCCAGTGAATATGTTAACATCCAAATCAAAAGACCTGCCCTCAGGTAACAACAAGATTGGATTCTCATATAGCCATTCCAAATATAACAGAGAAAGACCTGCAGGCAAAGTTTCTGATTTCCAATATTTTCCAACAATATGGTGATCCTGATGCAATTTAGAGCAAATGTTACACATACTTATTCACTAGATACTCTTGAAATTGGAAAAGGTGATTCATCCAGCTAGAATTTCAAATGTGCAGAGAACTAGAACAGAGACATTTTATAATTCAAGATCTCTTACCTGACTGTTGTATGGTCACTGACCTTCAACTGGTTCACTTAATTCAGGAACTGCCAGACAGTCCCATCCTTGTCACCAAAGTTTTGGGGAAACAAAAGTGAAATCTCCTTCCAACTCAAAACCTCTCCACAAAGGTAGAAGAGAAAGAAAAACTATTTTATTATTGAATAAGCATTAAACCAGAATATGATGCCTCATAGGCAAAGCAATTGCAAGAACAGAATGAGAATTAAATCCTTTATTACTTTTTAATTTGTATTTGCCCTTACAGTGTACATCTGTTGGGTCTGTTCTCTTTTGTTCAACATTTTATTTTAAAAATATATTAAAGTTATTTGATATAACAGTAGTTTTTTGGGTTTTTTTTTTCTTTTTTTTTTATTGCTGACACATGTTCCAACAGATGAATATACACAAATTTGCTTGTGCACACTACACATAGGCTTTTGGGGAGGAAAATCTTTATTTCTCATGGGAATGCTACCATGAACATTTTTGTAAAAGTATCTGCTGCATTGCACAGAAGCACTAATTTTGTGGGATACGTCTTATGTCTGGAAGTTCTGAGTCACAGAGCGTTTGTTTCTTTATTTTAACAGGTACCAACAAACAATTTTCCCAGGTAATATTGATTTATGTTTCTTCTTCACTGAATGAGAGGTCCCTTTTTTTGTCAATTCTTGCTAGTATTTATTATTGTAAGTGTAGACATTTTAATTTTTGCAAAGGTAGTAGGTGAGTAGTGGTATCTCATTTTGGTTATAAATTGTGGTAGACTGAGTAACGTATCCCAACAAAAACATGTTCTTAATCTTAATCTACATTCCTGTGGGTGTGAGTCCATTTATAAATACAACCTTTAGAAGATGCTATTTTTTAGCTAAGCTGTGGCCAACTGGATCAGAGTGGGCCTTAATCTGTGTTATTGCAGTCCTTATAAACAGAAGCTAGAGTTCACAAAAAGCAGAAAGGAAAAGACTCTGCCATATAATGGGATGCAGAGGTATAAGTCAGGAGTCTCCAAGAATTGCCATTGGCCAGCACTGGGACACTACAGACTCCAAGAGAAAATAAGACTTGCCCATGACTTGGTTTGGGAATTTGAGCCTCAAAACCATAAGTCAATGAATTCCTATTGTTAAGCCAGAACTTGTTTGTGATATTTGTGACAGCAGGTCTGGCAAATTAAGACAGAGTTTAAATTACTCTTATTATTAATGTGCCTGAATTACTTTTCCTACAGTAATTTGTCATTTGGATTTGTTTTCTCTTTGAATTGCCTATTCAGGTTTTTTTATCCAATTTTCTATTGAGTTGTTTGCATTTTTATTACTGATTTGTAGGATTTCTTTAAGCATTTTGAATATAAGTACTTTGTTGAAAACATGAGTATTTCCTCCAAGATTATGGCTTGTATATTCACTCTTTTAGTAATTTTTAATGAATTGCAATTTATCAATTTGTTCCTTTATAAAGTACTTTTAGTCTCCCTATTAAAGAAATATTTTTCTCCAACATCATGAATATATTCACATATTTTATATGCTAGTTTCTCAAATTCCAGACATTAAACTGTGTTTTATGTTATAGATTCTCTTATTTTGTAGTCCAGATTTTATATTGTTTTACTGTTTTGCTTTTGCATGAATTTTTATGAAAATTGGATCATATCAAAATGGATGAATGGATGTATAGTGTTATGAATGCATATTTACCCCTCTACAGTACCACATTTTTCATAAAATAATTGTCCCTAGTGCATGGGTCTATTTCTCAACCCTCTCTAATGTTCAACATCCATTTGTCTATAATTAGAACCACCCATAAATAATAAGATTTGATATTTAACCAAGCAATCCTACAAACTTGTTCTTTTCTCACAGGATATTTTTGGACTTTTGTTTTTCCAAACAAATTTTAGAATCATCTTTGTCTGGATTTAGGGTAGAAATATAGTAGAACTATAGAACCATTTGCAGATAAATGACAAGTTTTCATCACCCAGGCTTTCAAATGATGAACATGTTATATGTTTCTGTTTATTTAGGTTTACTATAATTTCTGTAATAGAAGTTTTATCATAGTTATTTTCCATAATTTTCCCAAGGATCTCTTGCACATTTTTTGTTCAAGAAATTCCCAGGCACCTGATATTTTTCATGGCATTTGAAAAATGTGTGTAGTTTTTACATCACAAGACAATTTATTTTTATATTGACTGCTCTGGCCACTGTACTAGCATATCTCATTGATTTTATAATTTATTTGTAGATTATTTTGGATATTCCACATGTATATCATGTAATCAGTTGATATATATTCTTATTTTGTTTTTACAACTTTATAACTTTTTATTGTTTTGCTTGCCTATAGAGACTCCAGTAATATATTGAAAAAATCTTATACATAGGGATAACTGTCTTCCTGTTCTTAAAGGGAAACCACTCATATTTCATATTTTAAATATTGATTGCTGTAGGTTTCTTGTTTTCAGATTAGTGGAGTTCTCTGCTGTTGTTTTTGTTTTGATTTTTGATGAGTGGATGATGAATTTATTCAAGGTATTTTTTCCTTTATTTCATAAGATGATGTGATATAGCACCTTTAATATTTTTATATGCAACTTACATTTTGTGAATTTTCTACTATTGAAACAGGTATTTTCTGAGAAAACTAACCTGGATGTATTAAAATATTTTATTTTTTTTTGATTAGTTCCATGTGTCAATATTTAATTTAGAATTTTAAAATCTATGCTCATAGATGAAATTGTTCTATAGTTTTTTCTTGTTTGTACTGCCCTTGTTAGTTTTGGGTATCAAAATTATGCTGTTCTCTTAAAATGATTTGGGAAGTGTATCTTATTTAATTCAGTCTAAGTTTCCTGAAGATTAGAGTTTATTGGTGAATAGGAGAGTTTTGAATTCCATAAGAAAGTTTTCACTTATGGATTTACTTTCTTTAATAGTGGAAGGAAAATTATGATCTCAATTTCTCCTTCAATCAGTGTTATTTTTATTTCCATTAGAAGTTACCCATTATAGTTGTTTTTAAAGTTAATGACACAACATTGTTCATAATACTGTTTAAAGTTGGAAGTATGTATTGTGATGATATTGTTTCTGGGAAATATTAATTATTTTTGCTTCTCTCTCTTTTTTTTTCCTTGATTAGACTTATGAGAATTTGTTCATATTTGTCAGTTTTCTCGAAGAACTGATTTTTGGATTACTAATCTCTATTTTATGTTTGCAATTTTCTTAATTAATCTCTTCTGTTTTCTTATTTTATTTATGTATTTTCTTTTCTCTGACTGGTTCTTACTGCAAATACCCATCTGTCTCTGCCTGGTGACATTTTCCTGGGCATAGGAGCATGGTCAGTCCATGCATAGGGCAGCCCAAAAGTGCTGGGTAATTGACACCTCCAGGCGTTGGTCTCAATCAATGATAGGTAATTGGTGGATGAATGCCCCAGCTTCCTTTACGCCTGGGGTGGGACAGGCCTGAGTTAAATTCTACATAGTCTTCCCAGAAGTCCCCAGTAACACTGAATCCCAGTTGTCCACAAAAATAATCTGTTCATTGATGCATCCTCTACTGTCTGTCTTCTCTTCCTTGTCTCATTTTGATACTTACCTGCTAGTGCTTCCTAGGATTATCTTCCAAGTAAACTACTTGCATTCACATTCTTGTTTTGGAGTCTTCTCCTGGGAAAACAACCTAGGAAAAACTGAACCATAATGTTTTAACAGATATGAGAGATAAATATAATTACTATTACATAGAAAGAGCTCCTACTAACTGAAAAGATATAAACAATTCAAGAGATTTGAGCAAACAATCAAATAAACATAAGCACCAAAAATAAATCTATAAAATTAAGAGTTGGCAAGAATGTGGCTTAATCAATGCTTTCACAAACTGCTGGGTAGGACTGTAGTATTTATCAAATATTTTGGAAAACTCTTTGGAAGTATGAACCCATCATTCCATTCCTTAGCATAGATCCAGTAGAAACACAAGCATATTTGAAACCAAAGCTAGGGACATGAATGTTCATGAGAACACAATTTTTAATTGCTGAAAACTAAAAACAACTCATGTCTATCAAAGAACAGATCAATATATTTTGGTTGTATTTATTCAATTGAACACTGTATAGAAGTGAAAAAGAATGAAATTCTGATACTCAGAACAACATTAGAGAATTCCAGAGCCATAGTGTTAAGCAGGAACAGGCAAACAAGAAAGTGCATAAATCATATGATTGTATTAATATAAAGTTCAAAAACAGGCAAAATTATAGTAATTTAAGTCAGAATAGCTGTTACTTTTTAGGAGTGCTAAATAGGATGGACATAGTGGAGGCTTCTGACAATATGTCATTAATCATCTATGTCTTCAGCTTCTTGATAAATACACTAGTTTGTTAATTTGAGTTGTACTCATAGTAATTGTGCACTTTACTGTATTTGTATTTAAGTTATACTTCGATAAAGAAGTTTCCCAAAAGAATTTGGGAAAAAATGTAGATTTGGCCAGTGTGCAGATGCTGAGACAGAGTTTGGAATGCAGAGTGTATTTTAGGGATCTATAGCTGTGGGAGGAAAGAAAAGGATGCAATTTAGGACAAAGTGATAATTCAAACTGTAATGCACCCACTGAACCCTGGCCTACCCTAAGGGGAGCTTTGCCACTCATATGAACTTCAAAGTTGTCCCCCTGTGACCAGGCCTTTATACCCTATCCTGATCCATCATCTGTGGTGGTTTTCCATAGCTGGAGTTGCCCATAAGAGAGTTGACATTATGGGACAACATGTCCTTCCTCGAAGTGGGATCTGTAATAGGGAATCAACCAATCTCATATATTGCAGGTGAGAGTGAATGTTGTCATTATTACCACAAAGAGCAATCTGATAGCAGACATCTAAATAAAATATATTTTATGACCAGCAATTCTGCTTCTGAGAATTCATTTTACAGATATTTTGATGAACAGATGTGAAGGAACGTGCATTTGGATATTTTGAAGTATTATTTGTAACAGCAAAAGACTGAAGGCTTCTAAATGCCCATTAATATATATTTGACAAATAAATTATAACACATTGAAGCAATAATAGCATGCAAATATTAAAAATGTTAGGTCATTTTTGTATATACTTAAATGGAAGAGTCTCCAAAATATAGGGCTTCAGAAAAATTGAGTAAGAGCCACTTAGTCTTAATAATTTGTAATTGGACACCATTTATGTAGAGTGCATATCTGTGTCTCTCTGTGTATGAGCAAATATATTTTTATCAATTTTTGAACATTCAAAAAAAACATGGAAGTGGTTGGCTCAGGTTGCTAGGTTGAGGGAAAGTAGCATGTAGGAATTGATTTTTTTTACCTTATCATTTGATAATATTAGGTAAAAGTATTATCTAATCAAAGACCTTTACATACAATAAAATTTTTTAATACAGAAACCAATGACTAAAAAATGTTGGCATGGCCTCCAAATTTTATGTTTACCGAGGTTTCTCTCTTTTTCTCTCTTTTTATGTAGATTGATAGATACTCATATTTACAAATATACATATGTGTGTATAATAATATATTTATATTTTGTCTATTTAGTTATTTAAGTGTTTGGTGTATATATTACATATTACATATAATATATTACATGCCCATATATAATAAATGTGTATATGATTTATGTTATTATGTGCCCATGTATGAATACATATGCTTTAAAAACAGATGCACAATAAAATGCAAAATACACTATATCAAAAGCCAAATTATATTAGACCTGTAGAAGATGAACTGAATTACCATTGTTATAGGTTGAATCACATCCTCCACAAAGACATATTAAAATCCTAACCAGGGGTCCTTTGTGTGTAAATGTATTGCAAATAGGGTCTTTGAAGATATTTAGTTATGGTGAGGCCAAACTGACTAGGTGGGCCTTAGTCCAATATTACTGAAGTCTCCATAAGCAGAGGAAATTTGGAAAGAGGAAGACACAGGAGGAGACAGAAGGAGACATCTGGCCATGAGACAGAGGCAGAGACTGAGCTATGAAGTGCCAGGAAGCCACCTCCAGAATGCTGCAGAACTCAGAGAAAGCACAATGATGCTGAGGCCTTGATTTTGGACTTCAGCCTTCCAAAACTGTGAGAAAATAAATTCCTGATGTTTAAGCCAACCAGTCTGTGGTATTTATTACAGAAGCCCTGTTACACTAATGCAATCATAAAGATCCTACTCCATTTTTCAATTCCATAGTTATAAAAGAAAATGTACCATAATGGGGGATATCACTTTTGCTTCAATAACTATTTTAATCACTTCTAGAAATTTTAATATTTTGCAATCTTAGTTGACATTCATGAAATTATAAACATTCAATCTCTTTTCAAGTTTTGGTTATAGCCAGTCATTCTCACTGATAAATAACTTATACTTGCAGAAAATTTTCACTGTGCTTTCTTGCATGGAGAGTTACAGAGAGTGTAGATACAACAGAGAGTTAAAAGTATGGGGAAAGTTCCAACTTCTGCCTCTAATTAGCAATGCAGGCTTGGAGTACCCACAATTAACCTTACAGTGCTAATATCCAGATTGGTATTTTCTTTTGGAAATCACATTCTATGTCAAAGCACATAGAATCTCATGCTAATGTCCTTTTCATTTTAAAAGACAAGTAAGCTAATGTGTACAAAATTGCTTTGTAAACTACAATTATGATTTGAAAGTTATGTAAGATATTGACTTTCATATGTTTATTCCTTAAATGTATTTTTTAGTATATACTTTTGCTCTGAGCTGAACACTACCAATGCAGAGATGGAATACAATAGAGTGGGGAGTAGAGAGTACAGCAAAGAGATACAGAAGGAAAGCAATGAAATTGAAGCATACCCTTATGATAATTATTATAATTGAAGTATGTCCTTAGGTTGCTGTATTTCTTCAGTATCTGTTTGCATGGGGAGATTACTATTGGAATCACAGCAACTCCAGATGCTGCCTTTGTGAACTGAGAAAATAGATTCTCTATGCCTTGCTTATTTCATTTGTGAAATGAGCAAATTCTTAGGAAATTTTGTGGGGGTTTTCATGCACATTACATGAATTACTATTTAATTAGCAATTAAGACCTCAGAAATGTTAACTGATCCCCCCCACCATACACACAGCCATGTACACTAAAAAAGCAATCTGGCAAATGTACAGTAAACTGAGGGCAAAAGAAGATATTGAGAAATTACTTATACTTTACACCTTTCAGGTCAGAGATGATGGTGTCTTGGCATAAGGCAATGGTGGTTGTGGTGGTGGAGGTGACTGGATTAAATGAGTCTTTTTAGGGTAAATGTTGACATTTTTAGAATAAATATTTTAATTGTGAATAATTTCAGATATGCAAACAAGTTGCAAACATAATGCAGTGATTTCCCATCCACCCTTCATCCAGTTATCCACATAATTAACATCTTGCATCATCACTGTACATTTGTCAAAACTAAGAAAGAAACAGTGGTATATTACTATTACCAAACTGCAGACTTTATTACGATTCCACCCATTTTTCCATTAATGTCCTTTCTGTGCCAGGACACAATCCAGTGTACCACATTACATTTACTTGCCACATCTCCTAGTCTTCTCTGGGCTGTGACAGTTTCTCACTCTTTTTAAGTTTCTCATGATCTTGATAATCTTAAGGAGTACCTACTAGATATCCTGTAAAATGTTCCCAAATCTGAACTTTTTTGTTGATTTTCTGAGATTAAAATGCAGTTATGAGTTTTGGGGAATAATATCACAGAGGTGAAGTGACATTCTCCTCACATCATCCCAGCACGTAAAGAATACATGACATCACTAGTGATGTCACCTTCATCACTGGGCTAAGGTAGTGTTCACCAGGTTTCTTCAGTATGAATTTGAATGAGGAATTTGAAATGCAATTGAGTTAATAATAACAATTTCTGAATTGTTATTTATTTTTCTTCTTTTCAAACTTTGTAGTACATATTTTCTTAAATGAATATGTATTATTAAATAATTCAAGATCTAAAAGAAGCTAATGGAATACATTTGGTGATGTACTGATTCCTAATGAATTAGAAGAAAATAATCTACTGCAATGACACCAGAGAATGTTTCAACAACTAGTTGCTTGACTTGTGTCCCATGGAGTAATATTCCAGTTGTAATTCTTCAGTTTTCATTACTTTTTTGTACTTCCTGAAATTTCTTATGTCCAGGAAGAAAATGCCATTTTGTTGATTCATTTGTTCAAATATACTATTATTTCTATTATAAGCATCAAGACAGTTGCAATCTTATAAAATATTTGATTTCTGAGACAAAAAAATCACTGTAGTTCATTTATCATAAAAAGAAACTCTCAGTAAGTTAATTAATCAAGAACATCTGGTTTCAGGTCAGTTCATTTCTCTTTTGGTATTTTTCTGTTCAGGTAGAAAACATGGAGCTCTAGCTCATAGAGATTAATCAGGAAATGAAATGTCAGTTTTTATGTTTGGATACATTTTAGTCTTCACTAGCGCAACATGAAATGTTTGTGAGAATGAAATTTTGTAGTATAAAAACTGGTAGCAGTGGCACTCTTAAGGAACAGTTGATAAAAGAAAATTTATAAGATGCTTGTTGATTTTAAACTTCCTAGTTTTAAGTTTTAATTTGCATACAATAGTCATCCTAAACCATGGCTTTTCATAAATTCATTTTAAATTTTTACATAAATATCAAGGTTGTTTTTCTGTGTATCTTTTTGTTATTGATCTAAGGTGAGTGTCAAGTTATCACAGGAGTAGTATCAACCCCCTCACTGCTAGATGATGGCCTAATAAAAGTGTGCCATTTTTTCAAAAGTTGAAGAGAAACTCATTGATAAAATAGGGTGAACAGTCACAAGATTTTAAAACATGCCTGCCTGTCCCACTTTCAATTGGAAATAAAATGTTCCTGATGGATGCTAAGTATGGAGCTCAGGGAAATCTCAGGCCCCTGGGATTCTGGAACAAGGCCATGCTCTCTATAAAAGAAAATCACATGACCTTTGATAGACTTCTCCTGGTGTGGTACAGGTAGGGAGTCTGGGAAGGCTTAGTCAGATTGTCAGGAGCCCAGAGAAAGCGTAAGTGGATCTAACTGGGTGGTGTTTGTGTGCAGTGGAACAAATGGAGTGGTCAGAACACAATTGTTTACAGAGTTAAACATGCTTTAAAAAATGCATTTGTTATGAGTTACAGAAGCATAGTTTCAGTTATTTCCTTACTATGAAATATAACATTCACATACAAAAAGGTGATAACTTTCAAATTACAATCTTACTTTTTTTGCATATATATTCTATTTCACAATAAGGAGATAAATGAGACTGTGGAAGTATAACCCATAAGATTCTTTGAAATTTGCTCTTTAACTATTTGTTAAATTACACTTGGAAATTTATCACTTTTATGTATATATGTTATATTCTACACAAAAAAAATGTGATAAAAAATAAAAACTGCATTTGTGACCTTCAAGAAATGGATGCCAAGAGATTTTATGATTCCATTATATTAATATAAACATGGAACATTGGTGTGCCCATATTAAAAGAAAACACAAATTAATTTTTATTAAGGGAATCAATGTTTCCTAAGAGCAATGATTATTACGAAAAAAAAAAAAAAACAACAAAAAAACAAAATGCACATTCTGTACATTTATAGTCTGTATAGCTAACCACATACCCACAGGCAAATACATACATAGAAAAGAAAAACTCAACAATACAGCAATTGCTAACCTAAATTATCCCTGGTTAATTACATTTTATTAATTTTTCTTTTCATTTGTTTTTGACTGTAGTTCTCATAGTTTGCAAGTCCATTTGTATATTGTCAACAATTAAAATTTTTTAAAGAAATATTTTAAGTAGACTTGATGAGGCATTCTTTCCAGTGATTTAGAAGAAATTACATTCTTTCAAAATGCCACATGGGAGAACATTTCATCTAATTTCTGGGTTTGTGATTAAAGAGAAATTGTTCAGTTAAGATTCTCTATGGGTTAAATCCCTGAGGTCATGGAGGCGTACATAAACCCTAGATTTTGTTCCTAGGAATCAAATTCCAATCCTCTTTCTCTCTCTCTCCTTTTTCTGAGATTTTCTTGGTATTAGGGAATAAAAATATTATTGCTGGAATATTAATTTAAATGCATTGCAGACTCCTTCTGGGCATACAAACATCTTGATATTATAAAAAGTGTTTGAATCCTGAGTGGGAAATTTCCTGGAGACTTTTAACAACAGTTGCAGGGTTTTCAGGTGAGTTGGCTTCAGGTGAAGTGTCTTCTGGTAACTTTCACTTGTATGGGAGAGACTGGGGTCCTGGAACCTCTGAAGCAGGGAACACATGTTGTCCAAATGCCATAACATCTATTATGTCCATATGTCCATTTACCGAGGGTTCACCTTGTTAATATCTACTCCCTCCCTCCTTCCCTGGGTATCATTCTGATTTCTGCTATAAGAATATCCACCATGTGCCTAGCATAGTACAGTCACTATAAAAATTTTAAAAATAAATATAATAAATTGGGAGAATAGCCTCAATGTCTCAAAATCTTGTCAAGAGGAGATGAGAATGATATGCATAAAGTAACAGTAAACAACATATATAAAATTTTGATTCCTGACAATTAATATCTGTAGGGGTGAAAAGAATGTGGAAACTCCTGCTTAAGTAAAAAGGGAAAGCTTTTTGTAATATTGGCTTTGGTCTAATGCTTTAACTTTTTGAAGCACTCTAATCAGTAGTCTACTAAAACAGGATATATCAGGTAAAAAAAAATTAAAAATCAAATAAACCAAGGAATAAATGGGCATCTGTTGTTCTTGATAGGCTAAGAATATTGTCATAATTAAAGAAGGCTGAATACTGGGAAAAGCTAAGTTAAAGCTTAAGCTAAAACCAAGAAGAGACAATTAGATTTGATAGATTAGGTTACAGGGCACAAATGAAGTCTTTGGAACCATGGCTGTCACAACAACTATAATAACTGAGGGATGAAGAAATCAGTGATCTCAAAATGTAGGAGACAAAATATTTCAGGAAGGATTTCTGAGTAGTGGCTGCAGTTTGATGTCTTTCCCATAAATACCAACCTGAGAGGAGAAAGGGAGGACTATATTGATCCAGACAGTGATGAGAAAGGAAAGGGGAGAACCTGAAAGACATACTGAAGGGAAGTTGTTTAATTAAAACCAAGTGGGTTAATGAAAATTAACCAACTGGGTTAATTAAAACCAAGAGGGTCAAAAGGAGATTCAGGAAAGAAGGCTGAACCTCCCATTTGTCCCACACTGCTCCTATGTGCCCTTTTGATGGCCAGATTTGTCCTTGCTCAGAGTCTTAGAGGTTTTATATTCATATAAGTGTTTAAAAATCATACTGATTAGTCATAGCATTAAAAATGAAAAGGGTGAACATATGTTCTCTGTACTCCATAGCTGTCAGACACAGAATTAAGTATTTCAACTTTGTTTTCTTATTTGATAATTGTACATCTATTAGCTATGTATTATTGTATCCTTATTTTTCTCATTTTATGTATAATGATGTCAAGATTCAGAAAATTTGAACAATTCAATAAAGATAATCCAGCAAATGGGAAAACTTCATATTGAAATTAAAACTATTTGTTTCCAAAATCCATGCTTCGTTCATTATGTTGGTCTTCCATGAGCTCTTTGTTACTATCCTAACGATTAATTTTTCTTCATGCAGGAAATTCACTTTTATGAAACTCAGAAGTGGTACTTAGCTATGAAAAAAAAAAAAATACTTCCTTTCTACCTTGAGCTGGTCAGGAAATTTAGATGGTGTCTTCATTTATGAGATTTACACAAAGATATTTTATTAACTTGAAATTTTCAGGAACATACTTTTTAATGCCTCAACATATTTTGTAATCATAATTGGACAAACAGATAGTTTTATGGTTACAAACTCCTTGCAAATACATTATCTTTTTGCTTTCTCAAAATAACATAAACAAATATAACAAAGATTCAATGAGCCATAACAAGATAATTACCTACATAGATTTAATCAGCATCCTCCTACAATACCCAATGAGGCAATGTTCCAGGGTCAATTTATAATCTGGCAATCTTGCTCTGGGAAATAAGGAATGCATCAGCAAAACACATTTCTGGTTCAGAGATTGTATTATCATACAATAGTACAGTCATGTAATACTACAATATGGCTTCTAAGGTTGTCATATGAAAAAAATAATCGACATTTAAAAGATAATAATCCAGACATTTAAATTTAACCTAGTTAAAAATTCTGCACAAATTAAGCAGTAAATAATAGAGTAGTATATGGGGAAATTGCAAACTGTGGGCTATCAATGGTAATATTTTCATATTCTTTCATCAACATTAACAAATATACCACACAAATTCAAGGGGTCAATAATAGGATGGATTGTATGGTTTGTGAATATATCTAAATAAAATTGCATTTTTAGAAAAGCTAATGATCAAGTGCTCTCAGTTAGTATGTTGAGAGCATTGGGTGACTCTAAGGTGGCACCAAAGAATGTGGGAATGAATCGTAGGAATAAAGAAACAATATAACAGGAAATGCTACTTCATCACATTACCAGGTTGCTTCATTACATTCCTGAAGCATCAGGAGAAAATTAAAGGAAACCTTGAAGATATACAAGGCTATATTTCCTTCAACATCCACATGTTTACAGAACTCACAAATTCTTGTGGACACTAAAAAAGACTACCTTCCCAAGGCCAGGATAACTCCAGTGATTCTCTCTCTGGACATCATAACTCTATCAGTTTTATCTCCCCTAAAGATTTATGGGATCCTTCAGTAATGCTTTTTAGCACAAAATTTACATTCATTGTTATATTAACACTCTTAAAAAGCATGAACCTTCAGAATGATGGAACTGTGAAAAACAAGTGTTTTCCACAACACTGTAGAAAATACTTCCCTTTAGGAAACTTCTTAATTCAAGTTCTGCCTCTTAGGATAACCTTCTTGGGTTCAAAATCCAGCACAACCCTAACCAGCTATGCAACCACAGACAATTTCCTTAAATTATAGATGCCTCATCTTCCTTACATGAAAGCTGGGCCACTTGTTTTATAGTTCACAATGTTTTTGAGAGACTTAAATTAATATATTTTAATGTTTGAGCACAAGATTTGACACATGGAAAATGTTTTATATAAGTGTGTGAGCATCACTAATATTTTTATTATTTTTTATTATCATTACATCAGAAATTCTCCAAGAACAATCATGATGTTAGTGGAAGGAAACCAGAGTGCTGGAGCTACATTCATCCTCTTGGGCTTCTCAGAGTACCCCAACCTCCAGGGTCCCCTCTTCCTAGTATTTCTGACCATATACACAGTGACTGTGGTGGGGAATTTGGGCATGATCATGATTATCAAGATCAATCCCAAACTCCACACACCCATGTACTTTTTTCTCAGCCAGTTGTCCTTTGTGGATTTCTGTTTTTCCACTGTAGTTACACCTAAACTATTGGGGAACTTGATTGTGGAAGACAGAACCATCTCCTTCACTGGATGCTTCATGCAGCTCTTCTTGGCTTGTAGATTTTCACTGACAGAAACACTCATGCTGGCAGTGATGGCCTATGACCGATTTATGGCTATTTGTAACCCTCTGCTCTACACAGTCATTATGTCCCCAAAGCTCTGTGTATCCTTAGTGACTGGACCCTACATATGGGGCATACTTTTTTCCCTAATACTGATCTATTTTCTCCTAGAATTATCTTTCTGTGGGTCTAACATCATAAACAATTTTTTCTGTGAGTACTCTGTCATTGTCTCAGCCTCCTGCTCTGAACCTTACATCAGTCAAATGCTTTGCTTTGTCATTGCCATATTCGATGAAGTGAGTAGTCTTGGGATCATCCTCACTTCTTATATTTTCATTTTTGTTACTGTCATAAGAATGCCTTTTCCAGGTGGGCGTCAAAAAACTTTCTCCACCTGTGCCTCCCACCTGATGGTCCTCACCAGTTTCCATGGGACTGTCTTATTCCTCTATTGTCTACCCAATTCCAAAAACTCAGAGCTCATTGTCAAAGTAGGCTCTGTGTTTTATTCAGCGGTGATCCCCATGCTGAACCCTTTCATCTATAGCCTCAGGAACAAAGATATAAAGGAGACAATCAGGAAGTTAATGAATCAGCTAATAAAAGTTTGTTGAAGTTTTTTTTTTATTTCCAAAGGAATCTCATTTATTATATTTAGGATTATTAAATGTTTCCAATAGAGATGATAATTCAATTTATTTTATTCATTTCATCTGGCCAAATTTTTAAATCTATTGTAATAGACCAGGTGTCTGATTATTTACTGTCTATTAACTGCAACATTTAATAAAATCACTTTGAACCATATGTGAGGGAATACAAGTGCAGTGGATTGAATATTGTTCCCCCAAAATATCTTGCCCACCAGAAAAAAAAAGTTCAATTGTGAACTTTTTATAAAATGGGGCCTTTGCAGATGTTAGTAAGGTAAGGATCCAGATGAGATCACAGTGGATCATTATGATAGAGAGAAGAGGACACCAGACACACAGGGAAGAAGGCCGTGTGCAGATAGAAGCAGAGATGAGTGTTAGGCTGCCACAAATGAAGGAGCACCAGGAGCAAGCAGAGGGTGGAAGAGGCAAAGAAGTCTTCACCCCTAGAGCTTTTGGAAAGAGTGCAGCCCTGCTGGCAACTTTATTTTACACTTTGTCCCCCAAAACTATGAAAGAATAAACTTCTGTTGTTTTAAGTCACTGTCCCCAAGTGTGTAGACAATGTGCTGTGCCTGCTCTAGGAAACCAATACAGCAAGTAATTATCAGACCACAAACCCAAATCACTCAGTTCATATACTGGCATGATGAATGATGTTTTACACATTCTTCATCCTGTTTACGTCATGAGAAAGTCTGGGCTATTTCTGGACTCTCAACTTGATTTCTTTTGTCTATTGATATCCCAGTACTACTTGGTTTTGAATACTGATTCCTGATTTCAAAAGTCACTCTTTTCTATTACCTTAGTGGTCAGTTAATGAGTGGAAACATATTTCCTTAAATGCCTGGAAAAATAAAAATGTCCCAGTCTTTTGAGATGAGTTTTGTGCATGTTGATGTGCACCTTTAACACTGAGCCTGAACGTCAGCCTGAGATGAGAGATCAGGGCCCTCTCAGGTCTTTCCTGAGCATCACCCAGGCCTGGGAATACACATGACCTTTTATATTCCTAGAAACATGTCTGAGCTTTTCAAAACATCTCACGACCCAGCTGTCTACTAACTTTTTTGTGGTCTATTTTTTGTCCCCATTGTAATCCATTTCCACAGGCAGCATTTTTGTTTAAATATTTTCATTCCCTGGATAGCCAACTCAACACTGCAAAATTCCCAAGATAGGTAACATAAAGGCAAACCCTTTCAACCAGTCCTCTGGTGAGCCACCAGACTGGTCAAAACAAATGACCACTCTTCTTTGAGACTAAGGTCCATTTTGCTCCCTCTGGTACCATTGTCCATACCAGAACATGGGCTGTTGGCTCCAAGGCTACCACCAAATCATGGAATGAGAAATAGGATGATGGCAACTAAAAAACACAGAGCTCTCTACTTGTTGCTGGGATTCAGCTGTTTGTTCTTAACAAAGCATTCCCCTCTTTGCTGCAAATTTTTTGTTAGTTTTTAGAGTTCCAAAGAAAATTGATTTTGACAGTTTTTTGCTAGTTTATCCTTGCTTGTGTGGAGGGATGGACTTTCTATGTTCCCTACTTTGCCATTTTTGCTTACATCACTCTTTAAGAAGGAAAAATGCAAAAAATAAGAAGAATAAAAAAATTCAACAAACAGTAAAACATATTTTAGGTATATAAAAAAGATTATAGAAGTCTCTGAGGAAGAAAACTAAAGCAAAACATTGAGAAAACAGTTTGGGAATGCAGGAGCCACAAAAGCCTTGTGACTTCAGATTTCACACCAATAGTCTGACAGCACCATTGATTGAGAGAACCCTGTCTGAAACTCGAGGAAACGATAGCTTTGGTGACACAACCCATTGATAATAGACTTCTGGTACCCATAGTGAGAGGAACAAGAGCAGAAAGTGGACATGGAGAGACAAAATGCGAAAAAATAAGTAATCATTTGCATAATAGGTGTTCAAAAATCTGTTAAATTTTTTGGTGAATTAACAAAATCTATTGTTTTATTCTTCTCATTTTCTAGCACCCTATTAAATATACATACCATCTTAGATTCAGCATCTCACCATCTAGGGAAAACACAGTGATTAATCTGAACTTCCCTTCAAAAAAAATCAATTAGCAGTAGTTCATACACTTTAGTGATCATAAGTATCACCCAAATTCTTTCTTTAATATAGAAATTATTGGGTCCCATTGCTAGGAATTCTGATTTAGGAAATCCTATTTGCATCCAGGAATCTTCATAATGCAGAATTCCAGTCAATTCTGGAATAGATGATGCAGGGACTACCCTTTGAGAATCCTGCATTAGCTCAGGTTTATTAATTCCAGAAGGCATCTTAATTATATACAAATGAAGCCTAATAGTCAATTTCATGTTTCAAATTTTCTGTGCAATTACAAGGAAATTCTAGTCATTAAAGAGGGTATAAGATACCCAGAATTTGCCTTAATTACTTGTTTTGAGGCTGTGAGGAATGAGTTGCTATTGATTCTCCAGAGTTTGTTCTCCAAGGGCTATAGAGTTAGGTATAAGTTCCGTGATACCCCAGTTTATTCAGCTTATAGAGAAACAGAAGGCAGTGGCCTGTTTCTCTGCAGCAGGTGAGTTGCTTCAGATTTTCTTTGAAACAATGAAAATATGATTTTCCTGATAGAGTACCTTGGGTCATTAATTTTTCTTTTTATGTTAAGTTACTGTAATTGAGCTCCAAAACTTGGCCCAATCATATTAAATAAGAAGTTCAAGATCTGAAAATAATTGGATTTATCACCCACTAACAACCATTTCACAAAGAATACAATAAACTTGCACCTAGAAATGGATATTTATCCATATCCTATTCATAAACATCTTAAATGGGTGCACATGAACTTTTGTAAGGATTGGCTCAATGTGCTATCATTCATATACAAAGATAACTTTCTGGTTAGTATTACAAGAATGTTTGTCTGATAAATCTTAACGTCCAAGAGTTATAGAAATTCAAAGATGTTTTAGAGACTCAGTTTGGTTTGGTGTATACATAGAAGCTTTTTGGATGAAGTATAATCTCATGGAGAAAACTTGCTCTAGTAACTTTTCTCATTTTTTTTTTCTTTGTAGAAAGTTATAACATATTTGATGTTCAGTCACATAAATCTTGTTGGCAGGAACAATTCTGTCCCATAATCTTCCATTAAAGGAACTGTGGTGATGGCTGAAAGAAATCTGAGTGTGGAGACCACCTTTACCCTCTTAGGGTTTACAGATTAACCAGAGCTTCAGATTCTGCTCTTCCTGGTGTTACTGTCCATGTATGTTATCACTGTAGCATGAAATCTCAGGATGATAGCAATCATAAAGATGATCCCCAAATTTCATACCTCCACATACTTTTTCCTTAGTCACATTTCTTTTGTTGATTTTTCTTACTTTTCAATCATCACTCCGAAGCTGCTTGAGAACTTGGTCATGGCAGACAAAGGCATCTTGTACTTTAGCTGCATGTTGCAGGTTTTCCTGTCCTGCACTGCTGTGGTGACTGAGTCCTTCCTGCTGGCTGTGATGGCCTATGAACTCTGTGACTTTACATGGTGGCCATGTCACAGAGTCTCTGTGACCTGCTGGTGGCTGGGTCATATCTCTGGGGTTTGTTTGGCCCCTCAGTGCTCCTTTGCTTTGCTCTCCATCTGCAATATTATGTACCTAATGTAATTTGTATATTTTTTGTGAATATACTGCTCTCATTGCTGTCTTGAGCTCTGATATATACATTTCCCACCTGCTGCATTTTGGCTTTGCCACCTTCAGGGAGGTGAGTACTTTCTTGATCATCATCAATTCAAATGTTTTTATTTTTGAGACTGTACTGAATATCTGTTCTGCCAGTGGGCATTGCAAAGCCTTCTCCAACCAACTGGCTGCCATCACCATCTCCTATGGGACCATGCTATTGTTCTACTGTGTGCTCAACTCCAAGAACTCTGGACAAAAAGTCAAAGTGGCCTCTGTATTTTACATGGTGGTCAATCCCATGCTGAACCCTCTCACCTACAGCCTGAGAAACAAGGATGTCAAGGTGGCCTTCTGAAAGTTAATAGATGCAGAAGTCCTATTTTACTGAACCAAAAACAACCAAAAGTTGGTTTTCATCCCAATGAGTAACTGGGCCAGTTACAAATGCTTCTGAAACATACAGAATTTTGTAAGATGTTTTTATAAAACACTGTGGTTTTGATAGATTGTGAACTGATAAATTCAAATCCTTTGACAATTCCAGAGGTTTAATTCTGTGATACATTCTGCAGGATTTTGATCCATAAATTACCTATTTCTTCAAGTTGTCTAATAGCAAATAAACAAAAATACTACAAATAACAGCTGGGAAAGGTAAGTATTGCTGTAAATAATAATAACTTTTCCTTCTTCAGCATTTTCTGCATGACAGGCTCTGAGATAAATTTTTCAAATTTTATCACATTGAAGACCCAAAGTGATATCTGAGTCATCTGGTTTGGTGGCTTTCCATAGCTAGAGTTACCCATAAGAGAGTTGACATTTGGGAGACCATGTCCTTCCATGAAGCAGGATCTGTAGAGTGCAAATTTGTCCAATACGGCAAGGAGTAGGGAATCAAACAATCTCATATATTTGCAGGTGAGAGTGAAAGTTGTCATAATTACCACAAAGTGTAATTTGATAGCAGACATCTAAATAAAATACATTTTATGACCAGCAATTCTGCTTCTGAGAATTCATTTTACAGATTTTTGATGAACAGATGTGAAGGAACGTGCATTTGGATATTGTGAAGTATTATTTGTAACAGCAAAAGACTGAAGGCTTCTAAATGCCAATTAATATATATTTGACTAATAAATTATAGCACATTGAAGCAATAATAGCATGTAAATTTAAAAATATTAGGTCATTTTTGTATATACTTAAATGGAAGTGTCTCCAAAATATAGGGCTTCAGAAAAATTGAGGAAGAACCACTTAGTATTAAATAACTTGTAATTGGATACCATTTACGTAAAGAGTGCATATGTGTGTCTCTCTGTGTATGAGCAAGTACATTTTTATCAATTTTTGAACATTCAAAAAAAAAGGTGGAAGTGGTTACCTCAGGTTGCTATGTTGAGGGAAAGTAGCATGAAGGAATTGGTTTCTTTTTTTTCCTTATCACTTGATAATACTAGGTAAATGTATTATCTAATCAAAGAACTTTACATATAATAAAATGTTTTAATACAGAAATCAATGACTAAAAAATGTTGGCATGGCCTCCAAATTGTATGTTTACCAAGGTTTCTCTCTTCTTCTCTCTTTGTATGTAGATTGATAGATACTCATATTTACAAATATACATATGTGTGTATAATAATATATTTATATTTTGTCTATTTAGATATTTAAGCATTTGATGTATGTATTACATATAGAATATATTATATTACATGCCCATAAATAATAAATGCATGTATGATTTATGTATTACATGCCCTTTTATGAATATATATGCTTTAAAAACCAATGCACAGTAAAATGCAAAATACACTATATCAAGGGCCAAATTATCTTAGACTTGTAGAAGATGAACTGAATTACCATTGTTATAGGTTGAATCACATCCCCCACAAAGACATATTAAAATCTTAACCCATGGTCCTTTGGATGTAAACCTTTGTAAATAGGGTCTTTGAAGTTATTTAGTTAAGGTGAGGCCAAACTGATTAGGTGGGCCTTAGTCCAATATGACTGAAGTCCCTATAAGCAGAGGAAATTTGGAAAGAGGAGGAGGATGCAGGAGGAGACAGAAGGAGACATCTGACCATGTGACAGAGGCAGAGACTGAGCTGTGAAGTGCCAGGAAGCCACCTCCAGAATGCTGCAGACCTCAGACAAAGCACAATGCTGCTGAGGCCTTGATTTTGGACTTCAGGTTTCCAAAACTGTGAGAAAATAAATTCCTGCTATTTAAGCCAACCAGTCTGTGGTATTTGTTACAGAAGCCCTGTCACACTAATGCAATCATAAAGATCCAACTTCATTTTTCAATTCCATAGTTATAAAAGAAAATGTACCATAATGGGGGATATCACTTTTGCTTCAATAACTATTTTAATCACTTCTAGAAATTTTAATATTTTACAATCTTAGTTGACATTCATGAAATTATAAACATTCAATCTCTTTTCAAGTTTTGGTTATAGTCAATCATTCTCACTGATAAATAACTTATACTTGCAGAAAGTTTTCATTGTGCTTGATTGCATGGAGAGTTACAGAGACTGTAGACACAACAGTGAGTTAAAGGTATGTGGAATGGTCCAACTTCTGCCTCTAATTAGCAATGCAGGCTTAGAGTACTGACAATTAACCCCACAGTGCTAATATCTAGATTGGTATTTTCTTTTGGAAATCAAATTCTATGTCAAAGCACATATTAGAATCTCATGCTATTGTCCCTATTATTTTAAAAGTCAAGTGAGCTAATGTGTATAAAATTGCTTTGTAAATTACAATTATGATTTGAAAGTTATGTAAGAAATTGACTTTCATCTATTCATTCCTGAAATTTTTTTTAGTATATACTTTTGCACTGAGCTGGATACTAACAATGCAGAGATGGAATACAATAGGGTGGGGAGTAGAGAGTGCAGTAAGGAGATACAGAAGGAAAGTAATCAAATTGAAGCATACCCTTATGATAATTATTATAATTGAAGTATGTCCTTAGGTTGCTGTATTTCTTCAGTATCTGTTTGCATGGGGAAATTGGTATTGGAAACACAGCAACTCCAGATACTAACTTTGAGACCTGAGAAAATAGACTCTCTATGCCTTGCTTACTTCCTTTGTGAAATGGGTGAATTCTTAGGAAATTTTGTGGGGGTTTTCATGCACATTACATGAATTACTATTTAATTAGCAATTAAAACCTCAGAAATGTTAACTGTCTCCCACCACACACACAGCCATGTGCACTAAGAAAGCAATCTGGCAAATGTACAGTAAACTGAGGGCAAAAGAAGAAATTGAGAAACTACTTATACTTTGCACCTTTCAGGTCAGAGATGAAACTGTCTTGGCATAAGGCAATGGTGGTTATGGTGGTGGAGGTGACTGGATTAAATGAGTTTTTAAGGATGAATGTTGACAGTTTTAGAATAAATATTTTAATTGGGAATAATTTTAGATACACAAACAAGTTGCAAACATAATGCAGTGATTTCCCATCCACCCTTCATCCACTTATCCAAATAATTAACATCTTGCATCACCATACATTTGTCAAAACTAATAAAGGAACAGTGGTACATTACTATTACCAAACTCCAGACTTTATTAGGATTCCACAAATTTTTCCATTAATGTCTCTTCTGTGCCAGGACACAATCCAGTGTACCACATTCCATTTACTTGCCATTTTCTCCCAGTCTCCTCTAGGCTGTGACAGTTTCTCACTCTTTTTAAGTTTCTCATGATCTTGATAATCTTAAGGAGTACCTGCTAGATATCCTGTAAAATGTTCCCAAATCTGAACTTTTTTGATGATTTTCTGAGATTAAAATGAAGTTATGAGTTTTGGGGAATAATATCACTGAAGTGAAGTGCTGTTCTCCTCACATCTTGCCAGGATATAAGGAATATATGACATCACTGGTGATGTCACCTTCATCACTCAGCTAAGGTAGTGTTTGTCAGCTTTCTTCAGTATTAATTTGAATGAGGAATTTGAAATGTGATTGAGTTAATAAAAATTTCTGAACTGTTACTTATTTTTCTTCTTTTCAAACTCTAGTATATACTTTCCTAAGTGAATATGTATTGTTGAAATGATTCAATTTCTAAAAGAAGCTAATGGAATAGATTTGGTGATGTACTGATTCCTAATGAATTAGAAGAAAATAATCTACTGCAATGACACCAGAGAATGTTTCAGCAACTAAGTGCTTGGCTTGTGTTCCATGGAGTAATATTCCAGTTATAATTCTTCAGCTTTTCATTTTTTTTTTTTTGGTCCTTCCTGAAATTTATTTTATCCAGGAAGAAAATGCCATTTTGTTGATTCATTTGTGGAAAGACACTATTATTTCTATTATAAGCATCAAGACTGTTGCTGTCTTATAAAATGTTTGATTTCTGAGAAGAAAAAATCACTGTAGTTCATTTATCATAAAAGGAAATGCTCAGTAAGTTAATCAAGAATATCTTGTTTCAGGTCAGTTCATTTCTCTTTTGGTATATTCTCTTCAGGTAGAAAACATGGAGCTCTAGCTCATAGAGATTAATCAGGAAATGAAATGTCAGTTTTTATGTTTGGATACATTTTAGTCTTCACTAGTGCAACATGAAATGTTTGTGAGAATGAAATTTTGTAGTACAAAAACTGGAAGCAGTGGCACCCTTAAGGAACAGTTGATAAAAGACAGAAAACTTATTAAGGATGCTTGTTGATTTTAAACTTCCTAGTTTTAGTTTCAATTTACATACAAATCTAGTCCTAAACCATGGCTATTCATAAATTCATTTTAAATTTTTACAGTTAAATACCATGGCTGTTTTTCTGTGTATCTTTTTGTTATTGACCTAATGTAAGTGTCAAGTTATCCCAGTAGTAGTAACAACCCCCTCACTGCTAGAGGGTGGCCTAATAAAAGTGTGCCATTTTTTCAAAAGTTGAAGGGAAACTCATTGATAGGTGAACAGTCATGAGCTTTTAAAACATGCCTGCCTGTCCCACTTTCAATTGGAAATAAAATGTTCCTGATGGATGCTCAGTGTGGAGCTCAGGGAAATCCCAGGTTCCTGGGATTCCGGAACAAGGCCATGCTGTCTATAAATTATGACCTTTGATAGACTTCTGGTGTGGTACAGGTAGGGAGTCTGGCAAGGCTTAGTCAGACTATCAGGAGCCCAGAGAAAGCATAAGTGGATCTAATTGGGTGGTGTTTGTGTGCAGTGGAACAAACGGAGTGGTCCACACACAATTGTTTACAGAGTTAAACATGCTTCAAAAATGCATTTGTTATGAATTACAGAACCATAGTTTAAGTTATTTCCTTATTATGAAATATAACATTCATGTACAAAAAAGTGTTAACTTTCAAATTACAATATTACCTTTTGTGCATGTATGTTGTATTTCACAATAAGGGAATAAATGAGACTGTGGAACCATAACCCATAACATTCTTTGAAATTTCCTAACTGCTTGTTAAATTTCACTTGGAAAGTTGTCACTTTTATGTATATATGCTATGTTCTACAAAAAAAAGATAGAAAATAAAAAAATGCATTTCTGATCTTCAAGAAATGGATGCCAAGAGATTTTCTGATTTGATTATGTTAATATAAACATGGAACATCAATGTGCCCATACTGAAAGAAAAAACAAATTAATTTTTATTAAGGGAATCAATGTTTCCTGAGAGCAATGATTATTATTTTAGTTCAAATGGAAAACATGCATATTCTGTATATTTATAATCTGTATAGCTAAACACATACACACAGGCAAATATATACATAGAAAAGATAAAACAAAACAATATAGCAAAATGCTAACATAAATTATCCCTGAATACTTGCATTTTAGCTAATTTTTCTTTCCATTTGTGTTTGACTGTACTTATCGTGGTTTGTAAGTCCATTTCTATATTTTCAACAATTAAAAATTTTTAAAGAAATATTTTAAATAGACTTGATGAGGCATTCTTTCCAGTGATTTAGAAGAAATTACATTCTTTCAAAATGCCACATGGGAGAACATTTCATCTAATTTCTGGGTTTGTGATTAAAGAAAAATTGTTCAATTAAGATTCTCTATGGGTTAAATCCCTGAGGTCATGGAGGCGTACATAAACCCTAGATTTTGTTCCTAGGAGTCAACTTCCAATCCTCTCTCTCTCTCTCTCACTCTCGCTCTCTCCTTTTTCTGAGATTTTCTTGGTATTAGGAAAGAAAACTATTATTGCTGGAATATCAATTTTAATACATTGTGGGCTCCTTCTGGGCATACAAACATCCTTATATTATAAAAAGTGTTTGAATCCTGAGTGAGAAATTTCCTGGGGACTTTTAATAACAGTTGCAGGATTTTCAGGTGAGTTGGCTTCAGGTGAGGTGACTTCTGGTAACTTTGGGCTCCTGGAACCTCTGAAACAGGAAACACATTGTGTAGTCCAAATGCCATAACATCTATTATGTCCATATGTCCATTTACCAAGGGTTCACCTTGTTAATATCTACTCCTTCCCTCCTTCCCTGGGTATCATTCTGATTTCTGCTATAAGAAAATCTACCATGTGCCTACCATAGTACATTCATTCTACATATTTTAAAAATAAAATAAAATGTGAGAATAGCCTCAATGTCTCAAAATCTTGTCAAGAGAAGATAAGAATGATATGCATAAAGTAACAGTAAAAAATACATATAAAATTTTGATTTCCTGACAATGTCTGTAGGGGTGAAAAGAATGTGGAAACTCCTGCTTAAGTAAAAAGGGAAAGCTTTTTGTAATATTGGCTTTGGTCTAATGCTTTAACTATTTGAAGCACTCTAATCAGTAGTCTACTAAAACAGGATATTTCAGGTAAACAAAATTAAAAATCAAATAAACCAAGAAATAAATGAGAATCTGTTGTTCTTGATAGGCTAAGAACATTGTCATAATTAAAGAAGGCTGAATACTGGGAAATAACTAAGTTAAAGCTTAAGGTAAAACCAAGAAGACACAATTAGATTTCATAGATTAGGTTACAGGGCACAAATGAAGTCTTTAGAACCATGGCTGTCATGACAACTATAATAACTGAGGGATAAAGAAATCAGTGATCTCAAAATGTAGAGCAGAAATATTTCAGGAAGGATTTCTGAGTAGTGGTTGCAGTTTGATGTCTCTCTCACAACTACCAAACTGAGAGGAGAAAAGGAGAACTATAGTGAGCCAGACAGTGATGAGAAAGGAAAGGGGAGAACCTGAGAAACATACTGAAAGGCAGTGGTTTAATTAAAACCAAGTGGGTTAATGAAAATTAACCAACTGGGTTAATTAAAACCAAGAGGGTCAAAAGGAGATTCAGGAAAGAAGGCTGAGCCTCCCGTTTGTCTCACACTGCTCCTGCATGCCCTTTTGATGGCCAGATTTGTCCTTGCTCAGAGTCTTAGAGGTTTTATATTCATATAATTGTTTAAAAATCATACTGATTAGTCATAGGATTAACAATTAAAAGGGTGAACGTATGTTCCCTGTACTCCATGGCTGTCAGACACAGAATTAAGTATTTCAACTTTGTTTTCTTATTTGATAATTGTACACCTATTAGCTATGTATTATTGTATCCTTATTTTTCTCATTTTATGTATAATGAAGTCAAGATTCAGAAAATTTGAATAATTCAATAAAGATAATCCAGCAAATGGGAAAACTTGATACTGAAATTAAAACTATTTGTTTCCAAAATCCATGCTTCCTTCATTATGACGCTCTTTCATGAGCTCTTTGTTACTATCCTAACCATTATTTTTAACTAGTGCAGGAAATTCACTTTTATGAAAGTTAGAAGTGATACTTAGCTATGAAAACAAAAATAATACTTCCTTTATACATTGAGCTGGTCAGGAAAACTTAGATGATGTCTTCATTTATGAGATTTACACTAAGATATTTTATTAACTTGAAATTTTCAGCAACATACTTTTTAATGCCTCAACATATTTTGTAATCATAATTGGACAAAAAGAGACTTTTCTGGTTATAAACTCCTTGCAAGTACATGATCTTTTTGCTTTCTCAAAATAACATAAACAAATATAACAAAGATTCAATGAGCCATAACAAGATAATTACCTACATAGATTTAATCAGCATCCTCCTACAATACCCAATGAGGCAATGTTCCAGGGTCAATTTATAATCTGGCAATCTTGCTCTGGGAAATAAGGAATGCATTGTCAAAACTCATTTCTGGTTCAGAGATTGTATTATCATACAATAGTACAGTCATTTAATACTATAATATGGCTGCTAAGGTTGTCACATGAAAAAAATAATAGACACTTAAAAGATAATAATCCAAACACTTAAATTTAACTTAGTTAAAAATTCTGCACAAATTAAGCAGTTAATAGTAGAGAAGTATATGGGGAAATTGCAAGCTCTGGGCTATCAATGGTAATATTTTCGTATTCTTTCATCAACATTAACAAATGTACCACACAAATTCAAGGGGTCAATAAGAGGACGGATTGTATGGTTTGTGAATATATCTAAATAAAATTGAATTTTTAGAAAAGCTAATGATCAAGTGTTCTCAGTTAGTATGTTGAGAGCTTGAGTGACTCTAAGAAGGCACTAAATAATGTGGGAATGAATCATAGGAATAAAGAAACAATATAACAGGAAATGCTACTTCATCACATTACCAGGTTGCTTCATTATTTTCCTGAAGCATCAGGAGAAAATTAAAGGAAACCTTGAAGATATACAAGGCTATATTTCCTTCAACATCCACATGTCTACGGAACTCACAAATTCCTGTGGACACTAAAAAAGACTACCTTCCCAGGGCCAGGATAGCTCCAGTCATCCTGTCTCTGGACATCAGAACTCAATCAGTTTTATCTCCTCTAAAGATTTACGGGATCCTTCAGTAATGCTTTTTAGCACTAATTTTACATTCATTGTTACAGTAATACTCTTAAAAAGCATGAACCTTCAGAATGACGGAACTGTGAAAAACAAGTGTTTTCCACAACACTGTAGAAAACTACTTCACTTAAGGAAGCATCTTAATTCAAGTTCTGCCTCTTATGATAACTTTCTTAGGTTCAAAATCCAGCACAACCCTAAACAACTATGCAAACACAGACAATTTCTTTAAATTATAGATGCCTCATTTTCCTTACATGAAAGCTGGGCCACTTGTTTAATAGTTCACAATGTTTTTCAGAGACCTAAATTAATTAATATATTTTAATGTTTGAGCACAAGGTTTGACACATGGAAAATATTTTATATAAGTGTGTGATCATCCCTAATATTTTTATTATTTTTTATTATCATTATATCAGAATTTCTCCAAGAACAATCATGATGTTAGCTGAAGGAAACCAGAGTGCTGAAGCCACATTCATCCTCTTGGGCTTCTCGGAGTACCCTCATCTCCAGGGTCCCCTCTTCCTGGTATTTCTGACCATTTACACAGTGACTGTGGTGGGGAATTTGGGCATGATCATGATTATCAAGATCAATCCCAAACTCCACACACCCATGTACTTTTTTCTCAGCCACTTGTCCTTTGTGGATTTCTGTTTTTCCACTGTAGTTACACCTAAACTCTTGGAGAACTTGGTTGTGGAAGACAGAACCATCTCCTTCATTGGGTGCTTCATGCAGTTCTTCTTGGCTTGTATATTTTCAGTGACAGAAACATTCATGCTGGCAGTGATGGCCTATGACCGATTTGTGGCTGTTTGTAACCCTCTGCTGTACACAGTCATCATGTCCCCAAAGTTCTGTGTATCCTTAGTGGCTGGACCCTACACATGGGGTATAGTCTTTTCCCTGATACTGACCTATTTTCTCCTAGAATTATCTTTCTGTGTGTCTAACATCATAAACAATTTTTTCTGTGAGTACTCTGCCATTGTCTCAGCCTCCTGCTCTGAACCTTACATCAGTCAAATGCTTTGTTTTGTCCTTGCCATATTTGATGAAGTGAGTAGTCTTGGGATCATCCTCACTTCTTATATTTTCATTTTTGTTACTGTCATAAGAATGCCTTTTGCAGGTGGGCGCCAAAAAGCTTTCTCCACCTGTGCCTCCCACCTGATGGTCCTCACCATTTTCCACGGGACTGTCTTATTCCTCTATTGTCTACCCAATTCCAAAAACCCAGGGCTCATTGTCAAAGTATGTTCTGTGTTTTATTCAGTGGTGATCCCCATGCTGAACCCTTTAATCTACAGCCTCAGGAACAAAGATGTAAAAGAGACCATCAGGAAGTTAATGAATCAACCAATAAAAGTTTGTTGAAGTTTTTTTATTTCCAAAGGAATCTCATTTATTATATTTAGGATTACTAAATGTTTTCAATAGAGATGATAATTTGATTTATTTTATTCATTTCATCTGGCCAGATTTTTAAATCTATTGTAACAGATCAGGTGTCTGATTATTTACTGTCTATTAACTGCAACATTTAATAAAATCACTTTGAACCATTATGTGAATTAATACAAGTGTAGTGGATTGAATAATGTTCCCCCAAAATATCTTGTGCACCAGAAAAAGTAAAGTTCAGATTGTGAACTTTTTATAAAATGGTGCCTTTGCAGATGTTACTAAGGTAAGGATCCAGATGAGATCACAGTGGAGCATTGTGATAGACAGAAAAGGACACACAGACACACAGGGAAGAAGGCTGTGTACAGATGGAAGCAGAGATGAGTGTCCCCAAGTGTGTAGATAATGTGTTGTGCCTGCTCGGGGAAACCAATACAGAAAGTAATTATCAGACCACAAACCCAAATCACTCAGTTCATATACTGGCATGATAAGTGATGTTTTACACATTCTTCATCCTGTTTAAGTCATGAGAAAGTCTGGGCTATTTCTGGACTCTCAACGTTATTTATTTTATCTATTTGTCTATTGGTATCCCAGTACTACTTGGTTTTGAATACTGATTAAAAAGTCACTGTTTTCTATTTCCTTAGTGGTCAGTTAATGAGTGGAGGCATATTTCCTTAAATGCCTGGAAAAATAAAAGAAGTGTCTCAGTCTTTCCAGATGAGTTTTGTGCATGTTGATGCACACCTTTAACACTGAGCCTGAACGTCAGCCTGAGAAGATGGATCAGGGCCCTCTCAGGTCTTTCCTGTGCATCACCCAGGCTTGGGCATGCACATGACATTTTATATTCCTAGAAACATGTCTGAGCTTTTCAAAACATCTCACGACCCAGCTGTCTACTAACTTTTTTGTGGTCTATTTTTTGTCCCCAGGCAGCATTTTTGTTTAAATGTGTTTATTCCCTTGACAGCCACCTCTACACTGCAAAATTCCCGATAGGTAACATAAAGGCAAACCATTTGAACCAGTCCTCTGGTGAGCCAGCAGACTAGTCAAAACAAACAACCACTCTTCTTTGAGACTAAGGTCCATTTTGCTCCCTCTGGTACCATTGTCCATACCAGAACATGGGCTGTTGGCTGCAAGGCTACCACCAAACCATGGAATGATAAATAGGACCATGGCAACTAAAAAACACAAAACTCTCTATTTTTTGCTGAGATTCAGCTATTTGTTCTTAACAAATCATTCCCCTCCTTGCTGCAAATTTTTTGTTAGTTTTTAGAGTTCCAAAGAAAATTGATCTTGACAGTTTTTTACTAGTTTACTCCTTGCTTGTGTGGAGGGATGGACTTTTTAGGTTCTCTACTTTGCCATTTTTGCTTACATCACTCTTTAAGAAGGAAAAATGCAAAAAATAAGAAAAATAAAAAAATTCAAGAAATAGTAACACATATTTTAGGTAGATAAAAAACATAGATTATAGAAGTCTCTGAGGAAGAAAACTAAAGCAAATCATTGAGAAAATGTTTCCGGAATGCAGGAGCCACAAAAGACTTGTGACTTCAGATTTCACACCAATAGTCTGACAGTACCATCAATTGAGAGAACCCTATCTGAAACTCGAGGAAACAGTAGCTTGGGTGACACAACCCATTGAAAGTAGCCTTCTAGTACCCATAGTGAGAGGGACAAGAGCAGAAAGTGGACATAGAGAGGCAAAATGTAAAATAATAAGTAATCATTTGCATAATAAGTATTAAAAAATCTGTTAAATGTTGGGATGAATTAGCAAAGTCTATTGTTTTATTCTTCTCATTTTCTAGCACCATATTAAATATACATATCATCTTAGATACAGCATCTCACCATCTAGGGAAAACAAAGGGATTAATCTGAACTTCCCTTTAAAAAATCAATTAGCAGTAGTTCATACACTTTAGTGATCATAAGTATCACCCAAATTCTTTCTTTAATATAGAAATTACTGGGTCCCATTGCTAGGAATTCTGATTTAGGAAATCCTATTTGCACCTGGGAATCTTCATAATCCAGAATTCCAGTCAATTCTGGAAAAGATGATGCAGGGACTACCCTTTGAGAATCCTGCATTAGCTTAGGTTTATTAATTCCAGAAGGCGTCTTGATATACAAATGAAACCTAGTAGTCAATTTCATGTTTCAAATTTTCTGTGTAATTACAAGGAAATTCTAGTCATTAAAGAGGATATAAGATACCCAGAATTTGCCTTAATTACTTGTTTTGAGGCTGTGAGGAATGAGTTGCTATTGATTTTCCAGAGTTTGGGCCCCAAGCGCTAAACAGTTAGGTATAAGATCCATGATGCCACAGTTAACTCAGCTTGTAGGGAAAGAGGGTGCAGTGGCTTGTTTCTCTGTAGCAGGTGAGTTCCTTCAGATTTTCTTTGAAACAGTGGAAATATGATTTTCCTGGTAGAGTACCTTGGGTCATTAACTTTTCTTTTTATGTTAAGTTACCATAATTGCTCTCCAAAATTGGGCCCAATCATATTAAATAAGTTCATAATCTGAAAATAATTGGATTTATCACCCACTAACAACCATTTCACAAAGAATACAATAAACTTGCACCTAGAAATGGATATTTATCCATATCCTATTCATAAACATCTTAAATGGGTGTATGTGAACTTTTTTAAGGATTGGTTCAATGTGCAACCATTCATATACAAAGATAACTTTCTGGTTAGTGTTGCTAGAATGTTTGTCTGATAAATCTTAACATCCAAGAGTTATAGGAATTCAAAGATGTTTTAGAAACTCAGCTTGGTTTGGTATATAGATAGAACCTTTTTGGATGAGGTATAATCTTATGGAGAAAGCTTGCTCCAGTAACTCTTCTCATTTTTTTTCTTTAAAGAAAGTTATAACATATTTGATGTTCACTCACATAAATCTCTTTGGCAGGAACAACTCTGTCCCATCATCTTCCATTAAAGGAACTGTGGTGATGGTGGAAAGAAATCTGAGTGTGGAGACCACCTTTACCCTCTTAGTGCTCACAGATTACCCAGCGCTTCAGACTCCGTTCTTCCTGGTGTTTCTGTCCATGTATGTTATCACTGTAGCATGAAATCTCAGGATGATAGCAATCATAAAGATGAACCCCAAATTTCATACCTCCACATACTTTTTCCTTAGTCACCTTCCTTTTGGTGATTTTTCTCACTCTTCCATCATCACTCCCAAGCTGCTTAAGAACTTGGTCATGGCAGACAAAAGCATCTTGTACTTTAGCTGCATGCTGCAGGTTTTCCTGTCCTGCACTGCTGTGGTGACTGAGTCCCTCCTGCTGGCTGTGGTGGCCTATGACCACTTTGTGACTTTACACAGTGGCCATGTCACAGAGGCTCTGTGCCCTGCTGGTGGCTGGGTCATATCTTTGGAGTTTATTTGGCCCCTATGTGCTCCTTTGTTATGCTCTCCATCTACACTATTATGTACATAATGTAATTTGTATTTTTTTGTGAATATACTGCTCTCATTGCTGTCTTGAGCTCTGATATACACATTCCCCACCTGCTGCTTTCTGGCTTTGCCACCTTCAAGGAGGTGAGTACTTTCTTGATCATCATCACTTCATATATTTTTATTTTTGAGACTGTACTGAATATCTGTTCTGCCAGTGGGCATCGCAAAGCCTTCTCCACCCAACTGGCTGCCATCACCATCTCCTATGGGACCATGCTATCCTTCTACTGTGTTCCCAACTCCAAGAACTCTGGACAAAAAGTCAAAGTGGCCTCTGTATTTTACACAGTGGTCAATCCCATGCTGAACCCCCTTATCTACAGTCTGAGGAACAAGGATGTCAATGTGGCCTTCTGAAAGTTAATAGATGCAGAAGTCCTATTTTACTGAACCAAACGCAACCAAAAGTTGTTTTTCATCCCAATGAGTAACTGGGCCAGTTACAAATGCTTCTAAAACATACAGAATTTTGTAAGACGCTTTTATAGAACACTGTGATTTTAATAGATTGTGAACTGGTAAGTTCAAATCCTTTGACAATTCCAGAGGTTTAATTCTGTGATGCATTCTGCAGGATTTTGATCCATAAATTACCTATTTCCTCAAGTTGCCTAACAGCAAACAAACAAAAATACTACAAATAACAGCTGGGAAAGGTAAGTGTTGTTATAAATAATAATAACTTTTGCTTCTTTAGCATTTTCTGCACCACAGGCTCTGAGATAAATTTTTCAAATTTTATCACATTTAAGACCCAAAGTGATACCTGAGTCATCTGGGTTGGTGGCTTTCCATAGCTAGAGTTGCCCATAAGAGAGTTGACATTATGGGACAACATGTCCTTCCTCGAAGTGGGATCTGTAGGGTGCAAATTTGTCCAATACAGCAAGGAATAGGGAATCAACCAATCTCATATATTGCAGGTGAGAGTGAATGTTGTCATTATTACCACAAAGAGCAATCTGATAGCAGACATCTAAATAAAATATATTTTATGACCAGCAATTCTGCTTCTGAGAATTCATTTTACAGATATTTTGATGAACAGATGTAAAGGAATGTGCATTTGGATATTTTGAAGTATTATTTGTAACAGCAAAAGACTGAAGGCTTCTAAATGCCCATTAATATATATTTGACTAATAAATTATAGCCCATTGAAGCAATAATAGCATGCAAATTAAAAATGTTAGGTCATTTTTGTATATACTTTAAAGGAAGAGTCTCCAAAATAAAGGGCTTCAGAAAAATTGAGTAAGAACCACTTAATATTAAATAACTTGTAATTGGATAACATTTATGTAAAGAGTGCATATGTGTGTCTCTCTGTGTATGAGCAAGTACATTTTTATCAATTTTTGAACATTCAAAAAAAAGGTGGAAGTGTTTACCTCAGGTTGCTAGGTTGAGGGAAAGTAGCATGTAGGAATTGGTTTCTTTTTTTACCTTCTCATTTGATAACATTAGGTAAATGTATTATCTAATCAAAGTCCTTTACATATAATAAAATGTTTTAATACAGAAATCAATGACTAAAAAATGTTGGCTGGCCTCCAAATTGTATGTTTACCAAAGTTTCTCTCTTTTTCTCTCTTTGTATGTAGATTGATTGATACTCATATTTACAAATATACATATGTGTATAATAATATATTTATATCTTGTCTGTTTAGATATTTAAGTGTTTGATTTTATATATTACATATTGCATATATTATATTGAATGCCCATATATAATAATGTATATATGATTTATGTATTATGGGCCCTTCTATGAATATATATGCTTTAAAACAAATGCACAGTAAAATGCAAAATACACTATATCAAGAGCCAAATTATATTAGACTTGTAGAAGATGAACTGAATTACCATTGTTATAGGTTGAATCACATCCCCTACAAAGACATATTAAAATTCTAACCCATGGTCCTTTGAATGTAAACCCATTGTAAATAGGGTCTTTGAAGATATTTAGTTAAGTTGAAGCCAAACTGACCAGGTGGGCCTTAGTCCAATATGACTGAAGTCCCTATAAGCAGAGGAAATTTGGAAAGAGGAGGAGGATGCAGGAGGAGACAGAACGAGACATCTGACCATGTGACAGAGGCAGAGACTGAGCTATGAAGTGCCAGGAAGCCACCTCCAGAATGCCACAGACCTCAGAGAAAGCATGATCCTGTGATGCCTTGATTTTGGACTTCAGCCTTCCAAAACTGTGAGAAAATAAATTCCTGATGTTTAAGCTAACCATGCTGTGATATTTGTTACAGAAGCCCTGTCACACTAATGCAATCATAAAAATCAAACTCCATTTTTCAATTCCATAGTTATAAAAGAAAATGTACCATAATGGGGGATATCAATTTTGCTTCAATATCTATTTTAATGACTTCTAGAAATTTTAATATTTTACACTCTGAATTGACTTTTGTGAAATTATAAACATTCAATCTCTTTTCAAGTTTTGGTTATAGCCAATCATTCTCAATGATAATTAGCTTGTACTTGCAGAAAGTTTTCATTGTGCTTTACTGCATGGAGAGTTACAGAGAATGTAGATACAACAGAGAGTTAAAGCTATGGAGAATGGTTCAACTTCTGCCTCTAATTAACAATGCAGGCTTGTAGTACGTGCAATTAACCCCACAGTGCTAACATCCAGATTGGTATTTTCTTTTGGAAATCACATTCTATGTCAAAGCACATGTTAGAATCATATGCTAATGTCCTTTTTATTTTAAAAGACAAGTGAGCTAATGTGTATAAAATTGCTTTGCAAATTACAATTATGATTTGAATGTTATGTAAGATACTGACTTTCATCTATTCATTCCTGAAATTTTTTTTAGTATATACTTTTGCACTGAGCTGGACACTAACAATGCAGAGATGGAATACAATAGGGTGGGGAGTAGAGAGTGCAGTAAAGAGACACAGAAGGAAAGTAATCATATTGAAACATACTCTTATGATAATTATTATAATTGAAGTATGTCCTTAGGTTGCTGTATTTCTTCAGTATCTGTTTGCATGGAGAGATTGTTGTTGGAATCACAGCAACTCCAGATACTGACTTTGTGACCTGAGAAAATAGACTCTCTATTGCCTTGCTTATTTCCTGTGTGAAATGAGTGAATTCTTACAAAATTTTGTGGGGGTTTTCATGCACATTACATGAATTACTATTGAATTAGCAATTAAGACCTCAGAAATGTTAACTGCCCCCCACCACACACACAGCCATGTACACTAACAAAGCAATCTGGCAAATGTACAGTAAGCTGAGGGCAAAAGAAGATATTGATAAATTACTTATACTTGACACCTTTCAGGTCAGAGATGACGGTGTCTTGGCATAAGGCAATAGTGGTTATGGTGGTGGTGACTGGATTAAATGAGCTTTTATAGGATGAATGTTGACAGTTTTAGAATAAATATTTTAATTGGGAATAATTTTAGATATACAAACAAGTTGCAAACATAATGCAGTGATTTCCCATCCATCCTTCATCCAGTTATCATCTTGCATCATCATCATACATTTGTCAAAACTAATAAAGAAACAGTGGTACATTACTATTACCAAACTCCAGACTTTATTAGGATTCCACCAATTTTTCCATTAATGTCCTTTCTGTGCCAGGACACAATCCATTGTACCACATTACATTTACTTGTCATTTCTCCCTGTCTCCTCTACGCTATGACAGTTTCTCACTCTTTTCAGGTTTCTCATGATCTTGATAATCTTACGGAGTACCTCTAGATATCCTGTAAAATGTTCCCAAATCTGAACTTTCTTGAGATTTTCTGAGATTAAAATAAAGTTATGAGTTTTGGGGAATAATATCACAGAGGTGAAGTGCCATTCTCCTCACATCGTACCAGCATATAAGGAAAATATGACATCACTGGCGATGTCACCTTCATCACTTGGCTAAGGTAGTGTTTGCCAGCTTTCTTCAGTATGAATTTGAATGAGGAATTTGAAATGCAATTGAATTAATAATAAAAATTTCTGAATTGTTATTTATTTTTCTTCTTTTCAAACTCTGTAGTACATAATTTCCTAAGCAAATATGTATTATTTAAATGATTCAATTTCTCAAAGAAGCTAATGGATTAGATTTGGTGATGCACTGATTCCTAATGAATTAGAAGAAAATAATCTTCTGCAATGACACCAGAGAATGTTTCAACAACTAATTGCTTGGCTTGTGTTCCATGGAGTAATATTCCAGTTGTAATTCTTCAGTTTTCATTACTTTTTTGTACTTCCTGAAATTTCTCATGCCCAGGAAGAAAATGCCATTTTACTGATTCATTTGTTGAAATATACTATTATTTCTATTATGAGCATCAAGACTGTTGCAATCTTAGAAAATGTTTGATTTCTGAGAAAAAAAATCACTGTAGTTCATTTATCATAAAAAGAAACTCTCAATAAGTTAATTAATCAAGAACATCTGGTTTCAGGTCAGTTCATTTCTCTTTTGGTATTTTTCTGTTCAGGTATAAAACAAGGAGCTCTAGCTCATAGAGATTAATCAGGAAATGAAATGTCAGTTTTTATGTTTGGATACATTTTAGTCTTCACTAGTGCAACATCAAATGTTTGTGAGAATGAAATTTTGTAGTACAAAAACTGGAAGCAGTGGCACTTTTAAGGAACAGTTGATAAAAGAAAATTTATAAGGATGCTTGTTGATTTTAAACTTCCTAGTTTTAGTTTCAATTTGCATACAAGCCTCATCCTAAACCATGGCTTTTCATAAATTCATTTTAAATTTTTACAGTTAAATACCATGGCTGTTTTTCTGTGTATCTTTTTGTCATTGACCTAATGTAAGTGTCAAGTTATCACAGTGGTAGTAACAACCTTCTCACTGCTAGAGGATGACCTAATAAAAGTGTGCCATTTTTTCAAAAGTTGAAGGGAAACTCAATGATAATATAAGGTGAACAGTCAAGAGACTTTAAAATGTGCCTGCCTGTCCCACTTTCAATTGGAAATAAAATGTTCCTGACAGATGCTCAGTGTGGAGCTCAAGGAAATCCCAGGTCCCTGGGATTCTGGAACAAGGCCATGCTGTCTATAAAAGAAAATTATGATCTTTGATAGACTTCTCCTGGTGTGGTACAGGTAGAGTCTGGCAAGGCTTAGTCAGATTGTCAGGAGCCCAGGGGAAGCGTAAGTGGATCCAACTGGGTGGTGTTTGTGTGCAGTGGAACAAATGGAGTGGACCACACACAATGGTTTTACAGAGTTAAACATGCTTCAGAAATGCATTTGTTATGATTTACAGAACCATAGTTTCAGTTATTTCCTTATTATGAAATATAACATTCATATACAAAAAGGTGATAACTTTCAAATTACAGTATTACCTTTTTTGCATATATGTTGTATTTCACAATAAGGAAATAAATGAGACTGTGGAAGTCTTTGAAATTTGCTCTCTAACTACTTGTTAAATCACACTTGGAAAATTATCACTTTTATGTATATATGTTATATTCTACAAAAAATGATAAAAAATTTAAAAATGCATTTCTGATCTTCAAGAAATGGATCCAAGAGATTTTATGATTTGATTATATTAATATAAACATGGAACATCAGTGTGCCCATATTAAAAGAAAACACAAATTAATTTTTATTATGGGAATCAATATTTCCTAAGAGCAATGATTATTATTTTAGTTCAAATGGAAACAAATGCATATTCTGTATATTGATAGTCTGTATAGCTAAACACATACACACAGGCAAATATATACATAGAAAAGAAAAAAAACAGTATAGCAAAATGCTAACCTAAATTATCCCTGAATAGTTGCTTTTTAGCTAATTTTTCTTTTCATTTGTGTTTGACTGCAGTTATAATTTCTAAGTCCATTTGCATATTTTAAAAAATTAAAAATTTTTAAAGAAATATTTTAAATGGACTTGATGAGGCATTCTTTCCAGTGATTTAAAGAAATTACTTTCTTTCAAAATGCCACATGGAAGAACATTTCATCTAATTTCTTAGATTAAAGAAAAATTGTTCAGTTAGGATTCTCTAGGGTTTAAATCCCTGCGGTCATGGAGGCATACATAAACCCTAGATTTTGTTCCTAGAAGTCAACTTCCAATCCTCTCTCTCTCTCTCTCCTTTTTCTGAGATTTTCTTAATATTAGGAAAGAAAAATATTATTGCTGGAATATTAATTCAAACACATTGTGGATTCCTTCTGGGCATACAAACATCTTGATATTATAAAAAGTGTTTGAAACCTGAGTGAGAAATTTCCTGGGGACTTTTAATAACAGTTGCAGGATTTCCAGGTGAGTTGGCTTCAGGTGAGGTGACTTGTGGTAACTTTGACTTGTATGGGAGATATTGGGGTCCTGGAACCTCTGAAGCAGGGAAAACATTGTGTAGTCCAAATGCCATAACATCTATTATGTCCATATGTCCATTTTCCAAGGGTTCACCTTGTTAATATCTAATCCCTCCCTCCTTCCTTGGGTATCATTCTGATTTCTGCTATAAGAATATCTACCATGTGCCTAGCATAGTACAGTCATTCTACAAGTTTTAAAAATAAAATAATTAAATGTGAGAATAGCCTCAATGTCTCAAAATCTTGTCAAGAGAAGATGAGAATAATATGCATAAAGTAACAGTAAACACAACATATAAAATTTTGTTTTTCTAACAATGTAGGGATGACAAGAATTTAGAAACTCCTGGTTAAGTAAAAAGGGAAAGCTTTTTGTAATATTGATTTTGGTCTAATGCTTTAACTATTTGAAGTGCTCTAATCAGTAGTCTACTAAAACAGGATATATCAGGTAAACAAAATTAAAAATCAAATAAACCAAGGAATAAATGAGCATCTGTTGTTCTTGATAGACTAAGAATATTGTCATCATTAAAGAAGACTGAATACTGGGAAATAACTAAGTTAAAGCTTAAGGTAAAACCAAGAAGAGAAAATTAAATTTGATGGATTAGGTTATAGGGCACAATTGAAGTCTTTGGAACCATAGATTGTCATGACAACTGTAATAATCAAGGGATGAAGAAATCAATGACCTCAAAATGTAGAGCAGAAATATTTCAGGAAGGTTGTCTGAGTAGTGGTTACAGTTTGATGTCTCTCCCACAACTACCAACCTGAGAGGAGAAAAGGAGAACTGTAGTGAGCCAGACAGTGATGAGAAAGGAAAGCGGAGAACCTGAAAAACATACTGAAGGGCAGTGGTTTAATTAAAACCATGTGAGTTAATGAAAATTAACCAAGTGGTTTAATTAAAACCAGGAGGGTTAAAAGGAGATTCAGGAAAGAAGGCTGAGCCTCCCATTGGTCTCACACTGCTCCTATATGCCCTTTGGATGGCCAGATTTGTCCTTGCTCAGAGTCTTAGAGGTTTTATATTCACATAAGTGTTAAAAAATCATACTGATTAGTCATAGGATTAAAAACTAAAAGGGTGAACATATGTTCCCTGTACTCCATACCTGCCAGACATGGAATTAACCATTTTAACTTTGTTTTTTTGTTTTTTTTTTTGATAATTGTACACCTATTTGCTATGTATTATTGTATCCTTATTTTTCTCATTTCATGTATAATGAAGTCAAGACTCAGAAAATTTGAATAATTCAGTAAAGATAATCCAGCAAATGGGAAAACTTGATATTAAAATGAAATCTGTTTCCAAAATCCATGCTTCCTTCATTATGTTGGTCTTTCATTAGCTCTTTGTTACTATCCTAACCATTACTTTTCCTCATGCAGGAAATTCACTTTAATAAAGTCAGAAATGACATTTAGCTATGGAAAAGAAAATACTTCATTTCTACCTTGAGCTGGTCAGGAAAACTTAGATGATGTCTTCATTTTTGGGATTTACACTAAGATTTTATTAACTTAAAATTTTCACCAACATATTTTTAATGACTCAACATATTTTGTAATCATAACTGGACACATAGAGGCTTTTGTGGTTATAAATTCCTTGCAAATAACTGATCTTTTTGTTTTCTCTAAATAACAAACAAATATAACAAAGATTGAATGAGCCATAGCAAGATAATTACCTATACAGATTTAATCAGCATCCCTCTACAATACTTAGTGAGGCAATGCTCCAGTATCAATCTATAATCTTTGGCAATCATGCTCTGGGAAATAAGGAATGCATTGGCAAAACACAGTTCCAGTTACCCTCTGGTTCAGAGTTTGTATCATCATACAATAGTACAGCCATTTGATACTATAATATGGCTGCTAATGTTATCACATAAAAAAAATAAGACATTTAAAAGATAATAATCCAAACATTTAAATTTAACTTAAACATTCTGCACATATTAAGCAGTTAATAATAGAGAAGTATATGGGGAAATTGCAAACTGGGGACTCTCAATAGTAATATTTTAATATTCTTTCAATACTAACAAATGTACCACACAAATTCAAGGGGTCAATGATATGATGAATTGTATGGTTTATGAATATATCTCAAGAAAATTGCATGTTAAAAAAGCTAATGATCAAATATTCTCAGTTAGTATGTGAGAGCATTGGGTGACTCTAAGAAGGCACTAAAGAATGTGGGAATGAATCTTTGGAATAAAAAAATACGTCAGGAAATGCTACTTCATCACTTTACAAGGTTGCTTAATTATTTTCAGAATAGTAAGGCAATTATTGAAGCATCAGGAGAGAATTAAATGAAAACTTGAAGATATACAAGGCTGTATTTCTTTCAACATCCACTTGTTTACAAAACTCAGAAATTCCTGTGGAGACTCAAAAAGACTACCATCCCAGGGCCAGGATAACTCCAGTGATCCTCTCTGGACATAATAACTCTATCAGTTTTATCTCCCCTAAGATTTATAGGATCCTTCAGTGATGCTTTTTAGCACTAAATTTACATTCATTCTTATATTAATACTCTTAAAAAGCATGAACCTTCAGAATGATGGGACTGTGAAAAACATGTATTTTCCACAACACTGTAGAAAACTACTTCTCTTGAGGAAACTTCATAATTCAAGTTCTGCCTCCTAGGATAATGTTCTTGGGTTCAAAATCCAGCATGACCCTAACCAACTATGCAACCACAGACAAGTTCCTTAAATTATAGATGCCTCAGTTTCCTTATGTGAATAGCTGGGCTGCTTGTTTTATAGTTCACAATGTTTTTCAGAGACCTAAATTAATTAATATACTTTAATGTTTGAGCACAAGGTTTGACACATGGAAAATGTTTTACGTAAGTGTATGAGCATCACTAATATTTTTATTATTTATTATCATTATATCAGAATTTCTCCGAGAACAATCATGATGTTAGCTGAAGGAAATCAGAGTGCCAGAGCCACATTCATCCTCTTGGGCTTCTCTGAGTACCCTGAGCTCCAGGGGCCCCTCTTCCTGGTATTTCTGACCATCTACACAGTGACTGTGTTGGGGAATTTGGGCATGATCATGATTATCAAGATCAATTCCAAACTCCACACACCCATGTACTTTTTTCTCAGCCACTTGTCCTTTGTGGATTTCTGTTTTTCCACTGTAGTTACACCTAAACTCTTGGAGAACTTGGTTGTGGAAGACAGAACCATCTCCTTCACTGGGTGCTTCATGCAGTTCTTCTTGGCTTGTACATTTGCAGTGACAGAAACATTCATGCTGGCAGTGATGGCCTATGACCGATTTGTGGCTGTTTGTAACCCGCTGCTGTACACAGTCATCATGTCCCCAAAGCTCTGTGCATCCTTAGTGGCTGGACCCTACACATGGAGTATACTCTCTTCCCTGATACTGACATATTTCCTCTTAGAATTATCTTTCCGTGGGTCTAACATCATAAACAATTTTGTCTGTGAGTACTCTGCCATTGTCTCAGCCGCCTGCTCTGAACCCTATATCAGCCAAATGCTTTGTTTTGTCATTGCCATATTTGATGAAGTGAGTAGTCTTGGGATCATCTTCACTTCTTATATTTTCATTTTTGTCATTGTCATAAGAATGCCTTCTGTGGGTGGGTGGCAGAAAGCTTTCTCCACCTGTGCCTCCCACCTGATGGCCATCACTATTTTCCATGGGACTGTGTTATTCCTCTATTGTCTACCCAATTCCAAAAACTCAGGGCTCATTGTCAAAGTAGGCTCTGTGTTTTATTCAGTGGTGATCCCCATGCTGAACCCTTTGATCTACAGCCTCAGGAACAAAGATGTGAAAGAGACCATCAGGAAATTAATGAATCAACCAATAAAAGTTTGTTGAAGTTTTTTTAAATTCCTAAGGAATCTCATTTATTATACTTGGGATTATACAATGTTTCCAATAGAGGTGATGTTTCAATTTATTTTGTTCATTTCATCTGACCAGATTTTTAAATCTTTTGTTACAGACTAGGTAACTGATCATTTACTGTCTATTAACTGCAATGTTTAATAAAATCACTTTGAACTTTATATGAAGTAATGCAAGTGTAGTGTATTGAATAATGTTCCCCCAACATATCTTGTTCACCAGAACATCAGATTGTGAACTTTTTATAAAATGGGGCCTTTGCAGATGTAAGTTAAGGATCCAGATGAGATCACAGTGGAGCATTACTATAGACAGCAAAGGACACACAGACACACAGGGAAGAAGGCCATGTGCGGATGGAAGCAGAGATGAGTGTTAGGCTGCCAGAAATGAAGGAACACCAGGAGCAAGCAGAGGGTGGAAGAGGCAAATAAGCCCTCATCCCTAGGGCCTTTGGAGAGAGTACAGCCCTGCTGGCAACTTTGTTTTAGACTTTATCCCCCAAAACTATCAAAGAATAAATTTCTGCTGTTCTAATTCACCAAGTGTGTAGACAATATGTTGTGGCTGCTCTGGGAAAACAATACAGCAACTAATTATTAGACCACAAACCCAAATCACCCAGTTCATATACTGGCATAATAAATGATGTTTTACACATTCATCATCCTGTTGAAGCCATGAGAATGTCAGGCTATTTCTGGACTCTCAACTATATTCCTTTGTCTATTGATATCCTAGTGCCACTTGGTTTTGAATACTAATTCCTGATTTCAAAAGTCACTCTTTTCCATTACCTTAGTGGTCAGCTAATGAGTGGAGACATATTTCTTTAAAGGCCTAGAACAATAAAAGAAAAGTGTCCCAGTCTTTCCAGATGAGTTTTGTGCATGCTGATGCCCACCTTTAACACTGAGCCTGAACATCAGCCTGAGATGAGAGATCAGGGCCCTCTCAGGTCTTTCCTGAGCATCTCCCAGGCTTGGGCATACACCTGGCCCTCTATATTCCTAGAAACATGTCTGAGCTTTTCAAAGCATCTCGTGACTGAGCTGTCTCCCATGTTTTTTGTGGTCTATTTTTTGTCCCAATGGTAATTCGTTTCCACAGGCAGCATTTTTGTTTAAATGTTTTCATTCCCTGGATAGCCACCTCAGCACTGCAAAATTCCCAGGATAGGTAACATAAGGCAAACCCTTTGAACCAGTCCTCCAGGGAGCCACCAGACTGATCAAAACAAATGACAACTATTCTTTGAGAATAAGGTCCATTCTGCTCCCTCTGGTACCATTGTTCTTATGAGAACATGGGCTGTTGGCTCCAAGGCCACCACCAAACCATGGAATGGGAAATAGGACCATGGCAATCTAGAAAAGCACAAAGTTCTCTATTTTTACTGAGATTCAGCTCTTTGTTCTTAACAAAGCATTCCCCTCCTTGCTGCAAATTTTTGTTAGTTTCTAGAGTTCCAAAGAAAATTGATTTTGACAGTTTTTACTAGTTACTCCTTGCTTGTATTGAGGAATGGACTTTCCAAGTTCCCTACATTGCCATTTTTTATTACATCACTCTTTAGGAAGGAAAAATGCAAAAAATAAGAAAAAATAAAAAATTCAAGAAATAGTGACACATATTTTAGGTAGATAAAAAAGATAGATTATAAAAGACTCTGAGGAAGAAAAATCAAGCAAAACATTAAGAAAATGGTTTGGGAATGCAGTAACCACAAAAGACTTGTGACTTCAGGTTTCACACCAATAGTCTGAAACTCAAGGATACAGGAGCTTGAGTGACACAGCCCATTGATAGCAGCCTTCTGGTGCACATAGTGAGAGGGACAAGAGCATAAAGTGAGCATAGAGAGGCAAAATGTAAAATATTAAATAATCATTTGCATAATAAATATTCAAAAATCTGTTACATTTTTGACTAAATTAACAAAATCTGTTCATTTATTCTTCTTATTTTCTAGCACCTTGCTAAATATACATAACATCTTAAATACTGCATCTCACCATCTAGGGAAAGCAAAGGGATTAATCTGAACTTCCCTTTAAAAAAAATCAATTAGCAGTAGTTCATACACTTTAGTGATCCTAAGTGTCACCCAAATTCCTTATTTAATATAGAAATCATTGGATCACATTGCTAGGAATCCTGATTTAGGAAATCCTATTTGCATCTGGGAATCTTCATAACCCAGAATTCCAGTCAATTCTGGAAAAGATGATGTAGGGACTACCCTTTGAGAATCCTGCATTAGCTTAGGTTTATTAGTTCCAGAAGGAATTTTAATGATATACAAATAAAGCCTAGAAGTCAATTCCATGTTTTAAATCTTCTGTGTAATTACAAGGAAATTCTAGTCATTAAAAAGGATATAAGATACCCAGAATTTGCCTTAATTACTTGTTTTGAGGCTGTGAGGAATGAGTTGCTACTGATTCTCCCGAGTTTGAGCCCCAAGGGCTATAGAGTTAGGTATAAGATCCATGATGCCCCAGTTAACTCAGCTTATAGAGGAACAGGGGGCAGTGGCCTGTTTCTCTGTAGCAGGTAAGTTGCTTCAGATTTTCTTTGAAACAATGAAAATATGATTTTCCTAATAGAGTACTTTGGGTCATTAATTTTTCTTTTTATGTTAGTTACTGTAATTGCTCTCCAAAACTGATTAACTAAGAACTTCATACTCTGAAAATAATTGTATTTATCACCCACTAACAACCATTTCACAAAGAATATAATAAACTTGCCACCTAGAAATGGATATTTATCCATATCCTATTCATACACATCTTAAGTGGGTGTATGTAAACTTTCATAAGAATTGACTCAATGTGCTGTTATTCATATGCAAAGATAACTTTCTGGTTTGTATTGCTAGAATATTTGATAAATCTTAGCTTTCAAGAGTTATGGGAATTCAAAGATGTTTTAGAGAGTCAGCTTGGTTTGATATATACATAGAAGCTATCTGGATGAGGCATGATCTTATGGAGGAAACTCACTCCAATAACTCCCTTTTATTTTTCTTTTAGAAAATCATAACATATTTGATACTCACTCACATAAATCTTTTTGGTATGAACAACTCTGTCCCATCATCTTCCATTAAAGGGACTGTGGTAATGGCTGAAAAAAATCCGAGTGTGGAGACCACCTTTACCCTCTTAGGGTTCACAGATTACCCAGAGCTTCAGATTCTGCTCTTACTGGTGTTTCTGTCCATGTATGTTATCACTGTAGCATGAAATCTCAGGATGATAGCAGTCATAAAGATTAACCCCAAATTTCATACCTTCGTATATTTTTTCCTCAGTCACCTTCCTTTTGGTGATTTTTCTCACTCTTCCAACATCACTCCCAAGCTGCTTAAGAACTTGGTCATAGCAGACAAAGCATCTTGTACTTGAGCTGCATGCTGCAGGTTTTCCTGTCCTGCACTGCTGTGGTGACTGAGTCCTTCCTGCTGGCTGTGGTGGCTTATGACCACTTTGTGACTTTACACAGTGGCCATGTCACAGAGGCTCTGTGCCCTGCTAGAGGATGGGTCATATCTCTGGGGTATGTTTGGCCCCTACGTGCTCCTTTGTTATGCTCTCCATCTACACTATTATGGGCATAATGTAATTTGTGTATTTTTTGTGAATATACTGCTCTCATTGATGTCTCAAGCTCCAATACACACATTCCCCACCTGCTGCTTTTTGGCTTTGCCACCTTCAGTGAGGTGAGTACTCTCTTGATCATCCTCACTTCATCTGTTTTTATTTTTGTGACTGTACTGAAAATCCATTCTGCCAGTGGGTGTAGCAGAGCCTTCTCCACCCAACTGACCTCCATCACCATCTTCCATGGGACCATGCTATCCCTCTACTGTGTGACCAACTCCAAGAACTCAGGACAGTCAAAGTGGCCTCTGTATTTTACACAGTGGTCAATCCCATGCTGAACCCTCTCATCTACACCCTGAGGAACAAGGATGTGAAGGAGGCCTTCCAAAAGTTAATAGATACAGAAGTCTTATTTCACTGAACCAACCTCAAATGTTTTTCATCCCAATGAGTAACTGGGCCAGTTCCAAATGCATCTAAATCACACAGAATTTTGTAAGATGCTTTTATAGAAGATGGTGATTTTAATAGATTGTCAACTGATAAGTTCAAATCCTTTGACAATGTCAGAGGTTTAATTCTGTGATACAATCCACAGAATTTTGATCCATAAATTATTTATTTCTTCAAATTGTCTAACAGCAAACAAACAAAAATCCTACAAATAACAGCTGTAAAAGGCAAATTTGTTATAAATACTAATAACTTTCATTTCTTTAACATTTTCTGAATGACAGGCTCTGAGACAAATTTTGTCAAATTGTATCACATTTAAGACCCAAAGTGATACATGAGGTCAGGTAATAGTAATATTCTGTTTTACACAGGAGATTTACCTAGGAGATTAAATACATTGTCCAGTGTTTTACAGCTAGAAAGTTAAAGAACAAAGTCTCAGAGAAGGATTTGTTCTAATAATCCATTTCTTAATGCAATTTAACCACAAGAATAGGGTATAAACACAAACACTGTAAATTATACATGATATATTCAATGACTGCATGAGCATGAAGAGCCTTTGAAAGAGCGAGGAGGATAGCTAATGCTGAAAGAAGGTCTTGAGGCTCACTTTCCAGAAACAGAAGTGCCTGCTCCAAGCCTAGAAGACAGAATAAAATTTAGTTCAGTTGACTGGGGAAAGGATCTAGAAGGCAGGGACAATAGCAGATGCAAATTACCAAACAGTAAAACTTCACAGTTGATTTCATGAACTTCTGTGTGGCTAAAGTGGGTGGGAATAAGGAATTGAGATCTGTATGGTAGAAAAGTGAACATAATCTAGACTGTAGCCCTTTTCTCCTGCCCATTGTCCATGAAGCTCTGGTGTTTACTTTTATTCTTCTCTCATATTGCCATTATCATTATTAAGAATTTCTATGTGTCAGACACTATACTAGATGGCTTATAAGCATTTGTATTTACTTAATTCTCACAAGGACTGTATTTGTATTTACAAATAGGAATCTTGAAGTTTAGAAGATTGTCCCAGGTTTCATAGTTAGAACCTCTAAATTTAAATTCAAACCCAGATCCATCTGATACCAATATTTACATGGGATTTGTAGACTTTGCTGATTCAATGAACTTAGGTTTCCTTACCCCTGTGTGGAGAAAGTAATGACTCATGGGCTTTTTGTAAATATGGAATGTGATAATCCATATAAAAATTTCCATGACAATACCTAACAGGTATAGTTTACTTCTTGAAGTAGGTAACAATTTGCCAATACATAATAGGCATAATGAATATTTCTGATGAACATAATTCTAATGAATATTTGCAGAATTAAATCACTGATGTCAATGTCTCCCTGAAGACCCTCTTTCAATAATGTATCCAGAGGTATATGCATTAATTAATCTCCATTCAGAATTTTAGTTGTAGTGTGACTGAATCCATGGCAGAAAGAGAAGTTCTCAATGATGTATTTCAGGATTTCTGAACAATAGTTGTGACTTTTGTCCAGTTTATCCAAACATTAGTCCATAAAGTGGTATGGGTCTGTTCCAGTTTGCTAATGCTGCCATTTTGCAAAATATCAGAAATGAATGGGCTTTTATAAAAGGGGTATATTTGGTTACAAAGTTATAGTTCTGAGGACAAAAAGTATTCAAACAAAGGCATCAACAAGGGGATACCTTCACTGGAGGAAGGCCAATCGGGTTCAGAACACCTCTGTCAGCTGGGAAGGCATGTGGCTAGTGTCTGTTTGCTCCCAGGTTGCATTTTAAAATGGTGTTTTCCAGACTATCTCTGGGCTTGTCTCTCTTAGCTTCTCCAGAGCAAATTCTGCACTAGCATCTCTTAGCTAAGCACCTCCAAACATCCTCTGTCTGCATCTGCAAGCATCTAAGCATTAGCAAGCATCAGCAAGAATCAGAGCCTATTGACAGCTCTTTTTAAAGGCTCCAGTAAACTAATCAAGACCCATGCTGAATGGGCAGTGCCACACTTCAATGGAAATAATCTAATGTAAAGTATGGCCTACAGTTGGGTGAATCACATCTTCATGGAAACAACCTAATCCAAATATCCCACAGGATTGGATAAAAATATGGCTTTTGGGGGGACATAATGTATCCAAGCTGGCACAAGGTCCATGTGGATACGTAACTGTAGTGGAATTTTAAAAATGATAATGGAATAATGTTAAGTGTTTTCATAATATTAAATATTAATGAATGGCACATATTTTGATATTACACTTTTCATTTTATGGTGTTAAAATATTTTTCTTGTGTGGAGTAATTATATCAGTACAAGGGAGTTCTGTTTACTTCTGCATGTGTGTTTAATTAATTAATTGAAATTCTATTTTGTATTCTATCCTGGATAAACAATGAGTTTATAGAAGTTTGTTGTGAGCCAAAAGTTATTATGAAACTGAAATATATTAAATTCCAAAAGCTGGGCATCAGGCTTCTAATAATCCTGTATCAAGAAGTCTAGATTTTTCTGGGTAACATAATGCCTGGTCTTGTTTTCAGTGTGTTAACACAATTCTATTTCACCAGAAGATTCTTTTAAATGGATCTATTTAAAATTCCATCCACAGAGTCAATAAATCCTTTGACTGAATGTGTTGTTTTCTCACGTAATTGAAAGTGTGGAATAGAGTTACTTAGAGGATGATGCTGACCTGCCATAGGGAAGGGCTTTCTGATCTGTTAATGCATATGATAATGAGTGACTTGCCTTTAAAGTTATTTGTTTTACTTGTCAGTATTGATTGTTAAACATGTAAGAAGCATTGAGTTTTGGGGAGACAAAGATTGATGCGCTGTGTAGTAAAAGGAGGAATAGTTTTTCAACACCTTCATTCCTTCCATCCTGAAGATCCATGAATTCCATTAATGGGTGCCCTAGCACTTGAGACAGTAACTTCTTATTTTGAGAAGAACACAGGGCAAGGACACTTATATGTGATGTGTAGATCATTATGCCAGTTTGGATATATTATGTCTCCCCAAACACCATGTTCTTTGATGAAAAGTGAGGGGCTGATGTATTAGTGTTGATTAGATTGGAATCCTTTGAGTGTTTGCATGGAGATGTGACTCAATGAACTGTGAGTGAAATGTTTGATTGGATAATTTCCATGGAGATGTTACCCTGCCCATTCAGGGTGGGTGTTAATTGGATCACTGGAGTCCTATAAAGGAATTCACAGACAGAAGGACCTGCAAGCAACTGAGAGTGACATTTTGGAAGAGCTGCAGCTAAGAGAGGACAAAATGCCCCAAGAGCAACATTTGGAGAAAGCCATTTTGAAATGCAACCTAAGAGCAAGTGGATGCCAGCCATGTGCCTTCCCAGATACCAGAGGTTTTCTGGACTCCATTGGACATCCTCCAGGGAAGGTACCTGATTGTTGATGCCTTACTCTGGACATTTTATGGCCTTAAGACTTTAACTGTGTAAGCATATAAACCCTCTTTTATAAAAGCCAATCCATTTCTGGTTATTTTGCATAACGGCAGCATTAGTAAACTGGAACAATGATGAAATACAAGTTTAAATAAATTATCATTTCCACAGGTTTATATAACTAGAAATGACTGAGGTAAAGCAAAACTTAACTCTTTGAGTCCAAATCAAGTGCCCTTTCAGAATACTGTCTTTGAGGCTGTCAATATGAGAAGTCATAGAAATTATTTTTTTTCCTTCAGAATGGACAACTGATGGTTTCATTTCAATATACCTGGATTATGACTGGATAGTATTGACTCCAAAGGCTGCATTCCCATTATTATTAGGCCTGTAAGTTTTCTCTTTTCTTTTTTCTAATTTATAGTTTTAGGCCCACAATGAATGCAATAAATCATTAGGTGGGGTTATTAAGGAATCATGATTCAAAATGTCTGAACTAAATTTCATATGAAGAAATAAGCAAGCACAAAATCCAAGGAAAAACCCTAAAAGTTAAAACAAATTACAGCAGGAAGGTTAAACTTTATAAAATTTAACAAAAATTATATAATGTCATTATTAAGCAGTGACATATTGGGAAAAATAGGTAACCAAGTGAAAAAAGATAAAATTGGAACTGTTCTCTATTTCACATGCCAAATGAGTGTTCTAGAGAATGGAGGTTAAAGTTTAGATTAAGTAAATATGTAAAAGCTTCATGACAAAAACAACAGAAAAGAAATTAAAATGACAAATGAATAATTGTAAAAAATCATTATGTATCACATACAGTTGAAGAGTAAACAACAAACAATCCTATAGAAAAATAGATATTTGATTAAATAGTTCCCATAAAAGGAATACAAATTAATCCTTAAGTATATGAAAAGTGTTTCAACTGCATTTGTAGTAAGAAAAGCAAATAAAAACTTTCCTGAGATATCATTTGTCCCTGTATCAGATTGGCAGAAATACAAAAATTTAATGACATATCCTGTAAATGAAGTTTGGGGGGAAAAGACATTTTTGTTCACTGGGGGCAAAGTTGTAAGAAACTAAAGTCCCTACAGAAGGTGACTTTAAACACTCAGAAAATCACATATGCATTTATCCCTTTTCTAAGCAATCACAAATCTAAAAATCCATTTTAAAGATAGAATCACAAAAAATATGAAATAACATTAACAAGCATTATTTATAATAACAAAATGGATAAAATTCAATATGAAAATAATCTATGGGTCACAGTGAAGTACTATTTAACTGTAATAAAAGAAAGAGGATGACTTTTATACTCTGTTATGGAATGTCCTCCATGGTATATTGTTAAGTGAAAAAAGATGAGATGCAGAAAATTGTTTAAAATATGGAAAAATTTTTGAAACAATTAAAAAATAAGTAAAATGGGTAAGTAAGGATGAAAACTTCTGGGACTGTACCTTATAAAATAGTTTTCATTTTAGAAAAAGGTAATATTTAATACAATTTGAAAAAAAAAAGAGATTTATATTAAGAACCAAAGAAAAACAATCTCTACCAACTGAAAGCAAATAAAAATAAATTAACCTATCAATGTTTCAAACACACCTACATAGTGTAAAGCATTTTCTTTAGGACTTGCAATACAGCACTTTGACAGTGCCTCACTTCTACCTGATTATATTAGTATAAAGTAAATAAATAATTATATAAATGACATTGAAAACAAAATTGTCCTCATAATAGAAGTGACAGCTGTAGTATCAAAGAAGGTGTGTGTGGTGGCTTGGAGTTATGTACCCCAGAAAAGCATGTTCTTAATCTTACTCCACTCCTTTGGTTGTGAATCTTTTAAATAGGATCTTTTGATGAAGTTATTTCTGTTAAGGTGTGGCCAATTGAATCAAGATGGGCCTTAATCCTATTACTGGAGGCCTTAAAAAGAAGGTCACAGAGAGAGAAGCTTGGAAGAAATAAAAAGCTGGAAGACAAGGGAACCTGATATGTTTGCATAGTTTGCTCCCTCACTTCATAATGGCTTGTGCTTAAATTGCATTTCTCTGTGGTCTTGCATGATCTCCCTACTTAAACTGATAACCCTAGCTGGTCTCTTCAGCACTACTCATTATTGGAAAAATAATTACATATTTGTTTTTGTATTTTTTTGTTTTCCCCATTGCATGCCAATTTGATAAAGGAAGGAAATTTGCCTCTCTTTCCCCCCAATACCTAAGATAGTGCCTGGCTCATGTTAAACCTATAACAAATATTTGGTAATGACTGGATGAATAAAGAAATGAATATGTATGTAAACTCCTTATGCACTCAACCTCCTTTCCCTGGTTTCCATAACAGAAAACAAAGTGCACAAAATATGACTTTTTAGATAATGATTAGTGCATACCTACTCTTCAGTCTATGTTCAATGGAGCTGATCATTACTACAAAGAGATTATATCTCTTTTGAGAGAAAAGTTTGAATGTGATTCATTTCTGAATGAATGTTTAATCTCATTAATTAATTTAATTGCATAAATTTAATCTCATAAAACAATTGATTTAAATTAATGAAATTAATTACTCTCATATCTTTGCTTGCATTGGGTATGCAAAATATTTGCTGAATAAATACACTCAATAAAACTTTTATTTGCACAATAGGATTTTTTTTTTACATTTTTATTCTAGTGAAATATATACAACCTAAAATAAAAATATGGAATGCTTCATGAATTTGTGTGTCATCCATGTGCTGGGGCCATGCTAATCATCTGTGTCATTCCAATTTTAGTATATGTGCTGCTGAAACCAGCACCACAATAAAACTTTGGTAAGGCTACTTTTTCCCAAACTTTTACTAAAGGAGAATATTTGAGATACTGGTTTCCATTTGTTAGTAATTTCATCAGGCTGTATTTGATTTTGGAAATTCAGTATTTGTATTTTATAAATCTGACTAGAGATAAGAAATCCAGCAGAATGAACAGTTTGTTTTGTTTTTAGTTTTGACCACCCGGTTTTAATAATCACCTCTTCTAAAACAAACCTGATTGTTCTTTGTTCTTTCAACTATCTCCCCTCTACAACCCAAATCCCCAGAGTTTTGGTAGTTTCCCATGTTCATGGAAAATCTTATTTATCTTTCAACAAATATTCTTTAATACACTGACTTTGCACTAGTTACCATCTTGAGACTTGAACTAGATCAGTGAGCCAAACAGCAGAAATTCCCTGCTTTCCTGAAACTCATTCCAGCAGGAGGAAACACAATGTACACTAAATGCAATAAAATATGTTTGAAGCTTATTGAGTATTTTAAACACTAAAATTGGGTAGTAGGATAATCTCTGCAATACAAATGTGGGTTCACAGAACTGTATGTTATTGAAAAGGTGCATTTAAGCAAAAACTTAAAAGGAAAGCATGGCAGTCAGAAGAAACACCAGTAGAAGGGACCAGAAGGAAGAAGATACTATTTTGTCAAGGAATTGCAAAGAGGTCGGAATAGCTGGAAAAGACAGAGAGAGAAAGAGCAACAAAATACATAGAGATTTAACAGAGATCAGACCATTTTTCCACTTGAATATTTGCCATTGTAAGTATTTATTCTCAATAACTCATAATCACCTGAAAGCTGGCTTTTCACACTTCTCCAATATGTTTTGAGTGGGTGGTGTGGAGGAAGAGGGTTATGACAGATATATGAAGTCACTCACTGGTATTTGATAATTATGAATCCTGTGATTATATTCATTTTTATAATTGTGGAGGGTATAGGAGTGATAATAGCTTAAGGGAAATGACTTTAAAATTTAAATTGTTTCATATTTTCAATGTCCCTAATACTGCTATATTTTCCACCAAGTTTTCTAGTACACAAAAATTATATCAGAGAAAGGTGGTTAATTTTAATTGTTTACTTTGTGTTCTCTGGAGAATAGGGCAATAGAAATTCTCCAGGGTTCATGTCCCAACAGTTGTGACTGCAGATATTAGATTGCAGGCATCACTCCCGACCAAACTTTCCAGAGACAAGAGATCCTGCCTTTGCCATCATCAGTAGGTTTGATTTAAGATTCCAAAGATATACTTAACAATTTCAATGTAGGGTGTCTAGAACTCAACTTTGGTGGGGGAGGAACTTATTCATTAGAGCAAGACAGTTTTTGAGAAATATTTAGTCATTACAACAGTTTCAAATATGGATGTGCAAGGAACAGGAAGTAGACTTTTTAAACAGAGTTTTGCATAGAAGTGCTGGCTCAGCTGTGCTCCTAAATAACAGTGCCATGAACAACAGGTATCTGGGGTGGAGGAATAGAAGATGCCTGAGAGTTTTATAAATGTCTATTTATTTCCTTCTGTAATTTTTGGAGGAGTTGTCAAAGTGGAAAAGTATATGAATATAATTGAATTCTCACATGAAAAAAATTAAAAAGAAACCAGTTTTAATTAAGATTATAAAGCCTGGAAAAATGTTGGCTCCTGGAAGCAAAATGAACATTAAAATAGAAAGAAATTATAGGGAAGAAGATTTCATCTAATGTTTTTCCTAGGTACAAAGATATAATGAATATTATCATCAATTTAATCACAGTAGTTGAGACAAAAAAGTCAGGACATCAAACATATGCATTGGTTAAAAATTAATTCTTAAATGTCTTAGATAAAGGAAATATGTTTTTAAGAAAAAAATGTAATAATTAGAATGTCCAGCTGTGTGATAGATTACCTTTTGAGGTTAAATTTAATTTTCAGATTTGTATGTATAGGAACCAATGGAGCTATTGAGGGTTTCAGTCTTGCATACGACCTGATGTCTTACTGCTGGGACATTTGAAATTTAAGACCAGAGATAACCTTACCAGAACTGATAGAAAAGGAGTTCCTGATATGACAGGATCTGAGAGGAGCCTGGCACCAATTCTAGAAATAAAAAAATATATATTTTTATTACTGTTTTCCCATGAAATGTCTTCATAGTGTAGTATTAATTTAAGATTTTCACCCATCTCTTTCATATGTAATAAAGGGTCAGAATGAGTATTTTCTGTTTCTTGATGGGAGAGAAGAGAGAGAGACCTGGAAAATAAAAGTTGCTAGGTCAGAGTATGACAATATTTCTGGATGAGAAGATTTCTCTAAATCCCATTCTCATGTGTTTCAACCTGATTCTGCTCACTAGACTATCTCTGTGGCTTGTCCCACTGTCACTGGAATATTTAGCATGGTTTTAGAGTCTCTGGTTTGCTCAAAATTAAACTCTGTGATCATTAACAAAGAAATCTGCTCATATATGAACCTTTTACATGGACCAGAGCCTGGTATAGGGAAGTGGACATATGGCTGGGAGTCTGGAGTTCAGGGTCCTGGTCACTGATTCAGGGATTGGTTTTTATAAGTCATTGGCCAAGTCAAGACTTCTAGCTTCTTGTTTTGTTATCTGCATAACAAAGAAATTAGTCAAGATTATCATGTATTTTATTATTCCTCAAACAATGAGAAAGAATTGGAGGTTAGGACTCCCTGATTTGAAGAGAATTTTCTCTGAAAAAATTAAATGAAATTTATTTTGGTATCAAGTTTTCTGCATCAGATAGAAAAAACAATAATTAAAGGGTTAGAAGTAATTAACAATAAAGACACAAATGAAAAGTGTTAAGGCTGTCCATTCTTTATGTTTCATGTGTACATTTGATAAATTAGTTTAAAAATCTCAGATTTTTATTACTCACTGTACAGAGATGGCATTGTTAATTATTGCATTATGCTGAATTTATGTTTTATGAACTCATAAAGTTCAAGGAGACCTGATAATTCCATTAAAAATTATCATCAAACAACTTGCACTCATTCTCCTATATTTTTATATATTAAAATAACAGGTAAGAATTTAAATAGTTCAAAATTATAATTGGTTTTCCTTAAGAAAAATTAAAAATGACTAGTTATGTTTTAAAATTTTAATTACTCAGCATATTTTGGATAATAAATAGAGAGAGATTCTGAAGACGTATGGCTCATCTGGTGTTAGCAAGGGACAGTTAATCAAGCTTCCTATATGCTCACTCTCCTTAATATTTTTGTTTCCAGGACTGACTTTCAGATTTTCAACAGATAGAAAACATGCTTTTGTCAGGGGGAAATAAAAGTGGGGCCACATTCACCCTCTTGGGCTTCTCAGATTCCCCAGAACTGCGGGTCCCCCTCTTCTTAGCATTTCTGGCTATCTATAGTGTTACTGTTGCTGGAAACCTTGGCATGATTGTGATCATCAAAATTAACCCCAAACTGCATACAACCATGTACTTTTTCCTCAGCCATCTCTCATTTGTGGATTTCTGCTATTCCTCCATCACTGGTCCCAAGATGCTAGTGAACCTAGTTGTAGAAGACAGAATCATTTCACTTTTAGGATGTGTACTACAATTCTTTTTCTTTTGTACCTTTGCAGTGACTGAATCTTTTTTACTAGCTGTGATGGCCTATGACTGCTTTGTAGCTATTTGCAACCCTCTGCTCTACACAGTTGCCATGTCCCAGAAACTCTGTGCCATGCTGGTGGTTGGATCATATGCCTGGGGAGTGGCATGTTCCTTGATACTCACATGCTCTGCTTTCAACTTATGTTTTCATGGTTTCAACACAATTAACCACTTCTTTTGTGAGTTCTCCTCACTGCTTTCTCTCTCCTGTTCTGATACTTATCTCAACCAGTTGTTGCTTTTCATCTTTGCCACATTTAATGAGGTGAGCACACTACTCATCATTCTCACCTCTCATGTGTTCATCATTGTCACCATCCTGAAGATGCATTCAGCCAGTGGGCGTCACAAAGCCTTCTCCACTGTGCCTCCCACCTGACTGCCATCACCATCTTCCATGGCACCATCCTCCTCTTCTACTGTGTGCCACACTCCAAAAATTCCAGGCACATGGTCAAAGTGGCCTCTGTGTCTTACACAGTGGCAATCCCCATGTTGAATCCTCTGATCTACAGTTTCAGGAACAAGGATGTCAAGGAAACTGTCATGAAGGTAATGGGCACTAAAGTATTTTCTCACTAAGCATATTGTAAATCAATTGTGCCCAAAAAGGTTGCTTTTAAAAATACTTTTAGAAGTCAATAAAGAGTTAATGTTTTACAATTGGAAGGACATTAATTTTGGTTTAGGTAGATTAAACTTGTTTGTATCTTACTTGCTGGAGAAAATCAATTAACTTAATTCCTGTCATTTTTAGTTTCTTATCTACAAAATTGTAATAACATGACTTTGCAAATAATCTGATTGTGAAGACTGAAAGAAAAAATAATTGGCATGTGATACACCTTGTATAAACTAAATAGATATTAATTTCTTCCCCCTTCTTATAGGATACTTTCAATATGGTATGTCCTCAATAAACCCATGAATTTCTCGTATAAAGGTATAAATTGTAGTAAAAATAAGACGTAGTACTTGCCTTTAAGAACACAAAATCCAATGGCAATTGTATTTCATCAAATAAAGAAGTTATTGTTTAAAGCAGAAATAGTAAGTATCATGAGAAGAAGTAAGAGAAGGGAAAAGTTAAATACATTTAAGGACATTAATATGTGTTCATAAGACACATATTTGAAATTGGTCTTGGAGAATGGGCAAGATTTTATCAGACATTTCAATGAGGAAGGTGTTTTATTAGCACAGAATAGCATGAACAAAATCAAGGAAGTGAGAAGCTACTATTGAGTCAATAATCTAAGCATTTTTGAGTGAATATCATGTAGTGTGTATACATGTGTGCATGTTCTCATATGTGCACACATGTGTGTGAGTTGAGTATATAGGTTACTTTGGCATGAATGCAGTTTTTGCATTTCAAAAGATATTGTCTATATCCTGAATATGTTTTATACAAGAGCTCCAGCATAAAAATATAATAAACTGCAACAATCTACACCAGAAGTTTAGAAATGGTAGATTGGGTAAAAAAAAATTTTATGCATAAAGTGGGTGTGAGGGTTTAACTAAACATGAATCCAGTGGAAGTCAAGAATGGAAACACAGTTTTGAAAGAAAGATATATGGAAGGTTTATTGTCTGATGGTTTGGACCTCTGTCAACTGCATGGAAAACTAGCAAGTTTTTTGTGAAATTTCTATGAGCAGAATTACTGCCAGCCTGGACTGCAATGAACAGAAAATGAATGAACTGAAGGAAGAATGACTTCAAGGGCAGAACCATGGAAGCCAAGATCTGAACAGAAGCAATCTCCTTTAGGACAAGAGAGTGGGTCCACCTATGTTTATGGAAATTTTAGGTTCACCCATGTGTTTGGAAAAGCAGACCATTTACCCTGATATTTGGAGGGGGCAGAACTTGTTCCCATTTTTCATTGAGAAGGATGCCACCCCAATGCTCAGAGGTGGTGAGGCCTATGTTGCCATCCCAATGCTTGGAAAGAGTGGGCACTCCACCCTATTTCTTGGGGAGAATATGGCCACTGTGCAAGCACTTGCAAGGGGTAGGGCTGCCCTTCCATGAGGGCCAGATTACATACATCAGTCCTTTGATGATTCTCAGATCTTGAACTCTAATGGAGTTTGCCCTGCTGGGTTTTGGAATTGTTTGGGACCGTGACTCTTTCTAATTTCTCCCTATAGGAATGGGAATGTTTATCCTCTACCTGTCCCTTCATTGTACACTGGAAGCAGATAACTTGCTTTCTTGATTTCACAGGTCCACAGACAGAGGGGAACTGTGCCCCAGAAGGGACCACACTGATAAACAATTTTTATGAGACTTTGTACTTAATATTGTTATTGAGATGACTTAAAGCTTTGGGATACTGTGATGGAATGAATGTATTTTGCATGTCGAAAGAACATGCCTTTGGGGTCCAGAGGGTAGACTGTGGTGGCTTGGAGCTATGTACCCCAGAAAAGCATGCTTTTAACTTTATCCATTCTTTTTGGTGTGGACCCATTATATATAAGATCTCTTTAAGATGTTTCCTAAGGTGTGGACCAAATGAATTAGGCTGGGATTTAAGCCAGATTAATGGAGTCCTTTATAAACAGAGTGAAAATCAGATAGAAAAAAAGTCATACAGAGCAGCCAGAAGCTGAAGGTCAGTGGAACCCAGAAGAAAAGGTAGAAGCCAGGAAAGGCTGCCATGTGCTCCTTGATTTTGGACTTCTCCTAGGCTCAAAACCATGAGCCACTAAATTCCTTTTATCTAAGCCAACCCATTGTGAGGTATTTTATTTAGCAGTTAGGAAATTAAAACAGCAAGGATGGTAAGTGCCCAATCTGTGTATGTGCTATCATTCTGCCATTGCCACCCAAGCCATCACAAAGTGTCAGTACCATATGCTTTTTTTTCTAAATATAGGTATAATGTCTGGATCTTTCTCAACAGAACTCTTATCCAACATTTTTTTTAAAAGTGATTGGAGTTTCCATGTGCTGAAAGCTACTATTTTGCATACACTTATTTAACATTTAGTAAAAAACCATGTAGTTATTAATAGCAACAGATATTTAAATTGAATAAAGTGAAAAATATTGCCTTAGATATTGATTGTCTAATAAAAGAATGCTTTTTCTATTGAATTAACTTGTTTCACTTGGTATTTATAAATGATTTATCTTTCATTACACATCTGATACCTATACAGCTTCTAATTTTATTTGAAAGTAGAAAACTAGTTGTATTAACCTTGAGTTGTATTAATACTGTTAATCCTAACATTTACACCTGATATATGTAACTTATGTAGTGAAAATTACTGAGTAATTTCTCTTATTTCTCTCCTACTTTTGCAAACAATGATCACATTGTGTGATGGAACTGACACAACCCACTCAGCTTTCAGTCTTAAGAAATAGAAGTCTATGCAATTTAATTACTTTTCTAAAGCTGTAAAAGCAATTTAGTGACAGTATCAGGGTACTCATGGCAGACTCATGCTACTCCAGCAAACACATTTTCCACTAAATACTAGAATCAATCTCATGTTCTTTTTTTTCAAGTTGTAATTTCCCAGATTCTTTATGGTGGGTCCCTTTGCTTCTTTCTATATAGAATGTGACTTATATTAGTAGTTTTTAGGGATTGAATCATATGCTCCACAAAAGCCAAGTTCAGGTCCTAACCCCATCCTGTGAGTGTGATGCCATTTGTAAATAGGACATTTGAAGATGCTATTATTAGGTATGATATGGTCAAACTGAATGAGGGTGGCCCATAATTCAATATGACTGAAGAACAGGAAAGGAAATTGTACAGGGAAGTAAAATCCAGAAGTAGGAGGAGACAGAGAGAGAAGTAGGAGAAGACACAGAGAGAAGTAGGAGAAGACTGAGAGAGTGATCCCCATGTGAGAGAGGCTGGAACCATCAAACTCTACAGACTTTGAAGCCTTGCCTACAGCTTGATTTAAGTCATCTAGCCTCCCAAACTATGAGCCAATAAATTCCTATTGCCTAAATCAACTAGTCTGTGGTAATTGTAATAGCAGCCCTGGAAAAATAAGATACCATTCTTCGGATATTTGGCTGTATGCCTCTAATTCATTTTTGAAAGAGTGTACACCGCAAAACTTATTTTGACACATGCAATATTTCATTGTTAGTTTTAAATAGCATCAAAAAGTGTAATTTCCAACACATAATATAATTCATTTAAAATACATGAATAACATAATTTCATTAGTTAGATTATATCTTTCCTCCTTCTCCTTCAACTCATATTTCAATTCCACTTTCCAAAGAATATTATTATTTTATGAATCACACCCTTTATTTCTTATGGTCAAATGCTTTCTTTTAGGGTTATCAAAATTTTTTTCTGGTTAGTTAAACTTGTATTGTAATGACATAATAATAACTATACTGATAATTAAGACATACAAATTATAAATTTTAATTAAAAATTAATATCAAAATTTAAAAATAAATATAGGAAGTATTTAGTTTTATTAGAAGGATGAGTTAAATTTTTAAAAAATTAATTAGTATATCCATGGTAGAAAATCACTGATTCTCTAGGGAAATAGAACAATTATATATATAATATAAATATTATGCTGTTTTATAAGAAATGTCAAATGTGACTGTGGGGATGCGCTAGTTCAAATTCCATAAGACAGCCATGAGTTGGGAACTCTGATCAAGTTTTTCAATAAATTCCCAAAGAGAGGTTCACAGGTTGAAGTAGAGATGGAAATTCTCTCTTCTGAATGCAATCATTACTCCTCCTTTTAAAGCCTTCAACTTATCCACTGAAACTTCTTTCATTGCTGAAGGCAATCTCCCTAGTTTCTTGTAGATGTAATCAGCCATAGATGCAATCAACATACTGATGATTTAAGACCATGAAATTTTCTGACAGTAACAATCAGGCCAGTTTTTGCTTGACAAAACAACAGGACACCATAACCTGGCCAAGTTAAAACATGAACTTAACCATCACAGTCACTTAATGCTAGAAGACAATCGGGGTCAGTATCAATTTTATTTCTACTTTTAAATTGCTAAAAATGTTGATAAAATGTGACCATATTAAAAGTAAACAGGAATAAAAACTCTGCTGGAAATTGTATTGTCATAGCAATGTCAAACATTTTTATCTCCATCAAGTTATGGATGGACTTGCCAATTCCTCTCATCAACTTCTCATCAAAAATATTTTAAGGATGCATTAAACTCAGTTTGCCTTTCAATTTTGCTGAAAGTCCAAAATTTGGAAATGACCTGTGTTTAACAAAGATTAGTTAGCCTGTGTGATATTTGCAAACATGGCCCAGATTCTTCACTCCTCACTTTACCCCTGACCTTTGCCAATGTGACTTTGCAGCTTTACACATCAGGTGTGGATTATAATCCCCACTCTTTGAACATATGTTTCTCTTGCAATTTGCTTTGGCTAAGAGAAGGTGGTATTGCACCAGTTCCAAACCTCTGAGAGGACTTATGGCTTTTACATACTCATGTAATCCTATAAATCTGCATTGTTAACAAACATGGAATAAACTGATAGAAAATGAGAGACCCATAGCACACATCATAACAGCTGACAGGTAGTCCACCCTGAGGCTTGAGAGTAAGCCTCTCTAAGATGCCCGCTAGTCCCATTCATATCAACAAGCCAAGCCACAATCAGCCAAGCATGGATTAGATTAGCACAACAACAGCTGATTGATGTGAGAGTGAGAAATCATAATCAGTGGTTGTTTTTAGTCAGTATGTCTTCCAGTGAGTTGTTATGCAATCATTGGAGTCACTTTCTCAAGTTCTGGAAAGGTTACCAAAAAGGCTTTTCCAAGATTTATCATATGACAATTAAGGATATCTGTTATTTTTCCACATAGACATGACTTGTTTCTATAATGCAATAAGAATACTTGAAAATATCAAAATATTGTTGATTTCACTGAACCTTGTAAATGAATATAACATTTTATTAAAACTGTATTACCTTATGTACATTGAGTACATTTTCATCAAAAGCATGGGTTTTACATTTTGATTATTCAATTTAAGTGTAATGAACATGAAATCAGTTCCACTCAAATATATTTTTGAGTCAACCTTAAAAACACGTCACAAAAGAGAAGATGGTGGTGTCAAGAGGAGTGGAGGCTGGTTAGTCCCCCTGGAACAACTAATAAACAGAAACATCTAGTAAACCTGGAATAACTGTGGGAACACAAACATGACTGTCCACTCAACATACACCAACTGAATTGGGAGAAATGCCTGAGATTGCAGCACAAAATCTGTAAGTAAAAACTGCAGACCTGCATGGAGAGCCCCTCCCTCATGGAAGCCTCCTGGAGCTAGAGAGCAGCACTCTCTGAACAAGCAAATATATCACAGCCCAGCTGCAACTGGGATTTTAATGATAACTGCTCAATACAGACTACAAATCCCCAACAAGCAGACAGAGGCTTTTGGTGGTGACTGACCTTGGAGATTCAGGGGACATGTCTGATTCAGGAGAGGGAGCCAAAAGGATTGGGTCTTATCTCTGGCTGACAGGTCAATCTGGGGGTTTTCTGTCCCCTTCTCTCTCTCTCAACCTGGGGAACTCAGTGGAGAGAGCCTCAACTGTTTTTGGCTTGCAGTGCTCTGCAGTAGAGAAAGCCTCAGCCATTTTAAACTCACAGCACTCTGACCCAGACAAGGGTGGAGACAGCAGAGTCAGAGAAACAAATAATCTATTTACATGCAGATGATCTCTCTCAAGGGGGCAAATCTTCCCAAGAGGAAAGAGGTGGAGCCCAGCTCTACTACTCACCTTCCATTCAGAACAAGACCCCAGAGCCTGGGGGAAACAGCCCCCAGCCCCATGTCCTTACACCAGTCTGTAGTGACAGGCTGACAGGCACCACCTGCTGGGCAGAAAAGCACAGAATGTGTCAATCCTCTAAGACACATCAGGGAAACTTGATACTGAATATTCCCTCCTTAGGGAACCTGAGCCTGTTCTCATCTGGGAAAACCTGATTGGGGTGGCCAATGATGTCAGATGCCTAGACAACAGAAAACTACAACCTACACTAAGAAAAATGAAGTTATGGCCCAGTCAAAGGAACAAACTTACACTTCAACTGAGAAACAGGAATTTAAACAAATAATGCTAAATCAACTTAAAAGTTTTAGAGAATATATGGCAAAAGAGATAAGGGCTATTAAAAAAACAAAAACAAAAACAAAACAACAACAACAAAAAACAAAGACAAAAACAAAAAAACACTGGGCATACATAAGGCAGAAATCAAAAGTTCAAAAAAACAATGCCAATCTATGGAAATGAAAGGCACAACACAAGAGACAAAAGACACAATCAAAGCATACAATGGCAGATCTCAAGAGGCAGAAGAAAACACTCAGAAACTGGAGAACAAGACACCTGAAAGTCTACAGGTAGAGAAAAGAATGGAAAAATATGAGCAATGTCTCTGGGTACTTAAGGACAAAATGAAATACAAAAATGTACATATCATTGGTGTTCCTGAAGGAGAAGAGAAGGGAAAAGGGGCAGAAGCAATTATAGAGGAAATAATCCATCAAAATTTCCCATCTCTTATGAAAGACATAAAATTATGGATCCAAGAAGTACAGCATACTCCAAACAGAATAGATCTGAATAGGCCTATGCTAAGACTCTTAATAATCAGATTATCAAATGTCAAAGACAAAGAGAGAATCCCGAAAGCAGCAAGAGAAAAGTGATCCATCACATACAAAGGAAACTTAATAAGACTATGTGCAGATCTCTCAGCAGAAACCATGGAGGCAAGAAGGAAGTGTTGTGATGTATTTAAGATACTGAAAGAGAAAAACTGCCAACCAAGAATCCTATATCTGGCAAAACTGTCCTTCAAATATGAGCAAGAGTTTAAAATATTCTCTGACAAACAGACAATGAGAGAGTTTGTGAACAAGATACCTGCCCTATGGGAAATATTAATGGGGGCACTACAGAATGATAGGAAAAGACAGGAGTGAGAGGTTTGGAACACAATTTTTGGTGATGGTAGCATAGCAATGTAAGTACACTGAACAAAGGTAGCTATGAATATGGTTGAAAGAGGAAGGTTAGGAGCATATGGGACACCAGAAGAAAAGAGGAAAGATGAAGATTGGGACTGTATAACTCAGTGAAACCTAGAGTGTTCAGCAATTGTGATAAATAGATTTTTTATTGAGGGAGAACAAATGAATGTCAACCTTGCAAGGTATTAAAAATAGGGAGGTATTGGGGGGAAATACAATCAATGTAAACTAGAGACTATAATAGAATCATTGTGTTGTGCTTCCTTTAATGTAACATAGGCAATATATCAAGGTAAATGAAGATAAGAGGGGGGCATAGGGAAGGGGTATCAGACTCTTGGCATTGCTGGTGTTGTCTGACTCTTTAGTCTGCTTTGATCTAATGTTATCTTTCCTGTTGCCACTTTCTAGCTGTCATGGGTTTTTTCCCCCTCTTTCTTTTTTCTTTTTCTTCTGCCTCTCTACCTTCTTTGACTCTTCCTCCTCCTTTGTGAAAGAAATGTGGATGTCCTTATATAGATAGTGGTGAGTGTGATGAACACATAAATATGTGACTATACAGGGAACCATCAATTGTTTACTTAGGATGGAATGTATGGCATGTGAACAAAACCATCTTAAAAAAATGGGTTGATGACAAAACCTTAAGGGCAATATACTGAGTGAAATAAGCCAAACACATAAGGACAAATATTGCAGGGTCTCACTGATTAAGGAAATAATTATAATATGTAAACCCATAGACATGAAATATAAGGTACCAAGATACAGAACAAGGCTAAGGAACAGGGAGGGTTTGCTTAGTATGAGCAGAATGTTCAACTAGGGGTGAACTTAAAGGTTTGGAAATGAACAGAGGTGATGGTAGCACATGTGAGAAAGACTGACAGTGCTGAATAGTGCATGAGTGTGGTGGAAAGGGGAAGCTCAAAGTCATATATGTCACTAGAAGGAAAGTTGGAGGTTAAAAGATGGGAATGTATAAAACAGTAAACCTTGTGGTGGTCAATGTCCATGATTAAGTGTACAAATATTAGAAATCTCTTCCATGAACCAGAACAAATGTATGACACTACAATTAGAAGTTAATAATAGAGGGGCATTTAGGGAAAAAATGTATTTACCTATTGCAAACTATATATCACAGTTAGTAGTATTTGAACATTCTTTCATAAATGGTAACAAATGTACTATACCAATATATAAGTTAACAATGGAGGGGGTGGCTAAGGATATGGGAGGATTTGAGTTTCCTTTTCTTTTTTTTTCTTTTTTTTCTTCTTTGTCTTTATTTCTTTTCTGGAGTAATGACAATGTTCTAAAACTTGAACAAAAATTAACTGTGGTGATGGATGCACAGCTGTATGCTGGTACTGGGAACAATTGATTGTACACTTTGGATCTTTGGATAATTGTATGGTATGTGAACAATCACAATAAAAATTTATTTGTTGTTAAAAATCAAAAACCCTCACAGCTCTTTAAGATAAAATAAAGCGACAGACAAGGCAGCTTTGGTATGAATGGGCTGCCTAAATAATGTAAGTCATCATGCAAACAATGATTTTTAGAGATGTTCTTACACTTTTTTTCTCATGAGACTCTCTCCTTCTGGAAGCATTCAGCCTGGGGCAAGACTTTGGGGGTACACTAGAAAAAGAAAGAAAGGGGTAAACAAATATCATCAGCACTGTATTATATACCTGATTTGAAACACCATCACATATGTTAAAACATACACCCAATGGGGTTGGAAAGTTTCTTAGTTTCCTGTCAGTGAAAACAACAACCATATCATAGTTTGGCTTAAGCAGAAGGAATATACTGACTTACACTTTTGAGATTCAAAATCAAGATAATCACAAGGCAATATCCTCTCTGCAAAGACTGCAGTATTCTGAATCTCTCTGTCTGTAATACTTGGACTGGGCTTTTTGTTGGCTTTCTCTTCTGTGTCTAATTTCCTTTGCTGTATTACAAGGACCTCAACCATATTGAATTAAGGTCCACCCTAATTTAATTTGGCCACACTTGAACTAATAACTTCTTCTAAGTTCCTATGTAAAAATGGGTCCACAACCACAGGACCAGGGGTTAGAAACTGACTGTGCTTTCTGTGGGGGACATGATTCAATCCCCACTAGAAAGATGAGAAAGCCAGGAATGAACAAGAAAGCATATCATAGTTTGAAGTGCTTTGATTATTGAAAACTTCAGGATAATAATGTCAAGTTGTCTTTCTGTTTTGACTTTTTTAGAAGTTTATTTTTGTGTCAGTTTTTCTCATGGGGCAATTCATCATGGTAGTATGTAAATGGATAGAAGGAATATTGACTTTTTAAAGTGAGAGAAGAGGAATTGTAAAAGGTGCTAGATTAAAGGAAAACCAAAAACACTCTTCAACTTTAGGACATTCTCATATTTATTTTAAGAAAACACAGATATATTTTTTAGGAATTTGGACATAGATTCACCTACACCTAATTATATCCATGAAATTCTTGAAAGGATTGGTATATCTAGGTACACAAAGACATGGGTTTGAACACTGTTGAGTTAGGAAGAAAATACGTGTTCAGCAAGGACTAGACTTAGGAGATAACTTTGAAGCATTCCTATTTAATGGCCTCTGGTATTGAAAATTCCCACTAGGAAATATGCCATCTCAGCACCCTTCTGTCTTTTTTCTCTTCATGCATTCATAAGGGTGGTGCAAATCAGAAAGCTGCACGTCCTCTTTCTACCAGTGATTTCCTGCATGATTCTTGGCAAGTCACATCTGCCTGTGCCTCAGTCATCTAAGTTATAAAGGGGACATGAAAAAATTACCTCATTCCCTTATTCTCATAAAGTGAGTTAAGTCTTGTATTTAGGATAGAATTTAACACATAGAAAGTTCTCAGTAAGGTGAACAATTATTATTATTAATATTATTATTTTTATTGTTAATATTATTTTCCATATAAAGGAAGACTATTATTCCCAGACCTTTACAATATTTGGTGGATCTCTGATGTGACTTCAGACACTATGTTGTGCAGAAATTTAGGAAATTTTGAATATGAGACAGGCAACATGGTAAGATGTTTATATATTTCATAATGGCAATGCAAACACTGGCTCACAGGGGCAATGCTCAGATGCAGTACACAATGTTCTGTAACTCATCATGAACTCTGTAAGGAATTGTTTTGTATTACAATACCATGTCTCAAACTGGGATTATTTTTTCCCTCTGTTTATGTTACATAGACATCAATACTTGCTTCTGTCCCAAGAGAGGGTAGTTTTCTTGACATCTTTTTCCTATCCCATGGAGATAAATGATTGCCTCAGAAAGCTTAAGGAACATAGACCCCAGGGATGCACATAAAGACATAAAGCCTGTAACATTTTCCATCATAGAATCTTCAGAAACAAGGGAAACAGGTTAGTTGGTTGGACTAAACTCTGGTTATTTGATAAAGATATGAATGATGTTGGGGGTAGTTGGACAGTTGTTTTCATTTTTTTCTTCATTAGGGTATAATTAAATAGACTCATATATAAGAGAAGAGAAAATTCTAAAGTAAGAGTTGAATTAGATTTTTCTTACTAATCTCTATTTTAGCTGCCATTAATTAGAGAATATTTGAGAAAAAAACATATTTTTAAGCACACCTCCATGGAAACATTTTTCTTTTTGAGTATTACAAAATATGTTAGATAGAAGATGGAAACTGTTTAATCTGCAGAACAAAGTATCTTCTAACAGCTGTTAGTATGAGAATGAAAACAGTATGAACAAAATGAAAAGTATGCATCATTTGTTTTGTGTGTGTGTGTGTGTGTGTGTGTGTGTGTGTGTGTGTGTTACACTAACTCCACCATGGAACCTGGAGGAGAAAGCATGGAGGATCTACTGCAGTCTCCCTGATGGTGAAAGTGCCAGTAAGAGACCTTCAGGTCTGTTCATGGAGAGACCCAGACATGTGAACAACCTCTGGAGAGGAAAGGAGAAGAATCAGTTTGGCCTTGTGTAACACACTGTGAAATGCATTTTGATGGCAGGATTTTTTACATTTGGTACTATATCGACATTCTGGGCCAGTTCATGCTTGGTTGTGAAGGCCTGTCTTGTACATTCACTGTAGGGTGTTTAGCTGCATCCATGGCCTCTATCCACTAGATGCCAGCAGCACTTCAGCCAATTGTCATAATCAAAAATTACTCCAGATACTGCCAATGACCCTTGAGGGTTAAAGTCACTCCTCAGTGTAACCACTGCTTCATTTGTATGCAATAATCTTTTAGTCTTGAAAACAGAAAAAGGTTTTAAACATTATATATTACATTGAACTCAAGAAAAGTTAAGTAACTCAGTTATCCAGGTCAGGGAATAGAGAAAACCATATCATCAGAATCATCATTTGTTTTCAGGCAGGGATTTCTCTATGCATGCATCCTTGACCTCTTCTAAATCAGCAGAAGTATGATGGAAATACTTGGTTGTTTTTGGTTCCTTGTACAGATTCTATACCCCACAAAAAGCCAACTCATGCCTCTAGAGGCCCTTATGTACTAACCAAGAGTCAGAAAGGAAGAAGGTCCTTACTCTCTACTTGCATTTGCTGTGTTCTAGAACTTGAAGACATCGTCTTCTGATTGAAAAAAAAATGCTACTTTCTTTCCCCATCCTCCCCATGAATACATATATTTTGTGAGAATTAAGGCAAATTTATGTATTCCTCTTTAAAAGTAAATGGAGATAAAATATTTGCATTTCAAAGTTGTTATGAGGATTAAATATAAAATGCAAAGTATGTATACATACATAATATTCTGCCTGTGAAAAAGAGTTACTAGTTTTTTAATTGCCATGTTATCACAGTCATTTTTCAAATAATTAAAATTCTTAAAAATTATCAGTTTAATAGTTGCATAGCTTTTCATCATATATATGTAGCATAGTTTGGATCATTTCCCTCCTTTTGGCACTTAGATTAATTCTAGGTTTTAATATCATAAGCAATATTGCAATGAAATGGTAGATATTTTTGTTAATAATTCCTATTCACAACTTTGATCATTTCTTACAATAGATAGAAAGCAATGAAATTAATCTGTCCATAATGGCTTCTTAAGGCTTCAGTTTCACAGTTGCAAGAAGTTTCATAGTTAACAGGAAGATATTTAAGAGAATCCAATTCCCTGAAACTTGCTCAACAGTGAAGAGCATAATTAACAATTAGGTTTTAGAAAAATGTTTTGGAAAAAATGCTAGTATAGAATGTAAAAGGTATTCTCTACATCTACAGGTATCAATACAAAATGAAATTTGTATGTTAGTAATCTTACTTAAGTATTTTTTCCATCACTTCAATGGAAAACTCAGAGAAGGGATTTATATATTGAACATATTATTTTCTAGGATCCCTGGTTTGGATAAATGATTGAAGGGAGTTTTTGTTAAACAATGGTTTTGAAACCAGAGAGAAATAGAGCAAATTAAGTAATATTTACCTTCTTTCTGATGATATGTCCCTCCTTATAGTGTGCAATATGGGTTTAAGGAATTTTGTAAGCTTCTGTAGTTGTTAATGTTTTTCATGATTTTGTGTGATCTGTGAAGTAAACTGTGAGCCCTGTTCATCTGTATTCTACTATTTCTGAACTTCTCCTAAATGTCACACAAAAAACAATACCTTATTTATTTATTGCCAAAAGTAGGTCTCCTAATTATTCTCATGTCTGTTTTTAGGAGAGAGCAAAACAGAATTTTGGATCCTATAATGGAGAATGACTTATAGTTTAGTTTTTGTTTTGTTTTTCATTTTTACAATTCAAATAAAGTAGGGACATGGAGAAACAAAACTGCAGCACTGTGTCAGAGTTCATCCTCCTGGGATTATCAGACCTCCCTGAGCTGAGCATCTTCCTCTTCCTGGTGTTCCTGCTCATCTATGGAGTCACAGTAATGGGCAACCTGGGCATGATCACAGTGATCCAGGTCAGCTCTCAGCTTCACACCCCCATGTACTTTTTCCTTAGTCACTTGTCCCTTGTGGATTTCTGCTACTCCACCATCATTATGGCTAAGATACTGGCCAATATCTTAGACAAGGAAAAAGCCATTTCCTTCCTGGGATGCACTGTGCAATTATATTTGTTTTGCACATGTGTGGTCACTGAGGTCTTCCTGCTGGCCATGATGGCCTATGACCGCTTTGTGGCCATCTGCTACCCACTGCTGTACATGGTAAACATGTCCCAGAAACTCTGTATGGGACTGGTTTCTGTCTGCTATCTCTGTGGAACAGTGAGTTCTCTGATTCACATATGTTTAGCTCTTGAGATCCCGTCCTATAAATCAAATGTGATTAATCACTTCTTCTGTGATTTGCCACCTCTCTTATCTCTTGCCTGCTCTGATGTGTCCATCAATGAACTGTTGTTGTTTATTGTGGCTACTTTCTATGAGATCATCACCATCATGATCATCATCACCTCATATTTGTTTATTCTCATCACCATCCTGAGGATGCACTCTGCAGAAGGAAGGTGCAAAGCCTTTTCCACCTGCACCTCCCACCTCACAGCCATCATTGTCTTCCATGGAACAATCCTTTTTATTTATTGCAGGCCCAGTTCTGACTACAGTCTGGAAACTGATAAAGTGGCCACAGTGTTCTATACTGTAGTGATTCCCATGCTGAACCCCCTGATCTATAGCCTGAGGAACAAGGATGTGAAAGCAGCTCTCAGGAAAATGGTGGGCTTCAAAATATCTTGTTAGAGAATGTTTTTATAACAGAACCTGAGTTTCCAAAGTGGAAGACGGTGGAGGGGTGAAGATGGTTTGCAGTGTTAGAATGGAGAGAACAGTAAGTTGCTAGCTAGTTATGAATGAGTCTTTTTGATTCCCTTATTTTTATGCCTTTTTACCTTCTACAGGTAACATGAACATATTTCAATGTGTTCATCTCCAATTTTTCTTTTTTTAATCTGTTTTGTTTCAGCTTTATATGAGAAATTGTGCTGCTAAGACATACATTTAGTTTGCTGCAAAACCTTCATAAATATAATGAATGGCTCATGAGAATTATGCTTTGTTTCTATATATGTTATGGAAACTATAACTTTTCAAAATTGCATTAATGATTTCCAAAAATGGTATGTTTGTTATCATTTGCATAACCTTTATCAATAGCAGCATTTCTGACTCTTTCCAGTTTGCCTTTTAATTCTTTTCTTCATAGTTATTCTACAATACAATCATAGTGGTTCAAATATTTCTTGTAGCTCCTAAATGGAATTTCTAACTTCTGCTCATGTTCTTTGCAAGTGTCTGCTCTTGATGAACTCACTTTTTTCACCTTTTATTAACATGCCTAAGCCACACCTCTCTTATCAGTCACAATTAATATGCACCATTTGATGCTTTAATTGAACTTCTATTTTGCTTCATGTTGGTTTGTACATAATGTTTTCTTTTTTGAAAAGAAGTTTCTCTCCTTCTACCAATAATGATGTGACAAATGCAATGAGCCTGAGTTCATGAAATTATTGGTTGGTGTTTTGACTATGATTTTTTCATTTGGCTGGTTTATATTACTAAATTCTCCAATCTTCAATTTCCTGATGTTTAAATATTGGATAATACTTTCAGTCTTACAGCATTATATTGAAATTAGATTATGACAACATATTTGACATATGACAATGCACTGGACCAACTGGAACAGAGGAGGTATTTAGTTAATGTCTATTTAAATGAAGTCCTTGAAGCCTAGGGTTATTTATCTTTTTCTCTTTTACTACCATTAGCATATTATAGTTTTTCTTCATTTTTATTGATTTAAACAGATGAATGAAAAAATATTGGTGAGTAAATGGTATGCATATCAGACAATACATGAACTTAGAGCACTATATTGACTTTCAAGAATTGTAAATAGGCTTATTATTAAGTCAACAGTGTCTGACATTGCCATGAGTATCATATCATTTAGGGTCCACTGACTAAAGCAATTCCCTAGAGGGCTCTAATACATCAAATCTTAGGTGTTGGAAGGCTGAAACAGCACAAAGGGGATACTATGCATTAATTTAAGGACTATTAACTGCAGGAAACAGCTATTATACTTGATGTTGAGAGACCGTAAGGAAGAGGTATTGTTATCAGAATCTCAGAGCTTGGAGGAAGCTGTGTGCTCAGCTGCTGCTAAGTCTTGAGGAAGGGGCCTGGCTCTCAGGGTGTCTGAGCCTCTAAGGATGGGTTAGGCCTCAGCAGTGCTCTGACCTCTGGTGGACTATCGAGCAGAAATTTGAACACCAAAGTCTGCTGCTCCATTTTCTGAAGAGAGTAGTGAAGTGAAGAGAACCTGTTGGCCAGTGTCAAGGGTCTCTTTCTGCAGGATTCACCTAAACAGTCATTGGAAAACAAAAAGGAATTCACTTTTCCCTCTCCTCATCTCTCCACATCTTTCCAATCTTTCCTTTCTCCTTTCTTCCCTTTTTATCACTGGTTCCTCCATTTAGCAGAAACTTATAGGAAGATAGATAGCAATGTGTATTGGGAATGCACTGTGTGGAGTCCCTGAAACATCATCACAGCCCAAAGAATGGAAAGGGAGATATGGAGATGGACAAAAGGCAACAAACACAACTTTGGAGGGATAGCAAAGTATAATGCAAGGAAGAGATTCATTTAACTTCTCATCTTCCTTAGTGTGACTAAACATCTCTAGAAATGAACACTTAAATAAGCATCAAGACTCTTTAGCCTTTACTTCATTGTATTAATCATAGATGCAGATGATACTTTGCAACATACGTAAACCAAATGTGACTGGGAGGATGGTAGTGTTGTGGATGGTCACTCTTTGAGATCTAGGTAAGTGAAGTTTCATGGTTCCATTTCAAACAGCAAATCTAATGCTTTCCTCATGATTTCTATAAAATAAGCAGTCTTTTGCATTTCTTGGGCTGTTTATAGCATATTACTAAGATGAAGTTCTGCTGGAATTCTTGTCTCAAAGGGAATTTCAGTCATCAATAGAATGTTTTCTTAGCATTTGGTGACCTTAGTGATATGATAGAATTGAAAGGATGATTTGAATTAGGAAGGGGCTGTTGGAGAGACATACATGACTGAGCCATAGGGATGTAGCTGTTGCTTTTAACTTTACTTTCACATTTCATGTCTCCGGTCAAATAAAGTGACATATTCAAAGTGCACCAATCACCAAGAAAACTATATAAAGGCATGTTTTCACTGTAGTTAACATATTTGGAAAATTATGAGGTTTCAGAAAACAATCTAAAACTAAGAATTGTTCACTTGGGTGTCAATGTGAAAATTAGACACAGAAGGAAAAAAAGAGAAATTTGACAAATGTAAGCATTTCATTTTCAATGCCATAAATTTTTCTCTGTGAGATTTCTGTTGAAGTGCTTTGCCATATTTCTGCTTGGTATTATTGTTATCATAATTATTTTCAAAATATTTTATATTTGAAGAACATTAACTCCTAAGGAATATATTTGAAAACTTCACAGTTTCATTTATGCCATTTAAAGTTATGCATTAGGCATGCTCCTCAATGTGTAGTTTATGTTTATGTATTTATATTCTTTTTTTTACAATTTAAAGAATAAAAGCAGTGAAAATTATTTGTAGTCTAGTCTACATTTTATCTTTAATTTTTATGCTTTTATAAACTTAAACTTTAATGTCTTAATTTTATTGATTTTATATGTTTGCTGAATGATTACTTACAAACTCCTCTCCCAAATTGTTTACTAATTTCCACACTATTTATTGAGCTTGCTTTCCTTTTCTATTGGTTTGCGATATATCTCTTAAAAATCTGTCCTTATGTAAACTATAATCCCCAAGGCCCTTGATTATATCACACAGCCTCCACCTCATTTTCTATAATAAATATAAAAGCTATTTAGTTATACAATGCCATTTTACACTCAAAGTACAAAATTTTCTATACTAGAACCATGAAATATATTGGTACTATGCAAGGCAAGAAAATATACCTTCATTATTTTATTAGTCATTGTCATATTTTACATACATAGAACAGTATTGTGCCTCTAGGTAGGTACAATAATCATTGGTGTGAGGAGACATTTACAAACCAGAAAAAGATTAAACATCATCCTGAAAGGGAACACAGTGAAGAGTTCCTTGCAAATGTTTCCTCTAAAAAATTTCATCTTCTTTGTTATTCATAGGCCAAGAAATCACTTAACTAAACCATCTCACATTTGCTTATCTCTGATTAAAATTTGCTTTGGAAAAGAAAAATCAATGACCATCAAAAAGTGATGTTCAGAATTCAAAAACTGATTTAACTGTTTAAATTTACAAAACCTGTTTAGGAACTGAGGAAACAGACTGCTGTCTTAAAATAATTCATGTTATGGGGTTTTGTTACACTTCATCCAGTTGTTTAATTCTTTTGGAATCATATTATTGCTATTTGTGTTATAATCTGAGCCATCTTTACAAACATTGGGATCAGAGGGACTTCAAGATTTTATAACCCAAGAGCAAACCACGCTTCAAACTCCTGAAGTTGATACAAGTGTATCTTATTTTAATACACTTTGCTTTATTGTGTTCTGTAAATATTGTGTTTTTACAAGTTGAAGGTTCTTGAAAACCTTGCATAGAGGAAGTCTGCCTGCATCATTTTTTCCAAGAATGTGCTCAATGTGGGTGTCTGTGTCACATTTTGATTAAGGTGGATACATTGTATTTCAGATGTAATGCTTTTGCACACTAGTGTGTAAATGTAACTTTTATATGCAATGGAAACCCAAAATTTCATGTGACTCACTTTATTGTGATTGTTTTATGGTGGTGGCATGGAATGAACTCACAGTATCTCTGAAGTATGCTGCAATATCTATAGGCTTTTTTCTGGTTTATTTAATTTGATTTTATTGTTCAGTAAAAAATAATATTTAACTGACAGTCAGAGGAAAAAAAAACACGTAAACTGAGATATAGGAATTTAAACAACTAATACTAACTCAATTCATAAAGTTTAGGGAAGATATGGCAAAAGAAATGAAGCATATAATGAAAACACTGGGAGTACATAAGGTAGAAATTGAAAGTTTAAAAAAAACAACTGGCAGAATCTATGGAAATGAAAGGCACAACACAAGAGATGAAAGACACAATGGAGACGTAAAAGAGCAGATCTCAAAAAGCAGAAGAAAACAGAAACTGGAGACACTTGAAAGCCTACACACAAAATAACAGATAGGGAAAAGGATGGAAAAATGTGAGAAACATCTCTGGGAATTAAATGACAACATGAAACATAGGAATGCACATGTCATGGGTGTCCCAGAAGGAGAAGAGTAGGGAAAAGGGGCAGAAAAAATAATACAGTAAATAACCAATGAAAATTTCCCATCTCTTATGAAAGACATAAAGTTACAGATCTAAGAAGCACAGCATACAACAAACTGAATAGATCTGAATAGGTCTATGCCAAGACACTTAATAATCAGATTATCAAATGTCAAAGAAAAGAGAGAATCTGAAAGCAGCAAGAGAAAAGCAATCCATCACATACAAAGGAAACTTGATAAAACTATGTGCAGATTCCTCAAAAGAAACCATGGAGGCAAGAAGGAAGTGGTGTGATATATTTAAGATACTAAGAGAAAAACCACCAGAATCCTATATTTGGCAAAACTGTCCTTCAAACATAAGTAAGAGCTTAAAATATGCTCTGACAGACAACGACAGAGTTTGTGAGCAAGATACCAGCTCTACAGGAAATACTAAAGGCATCACTGCAGACAGAAAGGAAAACATGGGAGTGAGAGGTTTGGAACACAGTTTTGGGAAATAGTAGCACAGCAATGTAAGTACACTAAACAAAGATTACCATGAGTATGGTTGAAAGAGGAAGGTTAGGAGCATGTGGGTCACCAGAAGGAAAGAGGAAAGACAAAGACTGGGGCTGTAAAACTCAGGGAAACCTAGGGTGCTCACTGATTGTGATAAAAGGTACAAATATGTTTTTACATTAGGTAGAACAAGTGAATGTCAACATTACAATATGTTAAAAATAGGGTGGGATGGGGAAACACAATCAATGCAAACTAGAAACTATAATTAACAGAAACAATGTACTATGCTTCCTTTAATGTAACAAAGGCAATATACTGAAGATAAAAGCATTTGGGGCTGGGACAGAGGGGAAGGGTATGGGACTCTTGTAATTGATGATATTGTCTTTTATTCTAGTTTAGTTTAATGCCATCTTTCCTTTTGTTGCTTCCTAGATGTCATGTTTTGTTTTGGTGTATTTTTCTCTCTTTTTTTTTTTTCTTTTGTCTCTCTATCTTCTTTGACTCATCCTCCTTTTTTGTGAAAGAAATGGAGATGTCCTTATTTAGATAGTGATGATGTTGGTAAATATATAAATACATGACTATATAGGGAATCAATGTTTGTTTACTTAGAATGGAATATAGGGCATGTGAACAAAACTGTCTTAAAAAATGGGTTGATGAAGAAATCTTGAGGGCACTGTATTGAGTGAAATAAGACAGACATATAAGGACAAATATTGCAGGGTCTCACTGATATGACCTAATTATAATACGCAAACCCATAGACATGAAATATAAGTTATGAGGATATAGAATGAAGCTAAAGAATGGGGAGCAGTTGCTTATTATGAGCATAATTTTCAACTAGGATTAACTTAAACATTTGGAATTGTACAGAGGTGATGGTAGCACATTGTGAGAATGTCTAACAGTGTTGAATGGTCTGTGAATGTGGTGGAAAAGGGAAGCTCAAGAGTCATGTTTGTCACCAGAAGGAAAGTTGGAGGTTAAAAGATGAGATTGTATAAAACAGTGAATCTTATGGTGGAAAATGTCCATGATTGACTGTACAAATATTAGAAATCTCTCTCATGATCTAGAACAACTGCATGACATTATATCTTAAAGTTAAAAGTATAGGAGCATATAGGAAAAAAATAAACCTATTGCAAATTATATACTGCAGTTAATAGTGTTTTAACATTCTTTCATCAACAATAACAAATATACTATGTCAAAACTATGAATCAATAATGGAAGTGGTTTGTTAGGAGTATGGAAGGATTTGAATTTCCTTTTTTTGTCTTTACTCCTTTTCTGGAGTAATTAAAATGTTCTAAAAATTGAAAAAAATTAATTGTGGTGATGGATGCACAGCTGTATGATGGTATTGTAGGCAAATGATTGTACACTTTGGATCTTTGGATAATTGTATAATATATGAACAATGTGAATAAAAAGTATATCAAAAAATAAATGGAAAAGAATTTAAAAATAAAAATAATCATAAATGGGACTAGAAACTCTGCTGAGTATTGAGTTTCATAGCAATGTCACGCAAGTCTCTCAGCACCATCTAAGTTATGTGCCAATTTCCACATGATTTGTCACTGAAATCTTTTTTAATAATGCCTTAAGCTCAGTTAGTTTGTCTTTCAATTTTGCTAAACATCCAAAATTTGGAAATGACTTGGTTTTCATAAATGTTTAGTTACTGTGATGCAAACAGAGACCATTTTCTCCACTCCTTTCTGTATCCCTGACCTTTGCCATGTGACTTTGCAGCTATTCACATGAAGTAGTAGATTCTATTTCTCCATTCCTTGAACATAGCTTACAGTTTGCTTTGGCTAAGAGAAGGTGACTTTGTTTCAGGTCCAAGTATTTGAGAGGTCTTCTGGATTTTTCACACTCCCTTGTAATCCTGTAAAACCTGCCATGTGAATCAACATGGAATAAACTGATAGAAAATGAGAAGCCTATAACCCCATTGCCTTTTCCCCACATCACATCAGTTGACTGAATAAGACTCACTTGGTATGAGCCTCCTACCAGACTTCTGAGTAAGCCAACTTCCAGACTTCTGAGTAAGGCTCTCTAAACTGCCAACTCTTCTCAGACATATAAGCAAACCAAGTGTAGATCAGCCAAGCATAGACTAGATTAGCATAACTACCCACATGACTTTTGCAAGAGTAAGAAGTAGTAAGTGGTTGTTTTTAGTCAATGTTTTTGAGTGGCTTGCTATGCAGTCATTGGTGTCTCTCATTTTCTCGTTTTGGAAAGTTTTCCAAAAAGGCTATTCCAAGATTTATCATATGACAAATAAGGACATCTGTTATTTTTCCACATAGAGGCAACTTATTTCAAAAATGCAAGAAGAAAATTTGGAAATATCAAAATATTGTAGATTTAACTGTACCTGGCATAATATTAAAATTCTATTATTTATTGCTTTAAGTATATTTTCATGAAAAACATGATGCTTCACATTTAGATTTTTCAATTTAATTATAATGAGCATGGAATCAATTCCACTCAAATTGCTTTTTAATTTGCATCGACATTTAAAAACTCCTCACAGCTCCTTAAGTGTAAAATATATAGGCAATTCAGCTTTGATATGAATGGGTTGCCTAAGTGATATAAGATATCAATGCAATGATTTTTAGAGATGATTTTATAGTTTTGATCTCATGGTATACTATCCTTCAGGAGAGATGCATCCTGTGACAACAGTTTGGGAGTATACTCTATGAAAAAAAGAAAGATCAACAAATATTATTAGCACTCTGTTATATATCTGATTTCAAAACATAAACATCTGATGCCATTCCTTTTCATTGAAAGTGTCTTAGTTTCCAGGCTGCTAAAACAAATGCCATGCAATAGGTTGGCTTGAATAACAGGAATTCAATGGCTCATAGTTCAATAACCTATTCCCAAAGACTGTGGCATTCTGGGGCTTGCAGCCAGCAATCCTAGGTCCTTGGCAATTCTGTTGGCTTTCTTTTCTTTGTCCAACTTCCTTTGTTTACAAGAATTTCAGCCATATTGGATAAGGACCACACTTATTCAGTTGGATCACAGACTAACTAATACCATCTTCATAGCTTCTGTTTACAAATGGGTTCACACCCACAGGACCAGGGTTTGGTACTTGAACATGCCTTTTTTGTGAGGCTGTGATTCAATCCCCAATAGAAATATGACAAAGCCAGGAAGAAATAGGAAGTCATATCATGATTTCAGGAGACTTAATTAAAGTAAACTTCAGGATGAAAACACTTCAAGTTGTCTTCCTGTTTTGACTTTTAGAAGTTTATTTTTGTTTTTCTATGTTTTACTTATGAGGCCATTCATCACAGTGTGTTAATTCTTGTATTTAGAACAGAATATAGCACATAAGAAGTGCTCAGGAATGTTTGCAATTATTATTATTACTATTATCATTTATATTATTATTATTTTTCTGAGTAAAAGATTATCACTCCTACACCTTTCTGGTATTTGGCGGATCTCTGATACGATATCAGACACTATGTCCTACAGAAAGTTAAGAGCTTTTGAAAATGAGACAGGCAATATTGTAAGACATGTTTATATATTTCATAATGACAATGTGAATGCATGAACAGGGCCAATGCTCATAAGCAGAATGCAATGCTCTGCATTTCATCATGAACACTGGGAGGAACTGTACTGTGTTACAGTTCTATATCTCATAGATTTTTATACCCCTGTTTATATTGCATAGACATCAGTAATTGCTTTTGTTCCAAGACAGTGTAGTTTCCTTGATATTTTGTTGCTATCCAATAGAGGTTTATGATTGATTTAGAAAGCTAAAAGGATATGAATCCCACGGACACACAAAAATACATAAAGCCTGTAAAATTTTCCATCATAGCAGCTTCAGAAACAGAGGAAACAATGTCTGTCCCAGAGTTAGGTGGGTTGGACTAAACTGGTTATTTGAGAATGGATATGAATGATATTAGGAGGGAACTTGATGGCTGTTTTCATTTTTTTTTCTTCATTGAGGATGCTAAATACAGCAAAAGTAAGAGAAGAAAGAATTATAAAGGAGGAGTTTAACTAGACTGAGATTTTTCTTAAAAATCTCCATTTTAGCTTTCTTTTAATTAAATAATATTTTAAGAAAAGCATGTTTTTGACAAAACCTTCTTGGAAACATTTTTGTCTGTGAGTATTATAAAATACTCTAGTTGGGAAATGGAAACAATTAAGCCTGCAAATCAGTATGAAAAGGAAAACAGTATAAACAAAATGGAAAGCATGCATTGTTTATTTCTTTCCTTTGTTCTCTTACACTAACTCCACCCTTGGAACCTGGAGCAGAAAACAGGGAGGGTCCCCAACAATCACCTTGAAGGTGAAGATTCCAGTAAGAGACCCTCAGGATTGTACATGGAGACCCAGACATGAACAACCTCTGGAGTGGAAAGGAGAGGAATCATTATGGCCTTGTGTAACACACAGTGAAATGCCTTTTGATGGGCAGAGCTTTCACACTTGGTACCATGTAGACATCAATCGACTTCAGCTGTGACTGATTACAACAATCAAGTGTGTGTCTTCTGCAATGAGAGAATTCAATCAGCTAGATTTGATGCAATCTGTTGAAGACTTCTAAGGAAGAGAGAGAGAGGACCTTCACTTCTTCAGCTATCAGCAAAGTGTTTCCTGAGATGTTAATCAAATGCCTTCATCAGAGTTGTCAGCTTGCTGCCTGCCCTATGGAATTTGTACACTTGCATCCCCACAATTGTGTGAGACACTTTTATAAAATCTTGTATTTACAGATAACTCTTGTTGGTTCTGTTTCCCTAGAGAACCCTAACTAATACAGGTTGGTACTGGGAGTGGTTCTTGAGAAACAGAATCTTAAAATGAGCATTTACAATTGGTTTCCTACTCTGATTCGATTCAGAGGTACTAATGACTGCATTTCCAATGATCAAGATGACAGATAAAGTCCATGGCAAGAGTTGGCAATGGAGATACACAAATTATTACAATTTGATTCAACAAATCATACTCTTGTACAAAGCAAGGCTCTGGGTGACAGTGTTTTTGACACCTTTTTTATGGATTTTAGCAGAGTTAAGAGGTATAATGATGTCAGTTGGTTCCTCTTAGATATGCTGGATAAAGTTATAAGAGTAAGGGACAAGTTAAAGGCTTCATATTGGAAACTTAAGCACCATATGACAGATGTAAAAGTTTCTATGTGTGCCCTGAAAGAAAATATTATTTCCTGTGGCCACAGACTTGAGATTTCTGAAAAACAGACCCAGAGTCTTATTATGTGAGTAGGATTACAATATAAATGAAAATCTGAACCTCACAGGATGTCTGCTATTAAAGTAAAGGCATTGATTGGAAAAGAAAAGGATCCTGAAACTTGGAATGGGGTTGTATTGATTGATAATAATGGCAATGAGGACAATAGAACCCTGGATTCTGCTGAGTGTTTGCTAGATATACCTGTAATGGTCTTCCCTGAGGAAACAGCTCCCCCTCCAGTCTGCCTTGAAGAGGCAGCTACCAGATCCCCAGCCTGCCTTGAGTAAACAGCATCCCAACCTCCAGTCTGCCCAAAGGAGTCCTCCATCCAACCTCCATCTGAAGAGATTAACCCTTCAGTGCCTGCTAATCCTGTAATTACCTCCCCTGAGGAAGCAGCCTTCACTCCTGTCTGAAGGGATTAATCATGTTTCATGAGATGCAACTGCAATGGAATGTACTGAGGTAAATGGGCTGAGGGATATTTCTAATACTTTTCATGACACACTGCCACCACCAGTCTTTTCTTCAAGACCTATGACTAAAGTCTCAACATTCCCCAAAGGGTAAGGTACAAAGTGTTACCAATGATGAAGCATGCTATATTCCGAAAGAGTGGATAATGGTGGAAGGAATATAAAGTTGGATCAGGCTGCATTTATTGATATGGGTCCACTAGCTTGAGGGGTTAGTAAGGGCATTAACAGTTTGTTTGGGTGGGTGGCTGAAATATGGTTTAAAAGGTGGCCAAAATTACCTGAAATTGAAATGCCAGAACTGCCCTGGTTTAATGTAGAGGAGGGGATCCAAAGGCTTAGAAAAATTGGAATGTTAGAGTGACTTTATCTTGGAAGACCTGCTCTCACACCCCTGGAATGTCCAGAAGACACTCCTTTCTCAGGACAGTGAGGAATAAATTTGTGAGACTAGCTCCACCATCCCTGAAAAGCTCTGTAATCTCCCTTCTCTGTAGGTCAGATATTACTGTGAGAACTGCTGTCACTTAGCTGGAATCCTTAAACACAATGGGGATAACCAGATCCTGACTCAGCAGAAGCCACATGGCAGCAGTTAACCATCAAAGGCAAGGTGGGTATAGCTATCATAATGGCAAACAGGCTCAAAGCAGCAGTCAAAATAATCTGACTTGCAGAGGTTTACAGTGTTGGCTAGTAAATCATGGAGTATCTAGAAGTAAAATAGATCAGCAGCCTACTAAATTCTTGTTTGATCTGTATAAGCAGAAGAATTCTAGGCCAAGTGAACAAAATTCTACTTTGAATTACAAAAATAGAGAGTCATGGCCCCTAATCAATTCCCAGACTTGAGACAGTTTACAGACCCACAGGCCCTTGAATGAGGAGAAGGCTGGGTACCCTTGAAGAAGAACACTGTTACACTGCCAAAAGTTTATACTGCTAATCTTTATCTGAGCCTTCCCAGGGAGACCTACAGCCTTTTACCAGGGTAACTGTGCATTGGGGAAAAGAAAATTATCAGATACTTTGGGGATAATTAGACACTGGTTCAGCAGTGACATTAATTCCAGAAGACACAAAATGTCACTCTGATCCACCAGTCAGAGTTGGGGCTTATGGAAGTTAGTTGATTGATGGAGGTTTAGCTCAGGTCCATCTTACAGTGGCCCCAGTGGGTCTCTGGACCCATTCTGTGGTTATTTCCCCAGTTGTGAAATGCATAATTGGAATAAAAATATGCAGCAACTGGCAGAATCCTCACATTTGTTCCCTGACTCATGGAGTCAGGTCTTTTATGGTAGGAAAGGCCAAGTGGAAGCTGCTTGAACTTCCTCTGCCTGGTAAAACACTAAACCAGAAGCAATACCAGATACCTGGAAGGATTGTAGAGATTAATGCCACTCTTAAGGACTTGAAGGATGCAGGGGTGGTGATTTTCACTACATCTCCATTCAACTGTCCTATTTGGCCTGTGCAGAAAACAGAAGGGTCTTGGAGGATGACAGTGGATTATGGTAAGCTTAACCAGGTTGTTACTCCAACTGCAGCTGCTGTTCCAGATGTGGTATCATTGCTTGAGCAAATCAACCCATCCCCTGGTACCTGGTATACAGCTATTGATCTGGGAAATGATTTTTTCTCAATAGCTGTTAGCAAGGACCACCAGAAACAGTTTGCATTCAGCTAGCATGGCCGGAAGTATGCATTCACTGTGCTACCTCAGGGGTGTATCAACTCTACAGCCCAATGTCATAATATTGTCTGCAGGGACCATGATTATTTCTTCCTCCCACAAGACATCACACTGGTCCATTATATTCATGATATCATGTTGATTGGACCTAATGAGCAAGAAGTAGCAACTACTCTAGATTTGTTGGTAAGGTGTTTGTGTGCCATAGGATGGGAGATACATGCAACAAAAATACAGGGACCTTCCAACTCAGTAAAATTTCTAGGCGTTCAGTGGTGTGAGGCATGTTGAGATATCCCTTCTAAGGTGAATGAGAAGCTGTTGCATCTGACCCTCCCTGTGGGCACAAAAGAGGCACAAAGCTTAGTTGGCCTCTTTTGATTTTGGACACAACATATTCATTATTTGGGTGTGCTACTCCAGCCCATTTACAGAGTGACCAGAAAAGTTTCTAGTTTTGAGTAGGGACAGGAAAAAGATGAGGCTCCTGGACAGGTTCAGGCTGCTGTGAAAACTGCTTTGCCACTTTGACCATAGGATCTATCTGATCCAGTGGTGCTGGAAGTGTCAGTGGCAAACAGAGATTCTGTTTGGAGATTTGACGGGCTCCTGTAGGAGAATCACAATGTAGTCCCTTAGGATTTTGGAGTAAAACTTTACCATCCTCTGCAAATAATACTTTCCAATTAAGAAACAGATTTTGGCCTGTTATTGGACCTTAGTAGAGACAGAATTCTTAACCATGGACCACCAAGTTACCATGAGACCTGAGTTACCTATCATGAGCTGGATGTTGCCTGACCCACCAAGCCATAAACTTGGTTGTGCAGAGCAGCACTCCATTATAAAATGGAAATGGTATATATGAGATAGAGGTTGAGCAGGTCCTAAAGGCACAAGGAAGTTACATGAGGAGGTGGCCAAAATGACCATGGCCCCCACTACAACCACCTTACCTTCTCTTTCCCAGCCCACAGCTATGGCATCTTGGGGACTTCCTTATAATCAGTTGAGTGAGGAAGAGAAAACTTGGGCCTGAGTTTACAGATGGGTCTGCACAATATGTAGGAATTACCCAAAAGTGGACAGCTGCAGCACTGCAGCCCCTTTCTGGGATACCCCTGAAGGACAATGGTGATGGCAAATCTCACAGTGCATGGACCTTTGAGCAGTGCACCTGGTTGTTCAATTTGCTTGGAAGGAGAACTTGCCAGAGGTGCATTTGTATACTGATTCATGGGTTGTTGCTAATGGTTTGGCTGGATGGTTAGGGACTTGAAAGGAACATGATTGGAAATTGGTGACAAAGAAGCCTGGGAAGAGGTATGTAGATAGACTTTTCTGATTGGGCAGAATACATGAAGATAACTGTGTCCCATGTGAATGCTCACCAGAGAGTGACTTCAGCAGAGGAATATTTTAATAATCAAGTGGATAAGATGACCTGTTTCATGGATACTTTTCTAGTTTGTTAATGATGCTGGAATGCAAAACACCAAAAATGGATCGGCCTTTATAAAGGGGGTTTATTTTGTTCCAAAGTTACAGTCTTAAGGCCATATAGTGTTCAAGATAATGAACCAACAAATGGGTACCTTCACTGAAGAATGGCCAATAGCTTCTGGAAAACCTCCATCAGCTGGGAAGGCATGTGGCTGGTGTCTGCTCCAGAGTTCTGGTTTCAAATTGGCTTTCTCCCAGGACATTCCTCTCTAGGCTGCGGTTCCTCAAAAATGTCACTCTTAGTTGCACTTGGGATATTTGTCCTCTCTTAGCTTCTCTGGAGCAAAAGTCTGATTTCAAAGGCCATCTCCACAATGTCTCTGTAAACTGCAGTTCCTCTCTCAGTTTCAGTGCATTCTTCAAAGTGTCCCTCTTGGCTGTCGTTCCTCTTCAAAATGTCACTCACAGCTGCACTGAGTTCCCTCTGCTTGTCAGCTCATTTATATGGCTCCACTGATCAAGGCCCACCCTGAATGGGTGGGGCCATGTCTCCATGGAAATTATCTCATCAGAGATATCACCTACAGTTGGGTGGGGCTCATTTCCATGCAAACAACCTAATCCAAATATTCCAACTTAATCCCCACTAATATGTCTGCCCTGCAAGTTTGCATCAAAGAAAATGGTATTTAGGGGACATAATATATTCAAATGGTGCATTCCATCTCCTGGACCCCAAAATGACATTATCTTTCCATATACAAAATATATGCATCCCACAATATCACAGAAACTTAAATCATATTAGTAACATTAAGATCCCATCAAAATCAATTATAGGCATCGTCAGTCCTAAGGCATGATTTTCCTTTAGCTGTGAATCTGTGAACTTAGAACAAGTTATATGCTTCCAATATACAAAGGAGGGATAGTCATAGGATAAACATTCCCATTGCTATAAGGAGAAAGAAGAAGAAAAACAGGGTTAACAGGACCAAAACAGTTCCTAAAACCCACAGGACAAACTCCATTAGATTTCAAAGACTGAGAGTCATTTACAGAACGACATTGCATCCTTGGGGCTTGAGGGAGCAGGAATCTAACCTTTTCTAGGGGCCTTTTTGGCAGCCTTTTCCTCTTCAAATGCTGGGGTGAGTACTCCAACATATCCACACATTGGAGAGACCACCTTCTCAGCCCCACCCTCAAATATTGGGGCAGCACCCAGATCCCCTTCCATCTCCAGGGCACGCGCTCAACCCCTTCAGAACAGCGTGGTGGCAGCCAGGCTCTCCCCAATTCCCAGGGAATGTTCTCCACCCTCTTTGGGACCTGGGGTGGCAAAACTCTTCAAGAACATCAGGGAGCCATACCCACCCTTGACCTCTGGGGCAAACTCACCCTTTCCGTGCATGTGGGTCACTCCATTCTCCCAGCCCAAGGCCTCTTGACTACAGACCTCAACCTCCATGGCTCTGTCTTTGAAGACATTTTTCCTTCAATTTGTTCCTTGTCTGTCTCCTCCAGTCCAGACCAGCAATGGCTCTGTCTATAAAGATCTTGCAAAAATTCTGTTGGCTTCTCATGAAGCACACAGGGGTCAAAACCATCAGACAATAGGACTTTCCACAAATTCTTTCTGCTTAACTCCTTTTCCAATCTTGGCTTGTACTGAAATGGTGGCTGGGTTCCATGTTTGGTTACACCCTCACATTGGGCTGTAGCTTCTGGGATTCCAACCCCTGGAAGCCTGTAATTTTCCAAGTCATCAGCTGCTGGTTTCTTTGAACCCAAGAGTTCAGTTCTAAGTTTACCTCTCTCTGCTCGCATTTTATTATAAGCTGCAAGGAGAAGTCAGGGTACATCCTCCACACATAGTCTGGAGATCTCCTCAGCTGAGTATTCCAGGTCATCACTTTCAAATTCTTCCTTCCATCTGACACCAGGACTCAATTTTGCCAAGTTCCCTGCCACTATAAAACAAGGATTGCCTTTCTTCCAGTTTGCAACAACACATTCATCATTTCTGTTGAAGGCCTCATCAGAAGTATCTTTAGAGTCCATATTTCCACAAACAGTCTCTTCAAAGCAGTTTAGGCCTTTTCTATCAAGCTGCTCACAGTTCTTCCAGAATCTTCCCCTCACCCATTTGAAAAGCCATACTAACATGTTTGGTATTTGCAAACTCAGCAGCAAAAGCACCCCATTTCCTGTACAAAAATCTGTTTTAGTTTGTTAATGCTGCCAGAATGCAAAACACCAGAAATGGATCGGCCTTTATAAAGGGGGTTTATTTGTTTCCACAGTTGCAGTCTTAAGGCCATGAAGTGTCCAAGATAATGCATCAACAGCTGGGTACCTTCACTGAAGAATGGTCAATGGCATCTGGAAAACCTCTGTCAGCTGGGAAGGCATGTGGCTGGCATCTGCTCCAGAGTTCTGGTTTCAAAATGGCTTTCTCCCAGGACATCCCTCTCTAGGCTGCAGTTCCTCAAAAATGTCACTCTTAGTTGCACTTGGGATATTTGTCCTCTCTTAGCTTCTCTGGAGCAAAAGTCTGATTTCAAAGGCCATCTCCACAATGTCTCTGTAAACTGCAGTTCCTCTCTCAGTTCCAGTGCATTCTTCAAAGTGCCCTCTTGGCTGTCATTCCTCTTCAAAATGTCACTCACAGCTGCACTGAGTTCCCTCTGCTTGTCAACTCATTTATATGGCTCCACTGATTAAGGCCCACCCTGAATGAGTGGGGCCATGTCTCCATGGAAATTATCTCATCAGAGTTATCACCTACAGTTGGGTGGGGCTCATTTCCATGCAAACAACCTAATCCAAACATTCCAACTTAATCCCCATCAATATGTCTGCCCCACAAGACTGCATCAAAGATAATGGCATTTCAGGGACATAATACATTCAAACTGGCACCAAGACCAATCATCCTCTTTCCCCAGCCACTCCTGTTATTGTCCAATGGTGTCATGAACAAAGTGTTCATAGTGGTAGGGATAGAGGTTATGCATGGGCTCAGCAACATGGACTTCCACTCACCAAGGCTGACCTGGTGACAGCTACTGCTGTGCCAAATCTGCCAGCAGCAGAGACCAACACTCAGTCCCTGATATGGCACCATTCCCCGAGGTGGTCAGCCTGCTACCTGGTTGCAGGTTGATTACATTGGACCACTTCCTTCATGGAAGGGGCAGTGATTTGTTCTCACTGGAATAGATTCATACTCTGGATATGGGTTTGCCTTCCCTGCATGCAATGCTTCTGCCAAAACTACCATCCATGGACTTATGGAATGCCTTATCCAATGTCATGGTATTCCACACAGCATTGCTTCTGACCAAGGAACCCTCTTCACAGCCAGTGAAGTAAGTGAATGGGCACATGCTCATGCAATTCTCTGGTCTTACCATGTTCCCCATCATCCAGAGGCAGCTGGGTTGATAGAATGAGGGAATGGCCTATTGAAGACTCAATTACTGTGCCAACTAGGTGGCAACACTTTGCAGGGCTGGGGCAGTGTTCTCCAGGAGGCTGTGTATGTTCTGAATCAGTATCCACTCTGTGGTGCTGTTTCTCCCATAGCCAGGTTTCACATGTCCAGGAATCAAGGGGTGGAAACAGGAGTGGCACCACTCATATCACTCCTAGTGATCCACTAGGAAAATTTTTGCCTCCTGTCCCTGCAATCTTAAACTCTGCTGGCCCACAATTCTTAGTTCCAAAAGGAGGAGTGCTTCCACCAGGAAACACAATAATAATTCCATTGAACTCGAAGTTCAGACTGCCACCTGGCCACTTTGGGCTTCTTATGCCACTGAATCAACAGGAAAGGAAAGGGATTACTGTCCTGGTTGGGGTGATTGATCCTATCAAGGAGAAATAGCACTGCAGCTACACAATGGAAGTAAAAAAGAATTTTCCTGGAGTACAGCAGATCCCCTATGGCTTCTCTTAGTACTATCACAACCTGTGATTGAAGTCAATGGAAAACTGCAACAACCTAATCCAGGCAGGACTACCAATGGCCAAGAAACTTCAGGAGTGAAGGTTTGAATCACTGACCAAGCAAAGAACCATGGCCAGCTGAAGTGCTTGCTGAGGGTAAAAGGAACATGGAATGGCTAGTGAAAGAAGGTAGACATAAATATGAGCTACAGTCATGTAACCAGTCACAGAAATGAGAATTATGATGGCATGAATATTTCCTCCTTATTTTGTTACAAATATGTTTGTATTTGTCTGCAAAGCAAGCAGTTTGTTTTCTTTTCTATCTTATCCCCTTATCATATGACATAAGCTGTAGTGTTCATATCACAGTATTTAAGTTGAAGGAAATCAAGTTTAAGAGTTAATGTCACCCAACAACTTATACCCTATTCTGGAGAGATTTAGTGCATTTCTGGTTGTACACAGGACAGCTGAGCATTGTTAGGTGAAATATATGTCTGTTATTGTGTGCTACTTAGAGATAAACTATGGTTTAAGGTTATGTGTATAACTAACCTTAAACTAAGAGACACCATAGGGGATCTGTTGTACTCCAGGACAAAGTTGACAAAGGGTGGACTGTGTTGGTTAGGTGTATGTGTCAACTTGGCCAGGTGATAGTGTCCAGATGTCTGGTAAAGCAAGCACTGACCTAAACATTACTGCAAGTACATTTGTTGCTGGTTAATAAACCAGAAGTCTGATTTATGAAATCATCAGTCAATTGACTGCAACTGTGACAATTACATCAATGAAAGGTGTGTCCTTTGAAATGGGAGAATTAAATCAGTTGGATTTAATCCAATCAGTTGAAGACTTGTAAGGAAAAGAAAGAGAGGACCTTCACTTCTTCAACTAGCCAGTGAAGTGTTTCCTGAGTAGTTCATCGAATGCCTTCATCAGAGTTGCCAACTCACTCTTTGCTCTACAGAATTTGGACTTGTGCATCCCCACAGTTGCATGAGACACTTTTATATAATCTTATGTTTACAGATATCTCTTGCTGATTCTGTTTTCCTGGGGAACCTACCTAATACAACCATCAAAAAAATGTTCAGAATTCAACAAATGACTTAAATGTTTCAATACAAAACCTGTTTAAAAACTTAGGAAACAGACTGCAGGGTTAAAATAATGCATGTTATAAAGTTTTGTTTCAATCCAATCAGATGTCTAATTCTTTTGGAATCACATTAATGCTATTTGTATTATATCCAGAACTATCCTTACAAATGTAGGGATTAGAGGTACTTCAGATTATTGTAGAGCCAACCATATTTTACATTCCTAAAGTCAATACAGGCATGCCATATTTTATTGCACTTTGCTTTATTGTGCTTTGCAAATATTGTGTGTTTTTAAAAATTGATGGTATGTGGCAACCTAGCATTGAGGAAGTCTATCTGTGCCATTTTTCCGAAAGCATATGCTCAATTTGGGTGTCCATCTCACATTTTAATTAAGGTGGATACATTGTTTTTTAGAAGAAATGCTTTTGCACACTGGTGCATGTAAAAATAACTTTCATATGCAATGGAAACCAAAAATTTCATGTGACTCACTTTATTGTGATTGCTGTATGATGGTGGTGTGGAGTGAACTTACAGTATTTCTGAGGTATGCTGTAATAGCAGTAGGTTTTCTGGTTTGTTTATTTTGATCTCTTTGTTCAATAAGAAATAATATTTAGCTGACAAATATACAAAACACACAAAGAGCAATAACATAACTACAGGTTCTCTTACAAGTTTTGCCTTTGTCACTAGCTATGATTTTAGACAAATCCACCTAAACTCTGTGGCCACAATTTCATCAATAACATTTATTTTGAAAGACATGACATTGGAAAGAATAAGTCTTAATTCAACCCCAAATCAGTCCTTTGCAAACCTATGAGTATCCTAATTAGACAGATAGGGACACTGTGTCCAAGTGTCTGGACCACTATCTCTGAGATGCTTCTGACTGTGTTTCCTTCTGCTCTATGTCCATTACCATTTCCTGCTTACACTTTTATAAGATTTACCATGATTAAATGTACCCACAACAAATGAATTTTGTTAACTAAGCTATGACATAATGATTTCTTTTACTGTTTATTGTAAATTAGATCCTATCTCAGAGATATGATTATGAATCAAAATAGCTTAAAATCAATGAAATATGGTATGGATTCAGAACTGTCCATAAAAGGAAGTATTAAGTGCATAATTATTAAATATTTTAAAGAGAATTTTCTTAACTCACTTAAAGTATGAATGCTTTTCAATTCATGATTATTTGATTCTTACACCAAAGATTGAAGGCCAGTATAAGATTGAAGAAAGGTCTGAAGACCAGAAGAGAGGAATAGACTGGAGACCTAGGCCTGGGTGCAGCAATTGGTACCTGGACTTGAAAAATGGACATGTTCTTATTCTTAGCCTGAAGAGCGTTACAGTAATCTCAAATATTTCAGATGAATAAAATTAGACTGAGGGTTCTGTGTCAATAAATCTTAATATCATGCACTCTGGGACAGACATAGAAATGGGTGAGAAGAATACACAGGTGAGAGATAAATAGTTTGTGATCTCCAGGAGCCCGTACACTACTTGAAAGAAAGCCAAATATATGTATACACACATAAGCACAGCACACTTTGTGATCTGAGAAATAAGTAAAAAAAATCAGCTATCAACAGAAATCATGGCTATCAGAGATAAGAACTTGGTATGAAGAAGTTAGGATAGGCTTCTTGCAATGGTTCAGATCTCAGCATTTTGCTGGATGAAATCAACCAGGTTGATGAGATGTTGCATAAATGTGCAGATATGATGAATTAGGCAATGAATAAAGTACCTTATATATATATGCTCAAGTCTCAATCTACATTTCTGTACATGAGTGCCTATCTTCAAATAGTATCTTTGAATATGTTCAGTTATTTCAGGGCGTGGACTCATTTATGAATAGTATTTTCAAAGATCTTGTTTAAGTGTGACAAAACATTAAAAGGGGGGACCTTAATACCTATGACTGCAGCCTTGTAAATTGAAGAAATTCATATCACAGAATTCAGAAGAAACCAGGAGAAGCCAGGGAGAGAGATCTCCATTTGATGGGGGATTTCTATCGCTAGAACTCCACGAGAAAGCATAGCCTGTTGAAACCATGCTGTTGTACTTATGGCCTTCAAAACATGTTTTTTTAGTTTCCTAGCTACTAAAACAAAATTTGGGTTGACTTAAACAGCAGGGACTTATTGGATCAGTTTTGAGGCTAGGAGAAGTCCAAAATTGAAAGGTCAGGAAAGCATTGCTTTCTCCTTAATGACTGTGACTATCTGGGGCTGATTTACAGGGAATGTGAGCCCTTACCTTTTCCATAACATGGCAATGCTCATTGTAGTGTCTTCTTTCTCTTCCTAATTCCATTGACCCTCAGCTTCTGGCTGTTCCCTGTGGATTTCTCTCTTTGTTTCTGAGTTTCATTCTGCTTATATAGGACCCCAGTAATCCCAATGCAAAGCTCAACCTGATTCAGTTGAGCCACACCTTCACTGAATATCATCTTTAAGAGAAATTATTTGCAGTGAGTCAACATTCTGAGGAATGTGGACCAAGACCAAGTACATGTCCAAAACTGAGGTATGCAATTCAATCCATCCACTGCACTGTGACACAGTAAATTCTTGATGATTAGGTCATCAAGTAGTGTGTAGTGCTTGTCAAATCAGCCATAAAAACTAATACTATATATATATTTCTTGAAATTTATGAACCAAAACTTTTTATAGAAAATTCAAGAGGAATATGACTAATAGAGAGGGAGTGGAATGCCACTTTTTAGAACTTGGATATCTATATGACAGAGTCACTCGCATTTACATACTGGGGAATGATTTGCTTACTGCAGCACTTGCTTATTTATTTTAATTTAGTTTGCACTAATTTAATTTAATTATTTTTAGAATAAGCAATACATTCACACCAAATACTATCTCTCTTTTTCCCTCAGTCATGTACAAAATTCCTGGTATTTCCTTCCAGAAATATGCATTTTCAAACAAATACACAAAGGTAAGTTGACGTCTTTTGTAACAGTTACTTTAGTGGCAGTGTAATGGGCAGGTGTAAGAGGAAATGTCTATAGGCAGAAAGACCACTTTGGAAGCTATTGAAGAATAGAAGTGTGAAATAGTTAAATTATAATCTAAAGAAATACCAGTGGTAAGAGAGAAAACAGAATCCAAAACTTGGTAGAAATATGGAATGTAAAGGGAATGCAGAATTCTGGGTGACTTGGTGAAAACTATATGATAAATCAGAAGCAAAGATGAGATAGTGCTGTCAACAGGAGACATCTATTGGTTTATCAGTGATCTGAGATGTTCGCAAAATATTAGAAACCCAAATAATATTAGCTCTAGCCACATCTGTAGCTTCTTGTGCAGACAGTGACAAATAAAATTCCCCCAACATTTGTCATCCTATTCTAAATGTGTATGAAGAGATAATATACATCTTGAACACCCTTGGCAAAGATAACTGAGTAACAGAGGGATCTGTAGATGGGAGCTACCCTCTTCCCCAGTGTGGTTGGTGTCAACAAAGGTGTGGTTATGCCTTGCAGAGGACAGGAACATGGAAGACACTTAAGAAATATTTTAGAGTAAATTAAAAAGCTAAATTCTGCTATGACTCCTTGTTGTACAAAAACTTTTAGAGACTTTGGGAATATTATGGAGAACACAGAGAAGATTTTTAAACCTTTAGCTAAGTTTCATCTAAAATGTTTCCAAAACTGTTTTTTGCTTTCTGTAAGGGTTTCCAAGAGACCTGAATTACAGCAGAAAACAGTAGTTAACATTAATTGATTGCTTTGAGGCCTCTGGAGAATAAGGCCACAGATTTTCTCTAGGGTCCTGTTTCCACAGAGAGTGGAAGTGGGGATAGGAACTTTAGCATTTTCCCCAAGGAAGTCAACCAAGCCAGGAGTTGGGCTGCCTTTTGTTTGCAGATTCTGAGAAACTGTGGATATTCTTAACATATAATGTTTCTAGAATATGTCTTTGGTTCAAGCATTTTTCATGGGAAAAATAACTTTGGGTAAATTTCCAGCCACTACAGACATTACACATGTGGATTTTTGGGAATTAGGAAGCAGACTTTCTCTACTGAGCTTTGTGTAGAGGACTTGGCTTTCCTTAGCTCCTCAAATGCACTATCTCAACAACATTTTCTTGGGATTGGGAGAAAAAGAATGGCTCTGACCTGAGAGTTTTCAGTAATATATGTCTCCCTGCTTCTGTGAATTTTTGAAAATTTTACAAGGGATAAAAGGCAGGTATTTAAATAAAATTCACATGAAATGCATCTAATGAGACTTCTGTAGGAATAAAATAAACAGAACCTGTTCTAAATAAGATGTTAGGACATGGAAAAAATGTTATGGCAAAAAGAAAAAGGAGACAAGAAATTATAAGGAATAGAAAGTTTGATTCCACATTTCTTGAATTCAAAGATATATATACATTAATCCATATACTTGACATCATATGGGAGAAAAGAAACCATGATATTAAATCTGGACATAAGTTGTAAGTTGAACGCAGGCAACAGAAACATTCAAATCTACCAGAATCAAGGAAATAAGGGAGTCGTTCTGAACTAGTAGTGATTATGAGCTCCCCCAACTCAAGGGGTTATCCGACAATGTTTGAAGCCATCTTTCATTGCCACAACCGAATGGGGTGCTTTTGTTGACCTATTGTGGATACAGGTCAGGGATTTTGTTAATCATGGTACAGTGCAAGGACATATGACATAGAGTTTCCAGCCCAATAGTGATGAGGTGAGAAACCCAGAAATATGGCACCAATAATGAATTTTGTAAGATTGAAGATTGTCTATAAAAGATTGTATTCTTGATTTGTCCTTAAATCCTTGGATATCTGCAGAAATAGGATTTGCATGGCATGTCAGGCTTTTAGTGTTGGAATGTCTGGAACCTATTTGTTGGAATGCAGAGCTAGAGATGACCTTACCAAAAGTGATGGTCTAGTAAGAGATCTTCATTCTAGGGAATGTGTCTAAGGGGATTCATGCTTTGTGGAATCTACAGCACTAAAACCAGGAAAGTCCCAGGCTTTTGAATTGGTGATCATGAGATTCTAAGTTGTTCTAGGCACAGGGTTGCAAATTTAGCAAACACAAATACAAAATGCCCACTTTAATTTGAACACCAGGTAAACATTGAAACCATTGAAAATATGAATGTTCCCCAGGTAATATTTGGTATATACTTGTACCAAAAATCTCATTATCTCTCTGTAATTCAAAATATTTGGTATGTACTTATGCAAAAATTTAATTTTCTCTCTGTAACTCAAATTTAAATGGGTGTCCTATATTTTATCTGAAAGCCTTATCTGGGCACTGATTTGAGAAATCTCACCATTCTTACTGTAATAAATGCTTATCATAAATGTATTTAGGGAGTGGTGACACCTTAAAATTTCATCCAACTTCTTACCAAGTAATACAGGTACAGAATGCATATCCTATATGTCTTGAAAGAAGAGAAGAATTAGGAGTTTAGAAAAGTTTTTGAACATTGTCAAAGTTTAATAATTTTACCATATTTGAACCTAAATGGGGACATTTCTCTAAATTCCATTCCCCTGTGTTAAATTTGATACAGATCATTAGAATCTCTTTTACACTAAATATTTTCATTGATCTATTTTCCATAGTTGTATAGTCTTTTATAGTTTTGTAGTCTAAAGTTTGTCTTATAAAAGGTCAGAAGAATTAGGACAATGAAGCATTTGAAAATGTGATATATGAAAAATGAAAATGTGAATATCTCATTCTGTAATGAACCTGGCATTGAGAGATGGGCACTTGTCTGGGAGTAGTAAGACCTGAGCTGCAGTTGCAGGTAGATTGTCTCATATCTTTATGTCATTTGGGAAGTCATTGCTTCCTTGAGCTTCCATTTGCTCAACTGTAGAGTAAAGCAGTTTAATAAATATTCCTTTTTGAATAACATAAATCAGCATCCTCTATGTTTATTGTAGGTCCTCTCTTAGCTTCCTTGGGCCTTTTCTAGTGAGCTTCTCTTAATTTCATCTCTGTCTTCTCTGTGTCCCTTATCTTCTTGTAGAGGACTTCAATAAGAGATTAAGACTCACCTTGAATGAGGCAATTAATCATGGTAGTATGTGAATGGATAAGAATATTTCATAATGTGAGTGAAGAGGAATTGTAAATGGTGCTTGTTAGAAAAGGAGAACTAAAAACACTCCAAAACTAAGGACATTCTAAAATTAATTTTAGGAAAGTACCTATATTATTGTTAAGAATTTCAGCACAGATTCACCTTCACCTATAGCTAATTATATCCATGAAATTCTTGAAATGTTTGGTATATCCAGGGCATACAAACTGTGGTATGAACACTATTTTTTAAGGTAGACTGTATATTGTCAGCAAAAGACTAGGCCTGGGAGAGATTTTTGAAGTATCTCTGCTTAATGAACTCTGGTATTGAAAATTCCTGCTAGGAAGTATGCTGCCCTGGCTCCCTTCTGTACCTCTGCTCTTCATGCAGCCATAGGAGTGGTGCAAACTAGAAAACAGCATGTTGCCTCTTCCTACCAGTGATTCACTTTTTAATTCTATTTTATTGAGAAATAGTCACACACAACATAATCCATCCAAAGTATAGAATCAGTGGCTCACAGTATCATCATATAATTGTGCATTCATTGCCACAATCAATTTTAGAATATTTTCATTAATCTAAAATAAAGAAATAAAAATTAAAAAGACACCCAAAATATCCCATATCCTTTATCCCCCTACTATATATACATATATATGTCTATGTATGTATGTATGTGTGTATATATATATATATATGTCTTTATTTTATTGATCTTCTACCCATACACTGGATAAAGGGAGTGTCAGTCACAAATTTTCACAGTCACACAGTCACACAATAAAATCTGTATGTATACAATGTTTATCAAGAATCAAGTCTACTGGATTAGAGTTCAACATACTCAGTATTTCCTTCCTGCTCTTCTAATGCTTTAGAAATTAAAAAGGAATATCTATATAATGCATAAGAATAAGTTCCAGAATGATCTCTCAACTCTATTTGGAATCTCTTAGCAACTGAAACTTTATTTTGCTTAATTTCTTTTCTCCCTTTTGGTCAAGAAGGCATTCTCAATTCTATGATGCCAGGGCCAGGCTCATTCCTGGGAGTCTTATCTCATGTTGCCAGGAGACTGATACCCCTGGCTGTCATGTCGCATGTAGGGGAAAGTGTAGTGAGTTTATTTGCAGAGTTAGATGAAAAAGAGAGGCCACATCTGAGCAACAAAAGAGGTTCTCTCTGCCAGTGATTTTTTGCATAACTTCTGGGCAATTCACATTTGTCTGTGCCTCAGCCACCTCATTTATAAGGGGGACATGAAAAAATTGCCTATTTCACTATTTCTTAAAAAGAGGAAGTGAAGAAACCATTACATATGAAAAGAAGGTCATGAGGAGGGAAATGGGAACTTCCAAATCCATCTAGATATGGATCAAGTGCAGAGTACATCATGAAAGGTTGACAGAGCAATTTAGGATCAACTAAATAGTTGCTGATTCCTCAAAGATGGGAGTCATTTCTAAATAGTTATGAAGTTAGTACTGTACTTAGCAAGAGGAATGGGTAACAATATAAATAAAAGAATGTTTAGCCAAAAAAAAAAAAAAAAGAAATGAGTTAATTCTTGAATTAATTCAAAACTTATAGGAAGTACTCATTAATGCGAGCAATTATTAATATTATTACTATAGTTATTATTATTATTATTTTTCCAAGTAAAGGGACATTATTTTTCTCATATCTTTCTGGTAGTTGGTGTAAATCTGATATGACTTCAGTCACTATGTCCTACAGGAATTTAGGAGATTTTGAATATGAAACAGGCAACATGTTAAGACATGGTTATATATTTCATGATGGAGATGTGAACACTGGGTCATGGCAATGCTCAGATGCAGCATACAATGCTCTGCAATTCATTATGAACTATGGAAGAAATTGTATTGCATTACAGTACTATATCTCATGGATTTTTATCCCTCTGTTTATATAGCATAGATATCAATAATTGCTTATGTCCCAAGATAGTGTAGTTTTCTTGATATTGCGTTGCTATACCAGAGAGATTTATGATTGTTTCAGAAAGCTTAAGGATCATGGACACTGGGGACACACAAAAATACATAAAGCCTGTAACATTTCCCATGACAGCATCTTCAGAAACAGGGGAAGCAATGTTTTTCCCATAGGTAAGTTGGTTGGTCTAAACTGGTTATTTTGGAATAGACATGAATGATGTTTGGAGGCAGAATAATGATTGTTTTCATTTTATTCTTCATTGGGGTATAACTATAGTCAAAAGTGAGAGAAGAGACAATTGTAAAGGAGAAATGGAATTGTATTGAGATTTTTCTTACAAATCTCTATTTTAGCTGTCTTTTAATCAGAGAATATTAAAAAGAAAAAAAAAAAACAAAAACAAAAACAAAAAAACATGAGCACACCTTGAAGGAAACATTTTTGTCTTTGAGTATTATGAAATGCTCTAGTTGGGAAATGGAAACAATTTAATCTGCATAACCATATATTCTGAAACAGCTATTAGTATGAGAAAAAAAAAAAAAAAAAAACAGTATGAACAAAATGGAAAGCATGAATAGTTTTTTTTTTTTTTTTTTTTTCATTTGGTCTCTTACACTAAATCCACCGAGGGACCTGGATCAGAAAGCATGGAGTTTCCCCTAACAGTCACCTTGATGGTGAAGGTGGCAGTAAGAGACCCTTAGGACTGTTGATAGAGAGATCCAGACATGTGAACCTCTGGAGTTGAGAGGACAGAAATCATTTTGGCCTTGTGTAACACACTTTGAGATGTCTTTTGATGGGCAGAGCTTTCATACTCAGTATCATATAGACATTTGGGGCTGATAATGGTAGTTGTGAGGGCTGTATTGTACACACACTGTAGGGGGTTTAGCAGCATCTGTGGCCTCTATCAGGATGCCAGCTGCACTTCACCCTATTTACATAAACAAAAATGTCTCCTGATATTGCAAGTGACCCTTGAGGAGCAAAGACACTCCTCAGTGAGAACCACTGCTTCATGTGTATGCAATACCCCATTTTTAACTGTTAGTCTTGGAAGCAGTAAAAGGTTTTCAATATTATGTACTATTTTGAACTCAAGGAAAGTTAAATAAAATTTTTCTGGTCAAGGAATAGAGAAAACCTTATCTTTGGAATTGCTCTTTGTTTTCAAGCAGGGATTTCTCTAAGGATGTATCCTTGATCTCTTTTAAATCAGCTGAAATTGGGGAACTATTTGGTTGTGTTGATGTCCCGTACAGATTCTCTTTCCCTGATGCTAATCTAAATGGTGCCTCTATAGTCCTGTGTGTACTGAGTGTGAGGAAGAGAGAGAGGGTCCTTACTCTCTGTTTGCATTTGCTCTGTTCTAGGCCTTGAAGGAATCTACCTCTGATTAAAGAAAAATGTTATTCTCCTTTCCTATTCCATCCCATGAATAATTATGTTTTGTGAGAATTCAAGCACATTTTCATATTCTTCTCTTAGAAAATGGAGTTAAAATACTTGCATTTCAAAGATGCTATGAGGATTAAATATATATGCCACTTATGTATGCATGCATAATATTGTTTTGGGCAACCTGGCAATGTTAACACAGTCATAGTTAGATCATTAGAACTTCTTCAAAATTATCACTTTAATAGCTAAATGGTTTTCCATTATATATATATGTGCCAAACTTTTGAACATTTCCCTTATTTGACATTTACGTTATTTCTAAATTTTAATATAATAATGCTGCAATGCATCAGTAGCATTTTTGTTAATAATTTCCCTTTCACATCTTTGATCAGTTCTCGCAATGGATTGAAAGCAATGAAATTAATTTTCCAAAACTATTTTTTAAGGCTTCAGGGTCATTTTTACAAGGTTATGGGAAGATATTTAATAGTATCCAATTCTCTAAACCCTGTCCAACAGTGAAGGGCATAATTAACAAAATCACAATTCTACTGTTTTAGAAACATGCTAGTGCAGTTTATAAAAACTATTATCTACATCTGCAGATATCAACATGAAATGAAAACTTGTGGATTAGCAGTCTTAAGTATTTATGAAATCACTTCAATGGACAACTCAGAGAAGGATATGATATATTGTAAACATTATTTTCTAGGTACCCAGGTTTGGATAATTGATTGAAGGACTTTTGTTTAAAATGGATTTCAAACCATGGAGCAATGAGGCAAATTAAATAAAACATTACCTTCTTTCCAATGATTTAATATCTATCCCTAAATTATGAAAGGTAAGTTTAAAGAATCTTAGTGGCTTCTGTACCTGTTAATGTTTTTAATAATTTTGTGTGATCTGAACTCAACTGTGAGCCTTGTGCATCTGTATTCTTCTATTTCTGAACTCCCCCTAAAAAATTCACAAAAGTCATGTCCTATTTCTTTGTTGACAAAATTAGCTTACCTAATATTTCCCATGTCTGTTTTTAGGTGAGAGCAAAAACTGAATGTTTGATCCTATAATGGAGAATGGTTTATGGTTTATTTATTTGTTTATTTTTTATTTTTCCCAACTGAAATAAAGTAGGGACATGGAGAAGGGAAACTGCAGCACTGTGTCAGAGTTCATCCTCCTGGGATTATCAGACCTCCCTGAGCTGAGTGTCTGCCTATTTCTGGTGTTACTTCTCATCTATGGAGTCACAGTGAAGGGCAACCTGGGCATGATCACAGTGATCTGGGTCAGCTCTCAGCTTCACACCCCCATGTACTTTTCCTTAGCCACTTGTCCTTTGTGGATTTCTGCTACTCAACCATCATTGCGCCTAAGATGCTGGGCAATATCTTAAGCAAGGACAAAGCCATTTCCTTCCCAGGATTCATAGTGCAATTGTATTTATTTTGTACTTATGCAATCACTGAGGTCATCCTGTTGGCTGTGATGACCTATGACCACGTTCTGGCCATCTGTTACCCACTGCTGTACATGGTTATCATGTCCCAGAAGCACTGTAAGGGACTCATATATATCTGCTATCTCTGTGGAATAGTGTGTTCTCCGATTCACATATGTTTAATTCTTGAGATCCCATCCTATAAATCAAATGTGATTAACCACTTCTTCTGTGATTTACATCCTCTCTTTATTCTTGCCTGCTCTGATGTGTTTATCAATGAACTGCTATTGTTTATTGTGGCCACCTTCAATGAAATCATCAGCATCATGATAATCCTCACTTCCTATTTGTTTATTCTCATCACCATCCTGAGGATGCGCTCTGCAGAGGGAAGGTGCAAAGACTTTTCCACTTGTGCCTCCCATCTCACAGCCATCATTGTCTTCCATGGAAAAATCCTTTTCATTTATTGCAGGCCCAGTTCTGACTATAGTATGGAAACTGAAAAAGTGGCCACAGTGTTCTATACTGTAGTGATTCCCAAGCTGAATCCCCTGATTTATAGCCTGAGGAACAAGGATGTGAAGGCAGCTCTCAGGAAAATGGTAGGCTTCAAAAAGTCTTGTTAGAGAATGTTTTTATAAAAGGACCTGGATTCCAAAGTGGAAGATGATGGAGGTGTGAAGGCAGGTTGCAGTGTTAGAATGGAGAGAACAGTAAGTTTCTAGGTAGTTATGAATGAGTCTTTTTGATTCACTTATTTTTGTGCCTTTTTTATTTCAGAAAGTAGGATTGAGAATATTTCAAAAAAAATTATCCCATGTTTTTCTTTTCACTAATATATTATGTTTTAACTGGATATGGGAAATGACACTGCTAACACTGAGGCATTTAGTTTGCTGGAAAACCTATATAAATCTAATGAATAACCCATGAGAATTACACTTTGCTTTGGTATCCATTAAAGAAACTGTGATTCTTTTCAAAATTACATTCTTGTTTCTCACATGTTATATATTTTTAATCATTTGTAGAATGATTATTATCAGTGGCAGCATTTCTGACTCTCTTCATAATTATCTTTTACTTCTGGTCTTCATAGTTACTCCATGATCTAACTGTAGTGGATCAAGTTCCTCCTGTAGCTCTTAGGTAGACTTCCTTGCTCATATTCTTTGCAAGTGTCTGCTCCTGCTGGACTGTGCTTGCTTCCCCCTTTTTCAGCATGCCTAAAACACACCTCTTCCTTCAGTCACAATTAATATGCACCAACAATACTTTAGCTGTACTTCCAATTTCTTTCATGTCAGTTTCTGCATGACATTTACTATTTTTAAAGAAAATTCTCTCCTTCTACCAATAATGATGTGAGAAATGCAATGTGCTTGAGTTCATGAAATCATGGTTGTAATTTATACTCTCCAATCATCAGTTTCTTGCTGTTTAAATATGGATAATACTGCCAACCACACAGCACTAAATTGGGATTAATTATGACCACATTTGCCATATGAGAGCTCACAGAACCAGAGGAGTTACTTGATGTCTATTAAAATGTAGTCTTTTGGGTCCTGGGATTATTTTTCTCTTTCTCTTTCACTGCCATTAACATTATTATAGTTTTTCTTCATTTTTATTTTATTAAATGGATGAATGAATAAATACTGGTGAATAAATGGTATGCATATCAGACTTAATATATGAACTTAGAGCACTATGTGAAGTTTCAAGCATTGTGAATTGGCTTAAAATTGCCACATACTGTCAGGTGTATTATATCATTTAAGGTTAACTCACAAAAATGAAACCCTGGAAGGACTTAAAACATGAATATATTTTTAAGTTCACAACATCTTTTTTTTTTTCTTTTTCAATTTTATTCAGGTCTATTCACATCCCACACAAACTATCCAAAATACGCAATCACTGGCTCACAGTATTATCACAGAATAATACATGAACTTTTAGGTGTTGGAAAGCTGAAACAGCACAAAGGGGACACTATGTGTTAATTTAAGGATTATTAACTGTAGAAAACAGCTGTTGTACTTGATATTGGGAGATCAAGGAAGATGTATTGTCAGAATCTCAGAGCTTGGAGGCAACTCTCCACTCAGCTGATGTAAAGTCCTTGAGGAAGGGGCCTGGCTCTCAGGTTGTTTGAGCCTCTGAGGATAGGTTAGGTCTCAGACATCTAGTGGCATATCCAACAGGGACTTTGAGTACCAAAGTCTGCTGCTCCAACCTCCAAGAGAGTGAGAAATGATGAGAACCTGTTAGCCAGTGAAAAGTATACATTTCTGATGGATTTACCTAAACAGTAACTGGGAAAACAGAAGGAAGCCCCTTCTCTCCTCTGCACATCTTTCCAATCCTTCCTTTCCCTTTCCTTTTCCCTTCACCTCCAGTTCCGCCACTTAGCAGGAACTAACAGGAAGACAGATAGCAAAATGTATTGGGAATGTACCATGACTGTTTAGAGTCCCAGAAGTAACATCACAGTTTAAAGAATAGAAAGAGAGACATGGATTGAGACAACAGGCAACAAACACAACTTTGGAGAGATTGCTATCTACAAAGCAAGGAAGAGATTTTTTTAACTCTTCTTATCTCTCTAAGTGTGAGTAAATCTTGCTAGAAGTGAATCCTTAGGCATCAAGACTGTTCAGTCTTTACTTCATTATATTAATCATAAATGCAACTGATACTTTGTAACATTTGCAAACCAAATGTGATAGGGAGAGTGGTAGTGTTGGTGATGGTTACCCTTTACCATCTAGGTAAGTGAAGCTCCAGGGTTCCATTTCAAACAGTAAATTTAATGCTTCCCCACCACAATTTCTGTAAAATAAGCAGAACCATGTGTGTTTCCTTTGCTGTTTATAGTCATAGTCACTAACGTGATGCTCTGTTGACAAGCAAGTTTCAAATTGAATTTTACTCATGACTTCAGTGATATGATAGATTTGAAAGGATGATGAGAATTAGGAAGGGGCTGTGGGAAAGACATGCATGACTGATCTGTAGGGAAGTAGCTGTCACTTTTAACTTTACTTTCTCTTTTCATGTCTGCAGTGAAAGTGATACATTCAAAGTGTGTGAATAACAAGAAAAACCTACAAAGAAACATAATCACTATGCTAATATATTAGGATAAAATAGGGCTTCAGAAAATATTCTAATGCTTATTTTACCCAAGAGAATAGATCACTTAGAGGTCAACCTGAAAATTAGGGACATAAGAAAAAATAAATAAAAGTTGAGAAATTTGACAAATGGAAGCATTCAATTTTTGATGATATTTTAAATTATTTTTGTGAGATTTCTGTTAAAGCACTTTGCAATATTTCCACTTGATATTATTTTTTGATAATGATTTGCATGATATTTTATACTTTAAGAAACTAACTCAAACAATATGCTTGAAAAATTGTAACAATTTGGTATTGTCATTTAATGTTATGTATTAGGTATGCTTCTTATTGTATAGTTTATTTTTTAATGTATTCATATTAATTTTTGCAATTTAAAGAATAAAATCAGTATAAATAAATCATGTTTTATTCTACATTTTATCTTGAATATGTATTTAAAAAAACACAAAAAGTTCATGTTTTATGTGATTTTATATATTTTTGCTGAATGAATAATTGCTCACAAAGTAATTTTTTTATTCTTTTTCCAAAACTACATAGTAATTTTTTACAGCACTATTTATTGAGAATTCTTTTCTTCTCTATTGGTTTGTGATACATCCTTTAAAATATATAATATCTTTAGATAAACTATGTTCTTAACATTGATCTTTCTCCCAGGTCCTTGGTAATATCACACAGCCCCCATCTCATATTCTTTAACACAGAGAAAAGATAAATATTTTTTAAATTCCATTTAACACTGAAAGCACAAAGTTTTTGTGGTACCATGAAACATATTGGTATTATTTGTGGCAATAAAACATACCTTGTCTTCTGTTAGTCTGTTGTTACTTGGAAAGAACTGTTTTGTACTTCTGGCTGGGTACAATAATCATTTGGGGGAGGACAATATTTATAAACTAGAAAAAGATTAATCACCTGAAATAGGATCACATTGGAGAATTCCTTGCAAATGTTTTTCCATAATAGTTCATCTTAGTTGGTATTCACATTCCAAGTCAGTTAAGTCAACCATATCAGCATTTGCTGATCTCAGGCTAAAATTTGCTTTGAAAAAATCAATAATCAGCAAAAAGTGATGTTCAAATAAAAAAAAAACTGACCTAAATGATTCAATACAAAACTCTTTAAGAACTTGGGAAACAGACTTCAGGGTTAAAATGATCTAAATTCTGAAATTGTGTTCCAAACCACCCAGTTGTTTAATTATTTTTGAATAACTTTAATGACATTTGTATTATAATCACAGCCATTTTTACAAATTTGGAATTAGAGGTAGTTCAGGATGTTTTAGGCATAGAGCAAACCACACATTAAATTCCTAAAGTCAATAAAAACATACCTCATTTTATTTCACTTTGCTTTACTGTGCTTTTTAAATATTGTATATTTTTACCAATGGAAGGTTTGTGACAATCTTGCATTAAAGAAGTCCATCTGTGCTATTTTTTCAAGAGAATGTGCTCACTTCATGTCTCTTTATCACATTTCTTTTAAAATTCAGTTTTATTGAGATATATTCACGCACCCATACAATCAACAGTGTACAATCAATTGTTCACAATATCATCATACAGTTGTGCATTCATCACCACAATCAATTTTAAAATTTTCATTACTCAAAAAAAGATAAAACTAAAATAAAAATGAAGGTAAAAAAAGAACACCAAAAACATCCCATCCACCGCATCCCAGCCTATTTTTCATTTAATTTTTGTCTGCATTTTTCTACTCACCCATGTATATGCTGGATAAAGCAAGTGGGAGCCACAAGTTTTTCACAGTCACATAGTCATACCATGTAAGCCACATAATTATGCAGTCATCTTCAAGAATCAAGGCTATTGGGTTGCAGTTTGACAATTTCAGGCATTTTCTTCTAGCTATTCCAATACACAAAAAATAAAAAGGGATATCTATATAGCACATAAGAATACCCTCCAGAGAGACTTTTCAACTCCATTTGAAATCTCTCAGCCACTGAAAGTTTACTTTGTTTCATTTTGCTTCCCCCATTTGATCAAGATGATTTTCTCAATCCCATGATGCTGGATCTAGGATCATCAGCTGAAGTCACTTCCCACATTGCTGGAGAGATTTACACTCCTGGGAGTTATGTCCCATGTAGGGGAGAGGGTAGTAAGCCCACAAGCCAAGTGGGCTTGAGAGAGACAGACCACGTCTGAGCCACAAAAGAGGTTCTCTGGGGAAGATTCTCAGACAAAATTATAAGCAGGCCTAGCCTCTCCTTTGCAGTAATAATTTTCATAAGGGCAAACCACAAGACCAAGGACTTGGCCTATAAATTGGTAATCCTCAATGCTTGTGAGAATATCAGTAATAACCCAGGTGGGGATTTTGAATATTTCTGCATTTTCCCCAGTTCCTCAGGGGAACCCCACAAACACATTTTTATTCTCTACTCAAATTACTTTGGGTTGTATTGGTATTTCACACTAAAATGTACAAGCCTACCAGATTTCACTTCCTATTCAAAGTTCCCTGTAATTTATGGTATTTGAATAAACTGACTGCACATGTTAAATTATTTAGTGTGTTGCAGAAAATATAGATCCTGAACCAAATAAATATCTCTTCTCTTGGTCTCACACAGAAGTTGAAGTTTGAAATTACAGTCAATATTGTCCTTTACCATTTGACATGATTTACCTGAGTCCTAACCAGGTTCACTTCAATCATATCTCTAATTAAAGTCTGAACTCTTTTTCAGCTTTTTTAACAGCTGCTGTATGTGGTAATACAGACATTCATAGCTGCCAAACTCTAGTTCTGAGACTCAGGTGTCACACAGATACCCAAAGTTCCAAAGACTGACCAGATTATACACACAGAGCTCATCATCTCAGAATTTAGAGATAATTACAACTCGGGAATAGATGTGACTGCCATAAGTGCTTGCACTGGGGACCCTAACCATAAACCTTTCCCTGATAACCTGTTTTCTAAGATTCAATTCTCAGACTTTACACATTATAGTTCATCTGTATTAGTGAGGCACTGTAATGTTTGCCTTTTTGTTTCTGGTATACTTCACTCAAAATGCTGTTCTCAAGATCCATTCACCTAGTTGCACGTCTCACAACTTCATTCCTTCTTGCAGCTGCTCAGTATTCTCTCGTATGCATGCACCTCAGTTCACCATCTTGTTTATCAGTTGATGTACACTTAGACCACAACCATACATTGAAAATTGTGTATATTGCTGCCATAAACACCAGTGTGCAAATGTCCATTTGGATCCCTTTCCTCAGATCTTCCAAGTATATATCCAATAATGAGGTTGCAGTACCTTGTGGCTCCCGTGTACTTAGCTTCCTGTGGAACCACCACACTGTCCCCCATATAGGCTACACCATTCTACTTCTCCACCAACAGTGAACAGGTACATCAGTCTCTCCATGTTTTCTCCAGAACTTGTATCCCTCTGTTTATTTTTTCCCTGCAATTTTATAGAGATATATTCATATACCATACAATCATTCATGGTGTACAATCAATTGTTTACAGTGTCATCTTATAGTTGTGAATTCATCACCACAATCAATACTTGAACATATTAATTACATCAAAAAATTTAAAAAAGAATAATAAAAACATAAAAGAAAAAAAAGAAAAATACAATATAATTGTGTCAGTTTGATTATATTATGTCCCCCAAATGCTATTATCTTTGATGTAATCTTGTGTGGGCAGATGTATCAGTGTTGATTAGATGGTAATTCTTAGAGTGTTTCCATGGAAATGTGCCCCACCCAACTATGGGGTATGGGCCTTGATGAGTTTACTGGAGCACTATATAAACTCAGACAGGAGTGAACTTGCTACAGCCAAGAGGGACACTTTGAAGAATGCACAGAAACTGAGAAGACAGGAGCTGCACATGAAAGACAGTTTGAAGACAGCCCTTAAAAGTAGACACTTGCTCCGGAGAGGATAAGAGAGTATAAACACCCCAAGAGCAACTGAGGGTGACATTTTGAAAAGGAGCTGTGGCCTAGAGAGGAGCATCCTGGGAGAAAGCCATTTTGAAACCAGAACTTGGAGCAGAGACCAGCCACATATCTTCCCAGCTAACAGAGGTTTTCTGGACACCATTGGCCATCCTCCAATGAAGGTACCCGACTGTTGATGCATTACCTTGGACACTTTATGGCCTTAAGAGTGCAACTGTGTACCAAATAAACCCAGTTTTATAAAAGCCAATCCATTCCTGGTGTTTTGCATGCTGGCAGCATTAGCAAACTAGAACAACAATAATAAGGTCAGGAAAAAAACACCACCACCAAGAATCCCATACCCCTCCCTTATATCCCTCTCTCATAGACATTTAGCTTTGGTATATTGTCTGTGTTACATTAAATGGAAGCATATCATAATGTCACTGTTAACCACAGACTCCAGTTTGCATTGATTATATTTTTATCCCAATACCACCCCCTTTTGAACACCTTTCATGGTTGACATACACTTGTTCTCCCACATTAAAAACTTTTTTATATTTGAATATTTAGTCACCATCATAGACCACTCTAGGTTCCACTAAGTTATACAGTCCCAGTCTTTATCACCTATCTTTCCTTCCAGTGTCATACATGACCCTAGCCCTCACTGACATCTTTGAACTTTACTCACTGACATCTTTGTTCAGTGTACCTACAAAATTGTACTACCATCACACAGTACTGTGCTATCCATTTTTGGATCTATAAATGAATCCTCTTGAAAATTCTATACTCCTTCAGCATCAAATGCAGATCTCTACCCTCTTTCTGTCTTCTGATAGCTTGTGTTCTCAACTGTAAATCTCAAAATTTGCTCATTAATGTTAGTTCATATTAGTGAGACCATACAGTATTCATCCTTTTGTTTCTGGCTAGCTTCACTCAACATAACATCCTCAAGTTTCATCCACATTATTATATATTCTGATTTTGTTCTGTGGTACAACTGTATAATATTCCATCATATGCATATTCCACACTTAGTTTATCCACTTGTCCATTGGACATTGGGCTGTATCCATCTCTTGGGAATTATGAATAATGATGCTATAAACATCAGTTTATAAATGTCCATTTATATCTTAGTGTGCTAGTTTGGATATATTATGTCACCCAGAAAAAAGCCATGTTCTTTAATGCAATTACATGGGGGCAGACATATTAGTGTTGAGTAAGCTGGAACCTTTTGATTGTTTCTATGGAGATGTGACAAATAACCCCTTTAGTTAGGGTGTGACCTATTGATGCAATTGTTTCCATGGAGGTGTGGCCCCACCCATTCAGCTTGGGTCTTGATTTAAGTACTGGAGCCCTATAAAATCTCAGAAGTAGAAGGACTTCAGAGAAGCTACAGCTCACAGACACATTTTGAAGATGACCATTGAAAGTTGATACCATCTTGAAATACAACATGGGAACAAGCAGACACTAGCCATGTGCCTTCTCAGCTAACAGAGGTTTTCTGGATGCCAATAGTCTTTCTCCAGTGAAGGTACCCTATTGTTGATGCCTTATCTTGGACACTTTATGGCCTTAAAACTGTTACTTTGTAACCAAATAAACACCCTTTATAAAAGCCAACCCATTTATGGTATTTTGCATAATGGCAGCATTAGCAAACTGGAACACTTAGCTTTCAGTTCCTCTGACTATATACCTAAAAATGGAATCACTGGATCATATGACAATTGTATACTTACATTCCTGAGAAACCACCACAGGGCCTTCCAGAGTGGTTGCACCATTCTACATTCCCACCAACAGCAAATAAGTATGTCTCTTTCTCCACATCCTCTCCAGCACTTATAATTTTTTCTTTCTTTCTTTCTTTCTTTTTCTTTCTTTCTTTCTTTCTTTCTTTCTTTCTTTCTTTCTTTCTTTCTTTCTCTTTCTTTCTTTCTTTCTTTCTTTCTTTCTTCCTTTTTCTTTCTTTCTCTTTCTTTCTTTTTTTTGATAATGGCCATTCTAGTAGGCATGAGATGATATTCCATTGTGGCTTTGATTTGCATTCACCTAATTGCCTTGAAGTTGAACATCTTTTCATATGTATTTGAGCCATTTGTATTTCTCCTTCAGAAAAGTGTCTTTCCATGCCTTTTGCCCATTTTTTTAACTGTGTTGTTTGCCTTTCCAATATTGAGTTGTAGGATCTTCTTGTATATTCAGGATATTAAACCCTTGTCTGATATGTGGTTTCTAAATATGAGCTCCCATTGAATAGGCTGTGTTTTCCCTTTTTGACAAAGTCTTTGGTATACAAAAGTGTTTAATTTTGAGGAGATCCCATTTATCTATTTCTTCTTTCATTGCTCATGCTTTGGGTGTAAGGTCTAGGAAACTACCTACTAACACAAGATGTTTCACATATTTCCCTATATTTTCTTGTAAAAGTCTTATGGTACTATGCTAATTTTCAGGTCTTTGATCCATTTTGAGTTAACTTTTGTATAATGTGTGAGAATGGAGTCCTTTTTCATTCTTTTGAACATGGATACCCAGTTCCAAACACTATTTAATGAAGAAGCTGCTCTGTCTCAGGTGTGTTGGCTCAATTGCCTTATCAAAGATCAATTTTCTGTAGATGGGAGGGTCTATTTCTGGACACTCAATTTGATTCCAGTGGTCAGTATATCCATCTTAATGCCAGTGCCATGCTGTTTTGACCACTGTAGTTTTTTAGTGTGCTTTACAGTCAGGTAGTGTGAGACCTCCCTCTTCATTGCTTTCTCAAGATATTTTTGGCTATACAGGCATCCTGCCTGTTCTGGTTTGCTAATGCTGCCTTTTTGCAAAATACCAGAAATGGATTGGCTTTTATAAAGGTGGTTTATTTGGCTACAAAGTTACAGTCTTAAGACTATGAAGTATCCAAGTAAGGCCTTAACAACAGGGTACCTTCACTGAAGGATGGTCATTGGCTTCTGGAAAACCTCTGTTAGCTCAGAAGGAATGTAGCTGTTATCTGCTTGCTCTCAGTTTGCATTTCAAAATGGTGTTCTCCAAAATGTTGTTCTTGGGGCATTGTATCCTCTTCAAACTGTTCTCAGTTGCTCTCCAAAATGTCACTCTTAGCTGCTCTGCTGCTTCTTTTTGTGAGCTCCTTTATATGACTCCAGTGATCCAATGAACACCCACCCTGAATGAGCAGGGTAACACCTCCATGGAAATTATCCAATCAAATATTTCACTCACAGTAGATTGATTCAAATCTCCATGGAAACAATCAAAAGGTTCAAATCTAATCAACACTAACAGGTCTGCCCCCACAAAATTGCATCAAAGCTAAGAGTGTTTTGGGGGACAAAACACATCAAAACTGGCACACTGCCCTTCCAAATAAATTTGGTTATTGGTTTTTCTATTTCTGTAAAGTAAGTTGTTGGGATTTTAAATGATATTGGACAGAATTTATAAATAAGTTTAGGTACAATTGACATCTTAACTGTATTTAGTCTCCCAGTCCATGAACACTATATATTCTTCCATTTTTTTAGGTCCTGTTTGATGACTCTTTCCAGTTTTTTGTAGTTTTCTCTGTATAGGTCTTTTGTGTCCTTAATTAAGTTTAATCCTAAATACTTTATTTTTTTATTGCTATTGTAAATGGAAATTTTTCTTGATTTCCTCCTCCTTTGCCCATCACTTGGGTATACAAACACTACTGAAGACTGCTTCTTGATATTGTACTCTGGTGTGGAGACATGGAAAGTCCCCTGGATCAATAGATTATACAGTGGGCCCACTTCCCAAGCTCCAGATGCCTGAAGGCAGGCGCCATGCTGGGAAAAGGGCAAAGTTTTGCATGTCTGAAGGCAGACAGCAATTTAGATAAGGGCTTCTTGCTGGGTTCCTTCCCTGCTCCTGTCTCCTGCCCCTGCTGTTTCCCATCTAGCCCCAAAGAAATTGTCCCTTGAGACTAAAGATATGTAAGTACACCTTATGGCTTTAGAAAAAATGTACCCTCCCTGAAATACCTGAAAACAGTCATGTAGGAGACCACCTTGTATGCTATAAAACCTGTAGAAATGAGTAGAATAACACTTTCTTTTGCAGGAACAAGAAGATGGAGTGGGCTCCCTTCTTTCACACCCTGGCATGTTGCTATATTCATTGATTAGCTCTAGTATCTTTGCTGTAGATTTTTCTGTATTTTCCACAGATAGGATAACATCTTCTGCAAACAGTGGAAGTTTTACTTCTTCCTTTTCAATTTGGATGTCTTTTATTTCTTTTTCTTTCGTAATTGCTCTATCTAGAACTTCCTGCACATTGTTGAGTAACAATGGTGACAGGGGACAACCATGTCGTGTTCCCGATCTTAGAGGGAAAGCTTTCATCAGTCTTTCCCCACTGAGTATGGTATTAGCTGTGGGTTTTTCATAGATTGTCTTTATCATGTTGAGAAAGTACCATTGCATTCCTATCCTTTTGAGTGTTTTCATCAAGAAAAGATGTTGAATTATATCAAATGCCTTCTCTTCATTGATCAAGATGATAAAATAACTTCCACTTTGACTTATTGATATAATGTATTACATTAATTTGTTTTCTTGTTTTGAGCCAGCCTTGCATACCTGGAATAAATCCCATTTGGTCATGGTGTATAATTCTTTTAATATGCTGCTGGATTCAGTTTGCAAGTATTTTATTGAGGATTTTTGCATCTATATTCATTAATGAGATTGACCTATAATTTGCTTTTTTTTGTGGTACTTTGACTTTCATATTAAGATGATGTTGGCTTCACAGAATGAGTTAGGTAGCTTTCCCCTCCTTCAATTTTTTTGAAGAGTTTGAGCAATGCTGGTACTAATCCTAGCTTGAATGCTTGGTATAATTCACATGTGAAGCCATCTTGCCCTGGGCTTTCTTTTTAGGGAGTTTTTTTGATGTATGACTCAATCTCTTTACTCAGGATTGGTTTGTTGAGGTTGTCTATTTTTTCTCAAGTCAATGTTCATTGTTTATGCTTTTCTAGAAAGTTGTCCATTTCATCTAAGTTCACTAGTTTATTAGCATATAATTGCTCATACTATCATCTCATTATCTCCTTTATTTAGTGGGGTCAGTTATTATACCCCCTTTCCTATTTCTGATTGCATTTATTTGCATCTTCTCCCTCTCTCCCCCTCTTTTAAGCCTACCTAAGGGTCCATCAATTTTCTCAAAGAATCAACTTCTTTTTTGGTTTTGTTGGTTCTATTGTTTTCCTGTAACTCAATTTCATTTATATCTGCTCTAATCTTTGTTATATCTTTCCTTCTATTTGCTTTGGGGTTAGTTTGCTGTTCTGTCTCTAGTTCTTCCAAGTAAACAGTTAATTCTTCAATTTTTGCTCTTTCTTCTCTTTTAATATAGGCATTTAGGGCAATAAATTTCCCTCTTAGCATGGCCTTTGCTGTATCCCACAAGTTTTGATATGTTGTGTTTTCAATTTCTCTTGTTATTTCTTCCATTACCCCCTCTGGTTGTTTAAGAGTGTTTTGGTTTGCCTCCACATATTTTTTTTTTTTTTTTTAATTTTCTGGCCTTCTGCTTGTTATTGATTTCCAACTCTGTTCCATTATGATCCAAGAAATTGTTTTGTATGATATCAATATTTTTAAATTTGTTGAGACCTGCTTTGTGACCCAACATATGCTCTATCCTAGAGAATGATCCATAAGCACTTGAGAAAAATGTGCATCCAGATATTGTAGGATATAGTGTTCTGTAATGTCTGTCAAGCCTAATTCACTTATCACACAATTCAATGTCTTTTTTTTATTGATCCTCTGTCTAAATGTTCTATTCATGGATGAGAGTGATATATTGAACTCTCCAACTATTATGGTAGAGGGATCTACTTCTCCATTCAGTATTGTCAGTGTTTGCCTCATGTATTTTGGGACTACCTGGCTCAGTGCCTAAATATTTATGATTGTTATGTCTTCTTGATGAATTGTCCCTTTTATTAATATATGGTGTCCTTCTTTAGCTCTTTTAGTTGTTTTACATTTGAAGACTAATTTGTCTGATATTACTATAGCTATAACTATTCCCACTTTTTTCTGGTTGCTGTTTGCATGAAATATCTTTTTCCAACATTTCACTTTAAACCTATTTTTCTCCTTGTGTCTAAAGTGAGTTTCTTGTAGACAGCATATAGATGGGTCCTGTTTTTTTAATCCATTCTTCCAGTCTATGTCTTTTTACTGGGGAGTTCAGTCCATTAACATTTAATGATATTACTGTAAAATCAGTCCTTTCTTCTACCATTTTGTCTTTGGATTTTATATGTCATATTTTGTTTTTGCTTTTTTTCTCTCTTTCATTTTACTCTTCTGAGTCTTCATTTCTACACTCTTATCCAAACCTCTGTCTCCTGTCTTTTTGTATCTGCCTGCAGCACTCCTTTTAGTATTCCTTATAGCACAGGTCTTTTATTCACAAACTCTCTCAGTATCTACTTGTAAAAAAATATTTTTATTATTTAAATCATATCTTCAATTCTACTCTTATATGTCGCCATAGTGTTTTTTCATCTCTTCTATTGTGCCTTTCATTCTCATAGGTACTGCCATCAGTTTTTTCAAGCTAATGAATTCTTCTTTATGGAAATCCAGTGTCTTCTTTATATTGTTCATCTCTTTTGCCACATTTCTTCAGATCATTGATTTGATTAGAAGATTTGTTTGAACATCTTTAATTAATTTTTTAAGTTTCTGTATCTCAATTGAAGCATCTGTTTGTTCCTTTGGCTGGTACGTATTTTCATGTGTCCTCATATGTTTCATTATTTTTAGCTGTTTCCCCATCTGATCTTCTTGACTAGTTTATTATGTGGCTCATTTTCACTTTTTTACCTAAGGTTTTATTGTTGGTTGGCTTTGTTCTCTGTCTGTTCTTTGGCTTTCAGTTCAATTTACTATACACCTCTAACATAGCTTCTATTCATTTGATCAGAATTTTTCATCTCTTGTTTTTCTGGTTCTTGCCCTGCTTCTATTCAACCTTTGTGTGTAAGAGGGTCTCCTCAGATATGATTAGCACTAACCAGATTTTCCAAGTGCAGAGAGTCCCAGGTCTCAGGGGAAGGGTGTAATCTATATGAAGTTTCCCTGAGACTGAGACATAGCAGATTGTCAGACCCTCCTGCAAAGCCTCTTGATTCTGTGCTTTTCCTATCCTGTCCAGCAGGTGGTGCTTATCAGCCCACAGCTCCCCACTGGTGTGATGATGTTTGATGCCTTTAATTCTCAGCCATCCCTGAGCCCTGTTCCTGCCATGAGTGTGGCTGATTGGAGTGGTTTTTATTATCTGGTCCTTGGGATCTGAGTTCTCTGAAGGAGGGCCACCACTTGAACAGGGCCCTGCAACCCCTCATCCTGGGAGAGTTATGTCCTTTAGGGGATTCTCTCCCCCATTAGACTTATTGCTTTGTCTCTCAGACTTAACTTAGCTTTGCCCTTGCCTCAGTCCAGCTGCCAATTGCAAATATCTTAGGTTTTTGGTAATGAGCTACTTAGAATAGTTTTCAAAAAAAAAAAAAAAAAAAAAAAAAAAAAAGGAAGAAAGAAGAAATTAAAAAAAGAGGAATCCCTTTACAAGACCTTTCCCCAGCCCCCAGGTTTTGTCAGTCCTGGTAGATCCTATTTAATGATATGCTCATTAGGGTATTATCTCTTTCACCTAATTCCTCTCAGACAAACTTAATTCCACATTTG